>NC_073691.1:62550821-62872367 GCF_029784155.1 Uranotaenia lowii | reverse complement strand
TCTTGAATCCAGCATGTCTCTATACAAACTCCACTGATCCCGGCCCAGACGTCATACTTTCCATCGAAGGTTGGGGAAGATACGATTCTAAAACATATGATGCATCGCCTGTCCTACTGAAGGCAAATGTGAGCATTGTCGATCGTACCGAATGTAACTACACTGTCGCCCACCAGAAGGCAGTTACGAATACTCGAAAACTTCTTGGAGAACTACAGAGCACTCAAATCTGTGCCCTCGGGCGAGATGACAGAAATGTAACTACAGCCGATGCCTGCGAGGGTGATTCCGGAGGGCCCTTGGAACTAATCACAAAAAACCGCCGATACATTGTTGGCATAACTTCCAGCGGCAAACCGTGCGGGACAGCAAACTCACCAGGAATATACACCAGAGTTTCTCAGTATATAGGATGGATTGAATCAATTGTGTGGCCCGATCAATGAACCAATGAGTTTTGTGAAATTTTATTCGATAGTTTAAAGGAAAAAAATAATGATATTATATATTTTATTTAAAAAAAAAGAGCGCTAGACATTACAAACTATTATTTTACATAACTATCTAACTTTTTTTAGTGTGTCAGCATTGTTTTTTTGGTGTGTAAGCAAATGGATCTCTTAAATTTACATACAATACGGTCTATTAAAAGTGATGACAATCCTCAGCAACAATTGGATTTGCTACTTAAATGGCGGAAAATCTGAGTAATCCAAAGTTCGGTAATCACTTGAATGCTCGCCTTCAAATTTCCAAGTGATAAAAGGTAAAAAAAATATAAAATGTAAAACAAAACATTACCACAACAATCATCGAGTGATTTTCATAAACTGCGATACATATGGAAATTTTAGAATGGCAAAACTTTCACATTATAGCAGAAAATTTCCTGTTTTATGGAAAAACTGTTCCTACACAATAAATAAATAGGTAGAATATTGAATGTGTATAATAATTTCGGTTGAATCTCTTTTTCATTCATTCGAAAGTTATGAATTTGCATGATACGCACCACATTTGATGATGTGCCCTTTCCATACGCATGGCTCGAAAAGTATGTAAACAAGCGGTACACATGCGACATCTGCGATTTTGAATCAGGCACACGAAGCTCGCCAGAACTGTCAAGTTGCCATGGGGTTGTAAAAGGTTTACAAAAGATTTGCTATTCAATTTCCTTGTGTGTATTTTGAAAGCTCAATACCGAAGACCAAAAGATAGGAAGGGAAATTTTCAACGTGTTTTACAAGGCTTGAGAAAAAAACACCATTTTACACTTGTAAGCCCAACGTCTGGTTTAGTTACACTGAGGCCCAAAGTCGAAAAAAGTGGGAACGCACAGTGGTTCAAATCCCCTAACTGGGAAAAGTTCATTTTTCAAGTCAGCGACAACCAAATTTTTTATGCAGGATTCAAAAGAACGTTGTGAATCAATTAGATATTTTCTAGGACCTTTTATACACCTTCCATGGAACAAACTCGAACGACAATTTAAACACAAGAATACAAAATAAGATCTTTTATTATCAACTTAAAACAACTACAAAATGCATCAATTTCCTTGAAATTTTTTAAATATCTATATCGTAGCGATATATTTTAATCTATTTTACAGTTTGGAGATGAAAAACTTCTTTTACATTATGAGCTAATACAGTTTCACTTAGTTATGAGAAATTCTTTCGATTTTCTCTGTTTATTTTTCGGAAGCAAAAATTTAGCTTACGCTGCCGATCCTGTGGTAAATTATATACCGTTGGATAGGTGAAAGCCTCGACAAAACATTGTTCAAAATTTTCTGCTAGTTTACGCTATA
The DNA here is from genome assembly GCF_029784155.1 of Uranotaenia lowii. Taxonomy (NCBI): domain Eukaryota; kingdom Metazoa; phylum Arthropoda; class Insecta; order Diptera; family Culicidae; genus Uranotaenia; species Uranotaenia lowii. The sequence goes on along the minus strand of NC_073691.1, from coordinate 62,870,551 downwards.
TTTTGAATATGATAACTTTGAGTGAAATGCTGTTTTGTTCAAAATGAAAATTTTATAGATACTATTTATACAGAGTTAATGAAGCATTATTCGCCTCGATATATATGCAACATCATTTTCAATATTCATACAAACCTAGAGGAATTTCTTAGCCCATACTTGATTTCAACAAAAATATTCATACATTATTGAAAAATGTTCAATTTTCCAATATAAAGCTTAAAACCAGTTTTTGCAATTACAGATAAAATAGCAAACTTTGAAAAAAAATTATCTTTTCATCTTCCCGCATACAATCTTTTAAAAAAAAGCTTTTTGTTAATTTATGCCAACTTTTTTCTTGATTTTGAATCACTGTGGAACGGAAGATCTTGCATTTCCTATTTTAGCTACTGAAACTCTTGAAGCGATATTCACAAACTTCCATCATTGATTTTTTTGTCATTCAACCTTTTTTTTGTTAATTTGCAATATTTTGAGCTTTAGAGTGTTCCAGAAATAAGAAGCCCACCTAATTTTTTACTATTTCTTTACTTGAAACGGCTCATACCTTCAGGCTTAAGCACACCTTATGTTAACGGTAATTTCGAATCGGAATATTTTGTTTCGAATTCTACTGGCTGCGTCCTTTTGTTTACACATTTCTGTACGTGATAAAAACATAAAAACATTTAGTTTGTGATTACATTTCAAATGCGTGGCCTTACTCCGGACAAGAGAAAAAGTATCGTGCACAAGATGTGTACTGTGAGTGGAATCTCATTGAGAAAATTGGCCAAAGAAGAGGATGTGAGTGTCGGAGCGGTACGGACAGCTATTAGAAAATATGGTGAACATTGTAAATTTGAAGATAAACCGAGGAGTGGTCGAAAATCTGGTCCTGTAAGTCCTGCTATCGACAAAAATGGTCAGGAATGCCTACAAACAGAAACCATCGGCTTTTGTACGGGATGTGGCAAGAAAAGTCTGGACCTCGACGTCTCACGTGATGCGTGTTAAAAAGCGACTAGGGCTCAAGACGTATCGAAAGCAAAAAAAAAACCGAAAAGGAGCCCAAATCAAGCAACTTCTGTCGAACCAAGAGCCTGGAAACTGTATGATTCAATATTTTGAAAAATTCTGGGTGCATTATCATGGACGATGAAACGTATGTAAATTGGACTATAAAACCTTCCTGGGCCACAATACTTCATTGTACGCAAAGACAAGGATATCCCCGAAACGGAGAAGGCCGTTTTCACCGAAGAATTTGGCAAGAAGGCGATGGTGTGGCAGGCAATTTGCGAGTGCGGCCAAATATCTAGCCCGTACGTCACATCGGAAACAATGAACACCCAGAACTATATCAGGGAATGCCTCCAAAAGCGTTTATTGCCGATGATCAAGCAGCATCAAGGACCCGTCATATTTTGGCCCGATTTGACATCATGTCATTACGCCAAAGACACACTAAGGTGATACACTGTGCACTGTTTTTCACACTTTGAATGCAGAATGTTAAATTTACTTGCAATCTATCCAATAACTGTAAAAGAAATACGATTCCGATAATAGCGGATGTTTACAGCGACTTTTTGTAAATTTCTATTTTTTTTACTACGTTGTCGAGTTGATGTACATCTTTATCATTTGCAAATTTCTCGTAAACTAGCTAGCTTTTGACGACAAACTCTACATTGAAACAATCCTTACATTTGAAACAACCAGTTAGGAAAAAAAGCAGCGGTTTAAAGGGTAATACGGTCAAAATTTGGTCAAGGGAAAACGCGTGTAAATCGGTGACATTGTTTATTTAAAAAAATCAAATTTCATTTCTTTTTCAAGTTTAATTAGTACAAACTTCAGGAAAAATATTCAGTTAGGCTTCCGCTTTTCCAAATCCGAATTGCCGGGCCTTACGCTTAACCCCTGCCATCAGATTTTGTACAGCCATCTTGTCCACCTTCTTCGCCGCAGAAAGCCAGTTTGCCTTAAACTGCTGCTCGTCCAGCAGTTTTTTTTGGTCTTCTTTAGGTTCCGCTTGAAAATAGCCCAGTATTACTCAATTGGGCGGAGCTTTGGCGTGTTGGGAGGGTTCTTGTCCTTGGGAACCACCTGCACGTTGTTGGCGGCGTACCACTCCATAGCCTTTTTACCGTAATGGCAAGATGCCAAATCCGGCCAAAACAGTACGGAACAACCGTGTTTCTTCAGTAAAGGCAGCAGACGTTTATTCAAACACACTTTCACGTAAATTTCTTGGTTGACAGTCCCGGAAGTTATGAAAATGCTGCTTTTCAAGCCACAGGTACAGATGGCTTGCCAAACCAGATATATCTTTGCGAACTTTGACAGTTTCATGTGCTTGAAATATCTGCTACCTTTCCCCTTCCTTTTGCCGTATAAAACTCCTGTCCCGGAAGCTGCTTGTAGTCGGCTTTGACGTAGGTTTCGTCGTCCATTACCACGCATTCAAACTTCGTCCGCATCGTCGTGTACAGCCCCCGGGATCGCGCTTTGCCCGTCGCATTTTGTTTATCATCGCGATTTGGAGTCACTACCTTCTTGTAAGTCGATAGTCCGGCTCGTTTTTTGGCTCGATGCACGGTTGTAGACGATACACCCAGCTTATTTGCGGCATCTCGGAGAGAGAGGTTAGAGTTTCGCTTGAAACTACCGGCAACTCTCTTTGTCGTCTCAGCGGCTTCCGGTTTTCGATTTCCCCCCGATCCAGACTTCCTGGCTGTCGACAAACGTTCCCCAAAACACTTCAATTACATTTGTAACGGTTGATTTGGCAACTTTTAGCGATTTTACCAGCTTTGCTCGGATTTTCGCGATGCGCGAGAAAAAATTTGATTCGCTGTTCTTCTTCCTTGGACGGCATTTTAACAACTGAAGAGTGAATTCCAAAATCAAAATAGAAGCTACATTCTACACACACACACACCTTCAAAATGAGGGGTGTTCAGGTTTTTTAAATGCAAAATTGAAAGAAATACGTCAAGTTGATATTGACTAAATTTTGACCGTATCACCCTTTAAAATGAAGAAACAGGATAAGGAATATTTTGTTTGCCGTTATTCATGGAAAATTTGTCTGAGGTCGTTCGATGATACGCCTTGCGAAAGTTAGCGATAAAGGCTTTTGTCCACATTCACCTTTGATCTCAGCCTTGGCTGGCAATCTGGGATTTTCAAGACTGCTGTTCTCGGCAAATGGAGATCTAATTCGGTCATTAAATTTCGTCCTCTGTTTCTGTAAGAGTTAGGCCGCACTCTTGGTCGTTCTCCCCACCTTTCTTCGGAGCTTACATCCCCTTCACTGCTGCTGCTACTGATGCTGGTAACAGTTGTGCCATCCGTTTCGGTGCTTTCCTCTGTGCGATCAAAGCTTAGACATCGAGCGGTGTATAGTGTGGTTCGCTGTTCAAAGTGTTCTCAGACTAGGAATGCCGGTTTCCGCTTGAAAACTGACGACAGGACTCGTTCTGAAAGCTCCAACTATTGCTCGAAGTCCTGCGTTGTGTACGGTTTCCAAAGATTGAAATATTTTACCTTATATGGAAACCTTATCAGGATGAACAAATCTAAAGAATTGAGAGGTTTCAAAAGAAATTTTTACGCTTCGCATTCCGTCGACTGCTGTGGAATGATCCTACTCGATTACCGCCGTACGCAGAACGATGCACTGCGTCCGAGAACTTTTATCGTTGATACTCTTATTAATGCGGAGTCCCTGAGTGAATAGTCGAATATGACAGATGCTCTAGTCCTTAAAAAACTTATGATTTACTCTTTCCATCGTTCACTTCCATTCCATGCGTGTCACACCATAACTGCAATTTGTTCATGTCCTCCTGAAGCGCAATGCAGTCCACTATCAAGTCGATGACTTTGTAAATTTTTTGGGCCTTCGAAGTACAGAGTTTTATAAATGTTTTGAGGAATATATGAATCTTGATATTGATGCTCTTATGCTGCCTTGGTAGGTTCTTAAAGTAGGTACTGAAATTGTTACTTGAGTAATGAAAAAAATAAACTTTGAAGGCCATTAGCTCCAAAATTTTACGTTTTGGACATGCTAAATTCTAGCTAGACGGTAGGATTTGCATAGGGTAATCAATAACAACATCGGTAGAGCAGTTGAGAAAGGAGCAAAATGAAAACAAATATGGAGCAGAGTCGATCGATCGGCGGACAAAACTTTGAGACATGAGTGCGACGAGAGCGGGAAACTGTCAGTAGCATTGAAACCGCAAAAGCGTTTACGTCTCCCGAACCGAGATCAAGCTCGCGATCGTGCGCTCGAAAAATCTCCGATCGAATCTTGCGCGACAAAATATTAAAAAAAAGAGTTAAAGTGTCGGTATTTTGTGACTATTGAAATGAATAGTATAGTATAGAGACGCTGTGGCAGTCATTACCACAACATGCTGATAAGAAATTAAGTGGCATCGTGAAGTGTTATTGTTGTTGTTTTTTTGTCTGGAGCTTAGGGGAGTAATGCTTGGGAATCACAATCGAAATTCTGTACCGACTAACACCAAACTGCCCAACTGATAGTGACATTTAGACCGTTGGATTATTCATATTCGAACAAGGTCAATAACAACAGTCGGAGATCAACATGGACACGCAATTTCTTTTGCTGATCGCTGCCCTCTTCTGGTTTTCGACGAGCGCTCAAATCATCAACCGCATAAACCACCAATTGTTCGGTAAGAGAACTGTTTGGAAACATGTGCGCTTGTAAACTTATGAGAAGGGATTGTCCAAGAGAGGGTATTCATCTGCTAAACCGGTTTAAGCCATTAACGTTGTTTCTTGGAAACAGGAATTCTCGACAAACCCGTTCTTCAATAGTGATTTTCTAGCTGGTGCAAATTCATACATCACCGATTTGGATATTTTTGGAAAACAACTAAGTTTTTTTTCTCTGCTTCGTTTGTTGAAAGAGTTTGTTTGTTGATTAGTACTTTAAAGAAAAAAAAATTAGCAGACGATTTTGGACATCATATTCAAAGAAGAGACTAGCTGCATTCGAGATTTTGCTTTACGCTAAACCTTGAAACAAGCGAGACCGAATGTTTAGCACATATTACGATGTGAAATTCTATCAGCAATGTTATTGTTCTTTCAAATTTGCTGCATCTTACGGTTGTATACTTACGAGGCAAACAGCTGAAAAACAAAATTGTTCACTATACAACCAAGGAGTGATTCATCAGCTTTTAATTTATTGATATTTCCCGGTGAACTTATGATTTATGTTTGTAAATAGAAGAGGAAGGGGAAACGTTAAAATAAATTTCGAACAGGTTTGCACTGTCACACCATCGATACCTTTTCATTCTTATTAGTTTGGTAGGATCCATAGTAGTTTGAAATAGACAAGGTAGGCCATTCCGCCCTCTTCAACTGTGTTGGTGAAAGGCTCCAAAAAATAGTTATGAGAATTGTCAGCAAATGTATGGAATTCATCTAAAAATCGTATTTTTTTAGAGAATTGGTAAGCAATAAAATTATGAGAAAAATATGAGCTTATGCTTTTTAATACCGTCAACTATGTTTGGCTCTTTGAATTAGTGAAAAGTTTTATTTGGTGGGTTTTTTGGCAACTGGAAAACAAAAAAATTGTTTATTTTTGTAATGTGATAGTCAGTTTTTGTGAAAATTTTCAAAGTAATCTCAGAAAACGACTAATAATCATCGGAATATTATTTACACTGCTTATTTCATAAAATCTTTGCTAAAAATGCAGGAATTTTTTGCGTTCATTTTATCATACATTCGGGGACGACGACGAAATTCTCTTTTTAATGTTCCCATTTTATGAACAATACTAAGAAGTTTAATGCAAACTTACCGTGTCATACGACCTCTGAGAATTAATCTTTGATTTCAAGCACTTTTCAGAAGAAACAAACGGCTAATAAAGCCAAAATTAACGATTTTGATTTCTATTCCATAGAAAACCAGTAATATTTCATAACTATTTTTGTTTGTAGTAGGAATGCCGTGTACATACACGGAGCTGCCAAATGAGGTTAAGCGCAATGGCCTACCTTTTATATTTCAAAGTACTATGGGTAGGATCGAAGCTATTTTTGTGATCATGCAAAGGTTGCAATTCCAAGTTCAGGATCGATTTGTGAAATTATACATATTTTTTTTGTTTTTTTTTCGATTATAATCTTTTAACCCTGGGGCAGGAAGACTGAATAAAAAAAGAAAAAAAATCGTTCGAACGTCAAATTTCTTACAACTTTCGAAAAACTTTCTATGGAGGAAATGAAGGTCTTAATATGACATTTAATGTAAAAATATATATAAAAAAAACTATCAATGATTTCAAAAAAAAACTTTTTCATAAAATCTCTTTTTTATCTTTGCACACTTTTTTCAGTCATGTATTGATTTATTGTTTTTACCACAGAAGCAAAACCTTTGCAAAATTATGATATTTCACACAAACTCACCTGGAAAAAGCAATTGGAATCCGGTTGGAACCTTTTCATGAGGTGGCATCCCGAAGATTTTGATTTCCAGAATCCGGTTTTAACAAAAAATTTTATTGTCCATCAGAACACATCTGTCATATTACGTTAAAACCGGATGCACAGATTGCTACCTTTGGAACTGATCATTATTAGTTATTTACTTGGTGTCTACTAGTCAGGCAACACTTTTTGCCTGCCGGAAATGGATTTGTTGCATTATTTAAGGAGTCTGCATTCAGTTATCCCCAATAACCATAGACTTTTCACCATATTTTTGATCAAGGGTTGCACTCCAATGGTTGGTTTGAACTTCGTGTTGATCCTAGAGTGGCTCCTTATACTTCTTAACCATTTGGTTCGAAAAAAAAAATCAGAAAAAACCAACAGTTCATGAGCTTTCAAGTCAACAATGAAGAATTTTTGAGGCGCAAAATGCTTAAAAGGAACAAATTTGTGCAAAATTATTTTTATCATGTCTTTTTGCATCGTAAATATCTCAATAACACGTAAACTTAAAAATCTATCAAAAATAGGCAAGATAGACCTTTTTATAACCAACACAATGCTGCTAAAGTTTTGCATATCCGAGCTCTATTAACGTAGCTATCACCGAAATAAAGTGCCCGGATACTAAATGATCATAGCCTTAGCTGCAGCTTAGCTCCATGGTGTCTTACCGAAACTTATCGACTTATCGAAATAAGACTTAATTTTTTTTTTTTATTAATTCGTTTATTTGAAACGGCTCGTACCGTTGGTTTTAAGGAGCCAAACTCTTGTTATTGTATTTACAATTCATAACTTTAAACTAACGTAGTTGAGGAAAGTAAAAAGAATAGGGAAGAGAAAAATTATACACGAAGATCGATAGCTTTAAGGAAAGAGTATAACTCGAACATGTAGTCTAGGTCAACTGCAGCCAACACATCCCTCACTGGAACGTTAGGTGGTTTCCCTCGGGCCCGAAGGGAGTCAATTAAGTCTGTTCTGGCGATAAGGTGGTCCTCACAAGACCAAACAATATGCTCGATGTCGTGGTAACCTTGGCCGCAACGACACAAATTGCTGCTAGCAAGATTCACACGATAGAGTAACGCGTTTAAGGAACAATGATTGGACATGAGACGAGAAAATGTTCGAATAAAATCCCGACTCAAGTCCAATTTATTGAACCAGGGTTTGAGGCTTACCTTTGGGACAATCGAGTGGAGCCACCGACCATCCTCATCCTCGTCCCATCTGCGCTGCCAGTTGGTAACGGAGTTTCTTCGAGCCAAAAAGTAAAATTCGTTGAAGACGATTTCACGCTGGTACGTGTCGCCTTCCATCGCCCCCACCTTTGCCAGAGAGTCTGCCTTCTCATTACCCACTATTGAGCAATGGGAGGGAACCCAAACAAAGGTGATTGAAAAGCGACGTCTTGTTAAAGCACTCAAAATATTCCGTATCTTCTCGAGGAAGTACGGCGAGTGCTTTCCCGGTCTTATTGAGCGCATTGCTTCAATAGAGCTGAGACTATCCGTTACGATATAGTAATGTCCAGCAGGTCGTGACGCAACGCTGTCCAAAGCCCAGTGCATAGCTGCTAACTCCGCTATATATACAGAGCATGGTGATTGGAGATTATAAGAGGCGCTATTTATTTCGTTGAACACTCCAAATCCCGTTGATTCTTCTATTAGAGACCCGTCGGTAAAGTACATTTTTTCAGCATCGACGTGTCTAAATTTAGCTTCGAAAATTCTTGGAACCAAAAGTGAGCGATGTTGGTCCGGGATTCCTCGAATTTCCTGCTGCATAGACAAATCAAACTGGACACAAGAGGTGTCGTAGTCAGGGATGAAAACACGAGTTGGAGAGTACGAAGAAGGATTGACCTGCATGGACATAAAGACATGATATATAGACATAAACCTGGTTTCAGGATTTTGCTCAAGTAACCTTTCAAAATTCACAATCACCAATGGGTTCATAACCTCACACCTGATGAGGAACCGGAGAGATAGTAAACTGAATCGGTCTCTCAGTGGGAGTATGCCTGCCAAAACTTCAAGACTCATATTATGCGTTGAGGGCATACAACCCAAAGCGATGCGGAGGCAACGATATTGAATACGTTCGAGTTTAATGAGGTGTGTTTTGGCAGCCGATTGGAAACAGAAACTTCCATACTCCATCACTGAGAGAATAGTTGTTCGGTATAATTTTATAAGATCTTCTGGATGGGCTCCCCACCAGGTGCCAGTGATTGATCGGAGAAAATTGATTCTTTGTTGGCATTTTCCTTTCAGATACTCAATGTGGGCTCTCCAGGTACACTTGGAATCAAACCAAACCCCAAGATACTTGAAACACCTCGATTGAGTGATCGTTCTGCCTAGTAGTTGAAGCTTAGGTTGAGCAGGTCTATGTTTTTTAGAAAAAACAACCATTTCCGTTTTCTGAGGAGAAAACTCAATCCCAAGCCCCAAAGCCCAGGAAGACAATCTGTCTAAAGTATCTTGTAGAGGTCTGTGCAGAAGAGACTCAGTAGATCCTGTGACAGACACTACGCCATCATCTGCAAGTTGTCTTAGAGTGCAGCCTTCAGAGAGACAACTGTCGATGTCACTTACGTAAAAGTTGTACAAAAGTGGACTCAAACATGAACCCTGCGGGAGGCCCATGTAAGAGGTTCTTCTAACTGCAATATCTCCGTGAGCAAAGTTCAGATGTTTCTCACAAAGCAAGCTGTATAAGATGTTGTTCAATAGAGGAGGCAGACCCCGGGAGTGCAACTTGTCAGACAACACCTCTATTGATACTGCATCAAAAGCTCCCTTTATGTCTAGAAACACTGAAGCCATTTGCTCACGATTTGCGTACGCCATTTGTATCTCTGAAGACAGCAAAGCAAGGCAATCGTTTGTTCCTTTGCCCCTTCGAAACCCAAATTGAGTATCTGAAAGGAGACCATTTGCTTCTACCCATTTATCCAAACGAAACAAAATCATTTTCTCCATCAATTTGCGTATACAAGACAACATCGCTATTGGACGGTACGAATTCGCATCGGACGCTGGTTTTCCGGGCTTTTGGATAGCTATAACTCTCACTTCTCTCCACTCTTGGGGAACAATGTTGTTCTCCAAGAATTGATTAAATAAACTTAACAAGCGAAATTTGGCGGCGTCCGGGAGGTTTTTCAACAAGTTAAATTTGATTTTATCAATTCCCGGAGCTGAATTGTTGCAAGAGAGGAGGGCAAGTGAGAATTCGACCATCGAAAAGCTGGAATCGAGACCACACCTTTCAGGAGGCACGTTCCGGATTATTTTTTGCACAGGTGTGGAATCTGGACAGACTTTCCGTGCGAAGTTGAATATCCATCTATGTGAATGTTCCTCACTTTCATTTGTTGAAGATCGATTACGCATGTTTCGTGCTACTTTCCACAAGGTATTCAAGGACGTTTCTCGTGATAAACCCTCCACGAATGTACGCCAATGTGCTAGTTTTTTCCCTTTAATCAATTTTTTGAATTGATTTTCAAGGGACTGATATGTTTGAAAATGATCGAGGGTTCCATGTTTTCTAAAATCTTTGAATGCTTTCGATTTGTCCTTATAAAGCTTGGAACACTGGTTGTCCCACCATGGGTTAGGAGGCCTTCGGCATACATATGAATCTGGAATGGGTTTTGTTTGAGCGCAAAGTGCACTTTCATGTATCATACGTGAAAGAAAGTTATACTCCTCTAAAGGAGGTAAAACATTCATAGAATCGATGGCTTTTGTTATTTCGTCCGAGTACTTTTTCCAGTCGATGTGTCTTGTAAGGTCATATACCATATTTGTTGAATTTGAAGAGCTGGCCCCATTGGTGATTGAAATTTCGATAGGCAAGTGATCACTACCATTAGGATCTTGGACCACCTTCCACTGGCAATCAAATGATAGTGAATTTGAGCAGAGTGAGAGGTCAATTGCACTTTGCCTTGCAGGAGGTTTAGGTACACGTGTTTTTTCGCCCGTGTTCAAAACTGTTAAATTGAAACTGTCGCAAATATCATAGATAAGAGTAGAACGACTATCGTCAATTTGTTCTCCCCAGACAGTTCCATGTGAATTGAAGTCACCCAGGATCAACCTTGGCTCAGGGAGCACTGAGCACAGGTTCTCTAGGTGACTTCGATCCACTGCAACTCTATGAGGCCAGTACAAACTGACAACGCATAAGTCCTTACCTCTTATAGTTGTATGACAAGCAACAGCTTCAATTCCGCCTGATAATGGGAGGTGAATTCTATAAAAGGAGTGGCACTTATTGATCCCCAAAAGCACCCCTCCATAAGAATCGTCACGATCCAGACGGATTAAATTAAAATCATGGAATGAGATGTTAGATTGAGAAGACAGCCAAGTTTCGGACAATGCAAAAATATCACAGTTTGTTTTATGAAGTAAATTTTTAAACGCATCCAGTTTAGGAATGACACTACGACAATTCCACTGTAAAACAGTGATATCTCTTATCTCTCGGCGTAAATTAGCCATCGAGAGATATGAACACCGATAGAAGAGGCCAAGTTTGCATCAATTGCTGAAAAAATGTCTTAAAGATGGGAAGCATCGAAGTTACCATACCTCTGACAGAGTCTGAAACATTGAAGCACGAGAATATTCCATTCAAAATGTCGGACAATTTAAAAAGACCGGATTGCGTATTTGGTTCTGACTGAACTACGTTAGATGTTGAGGGCATTGATGTTTCTGCGACAGTTGGGCCATTTTCAGGAGAAATTTTCCCACGGAAACCAGGTGGAACTTCTTTTTCTTTGTTCGTTATTATCGGTCTTTTGATAAAGCTAAAGGCAGGACTAACTGAAGGAATCTTCCTTTTAATCTTAGAGGAAGAAGCTTTAACACGCTTCCTGGAGTTCTCTATTGCCACGAATGCTCGTCCTTCATCAGCTGAGTCGGTGTCCACTACGTCAACTGGCAGCGCAGAAAAAACGTTGTTTGATTGGGCCAAAAGAGAAGCGCTCTTTAGAATTGCGGCATAAGACCGTTTGGAGCGTTCTTGTAAAGAGCGCTTCTGTTTGTCCCACTGACTTTTGAAAGCCTCGCATGCAGAGATGTCATGAGGGGTACCTCCGCAATAAATGCATTTTCGTTCTGTTGTTTGGCACGCATCCTCCCCATGACTTTCTTTGCAACAAGAGCAGCGTGATTTGTTTGAGCAATGAGATGCTGTATGCCCTAGCGTCTGACAATTGATACAATTCATGGGACGAGGGACGAATAGTCGAACTGGAAGCCTCAATATTCCGTCAATCAAGACGTAGTGAGGGAGGGCGGTACCTTCAAAGGTCACACAGAATGAAGCTGACGGCAAATACTTTTTAACTCCGTCAACAGAGTTGGAAGTTCTGAGTTGGCGGCAATCCAGGATTTTGACCGAAGTCGTATCGAGGCTCTTGAACTTTCCAACTCCATTGGACTTAACGTATTCTGCCGAAAGACTCATGTCCGTGATCACACCCTCGATCTCTACATTTCGAGACGGAATGTAAACATGGTACTCTAAAATGAAATGTTTACTAGCAACAATTTCATTGGCAGCTTTCGAACTAGCTACCACGACCCGCAATTTGTTCGGTGTAACCTTGGTAATATTGGTTACCGAGGACCACCTTGCCAGATCTTTTGTGATCTGAATGATGTTCAATATTTTTCCGTTTGGTTTGGGCCGAAAGAAAACCACCCACGGGCCAGAGAAAGATGGGTTTTCTGGGTAAACTTTGACTCGGGAGGCCACACGAGCTTTTGAGGAAGACGGTTGGGAGATATCTTCCGGAAGCCCTTCAGCACCTGAATGAACCGTTTCATCCTCTGAGACCATTCTCACGAGGGTGCTCGGATCACCCAGGCGCTCAACATTTCCGTGAATAACTCGACCATCATCCACAAAGGCCGATGGGACTAATCCCCCGACTTCGCTCATATTTTATTACGGAGACAAGTTGTCTTCCGCAATAAAATATGATCGAAGAACAATTATTCTTATTATTGATAAAAGTGAAAGATAGCCAAAGAGAGATAAGATTAGAAGAAAAATAGGGAAAATAAAAATAGATACAATAACTTGATTTATTCTGCCAATGCTCCACTCGCACGGTTGTATCAGAATCCAGCGGCTTTGTTTTGCGGCCGTTCTTCGCTCGGTTTTGTTTCAGCACCAAACACCAGCTAAGTTCTTCTTCAAGGTCACCACGTGTTGATAAGAAGAAATATGGCTTTCTTTGCTCTTCGCAGCAGCAAACGAAAAAAAAAACCACCGAAGTGGAAAAAAGTTCAAAACTTCACTGCACTAACAATCACTATTGTTGCACACAAATGTCTACGTTGGACAAGCAATATCTGCTACCCGGTCACGGAACACTAATCCGAATTTATCAGGTATTCGGCTCGACGGTTATAACTCGTAACGATTGGAAAGTACGTCCGAACTTCCCGAGAGCTTCAACTCGAATGATAAGACTTAATATTATGAAAAATTTTAAAAAATGAAATGAAATTTGATAATTTTGATTTTTGATTATGTACGAATTAACCCTCATCCGTCCCAGAAATTCTTACCCGTTACAGTTCCTGGAGTGTCAATTTGACACTCCTGACTAAAACCCCGTATACCTGGAAACCCCGTAATGTAACTCAAATATGTTTCTCAGACAAAATTCTACAATAACACTTCAGTTTGCCGTTGCTCAAAGTCTAGGAGAAAAAAATCCGAAAAACATGCTTCGGGAAAAAGACTGTAAATCAGCTACGGAATGCTCATAAAAAAATTAACATAGTGTCCAAGAAAGCTGAATTTAGAAGCTATAGGGGAGATGGGGGCATAATGGCCACCTTAAGGAAAACGCTTATTTAACCATAGAGAACAGCTGCAATATGTGAATTACATCATTGTTTCGTGTTCAGACACTCAAATAGTCTATTGCCTAATTGAATGAAACTTGAAAAAGTAGACAAAAACGTTTAAAAATGCATTTTAAAAATTTTTGCCGAAAGCTGCAAACCAGTCACTGTAGAGGCATAATGAGAAACCCCCCGAGGCAGTATGAGCACCATTAATGAAGGCATAATGAGCGTTTTCTGCCGGGGATTCTAGCAGCAAATTCGACTCGATGAAGTCAACTGACTAATAGAGCTACAGCTTGACTTGTATCGTCTGACGATTTGGCCTTTTGGTAAGATGTCGGAGAGGTAATCAGTAGGCTCGAGTTCGATTCCTGGTCGAGGTGATTTTTTTTTCATTTATCATTCATGATCATGATTGCACTAAACGGTGAGGCGTAGATTCATCAAACAAAGCAATAACAAAGTAATCTAGGTCTGTTTGTTCAAAAAATTAACACATGCTCATACATTATGTTTCTGGTGTTTTGTTTGACAGATGATGCTTTTCGCAATTTTTTTTATACTTTAAAAATTGTTTATTTTAGATCAGATGGAAATAAATATGATTATGATACTGATTAAGGTCGGTTACAGCTAAAGGTAAGCTTAGTGTGTCTTGAGGTAAGTTGGGTTTAAAGGTGAGATTATTCTGTTGTATAACAATTTCATTTATTGATTATATTATATAAGAACGTTCAATCAGTTGCCAGCTGGGCAGGTATCTACACGCATGCGGAATATCTGTCGAAGATTCATAACACTGAGAATGTTATGAATTATATACGGTTGCGAAACTGTTTGCTCGTTCTACAAATAAGACATACACAAACACGAAATACATTCATTACATGACAGTTCACACGAAGCCATGGTGTCGGGTATGTGGTAATTTGCATTGAAGATTGGCTGAACTTATAATCTAAAGAATGCAATTTAGCGCATGCGTTGGCGAAACTGCGGTGAATCCGTGCACCCATGGTGGATTATCTACATACATACATACATACATTTTGTTTGACAGATGATGCTTTGATGCTATGAGCCGTATAATGTAACAATAAAAAAAATCAATCAGAATGGTATGTACAAAAAAAATCCCCTCGAACAGGAATCGAAGTCGAGTCTACTGATTACCTCTCCGACACCTTACCAATAGGCCAAATCGTCAGACGAAAGAAGCCAAGCTGTAGCTCTATTATTCAGTTGACTTCATCGAGTTTAATTCGCTGCTAGATTCCCCGGCAGAAAATGCTCATTATGCCTTCATTGATAGTGCTCTGTTCGCCTCTAGTGAACAAATTAATGTAAAAAAGCGTTTTTAAATTGATTAAAGTGAAAAATCAAAAATTTTATGATGTAGAAAATTGAGAAACAATGTGTAGATCATGTTGCAGTGCGTACATTTCAGATCAAGATGATTTAAAGGTCATAGAAGCTTATTTGGTGCCCAGCTAACATGAAATCGTAATAGAAATGATAATCCAAATCGAATATTAAGCCATTTTCAATAACAATCGTAAACACGTTGGTATTGAGTGATTTTCCATCATTCATTTACGACAAACTTTGCCCAAAAATAGTTGAATCGGATAGTTGTATAATAAATTCGTAAATATGTCTCCAAAAATTTGAGAATATGCTGATTCAACATTTACGATTTGAGTGAACTGATTTACGTTAAATGGGCGGTCCTTCAATTGACACTCTTTCCGGTCTTCTCTTTTTACCGGTTCGTAAAAAAAGTATCTCACCCATGGAGCTATGGCGTGTATCACATCAGTTGATGGGTTGGCATCGTGGTAAGATATCGGACAGC
Source organism: Uranotaenia lowii (assembly GCF_029784155.1). NCBI lineage: Eukaryota > Metazoa > Arthropoda > Insecta > Diptera > Culicidae > Uranotaenia > Uranotaenia lowii. The sequence goes on along the minus strand of NC_073691.1, from coordinate 62,855,309 downwards.
CAACTCGGAGGACTGGAGTTCAAATCTCGGTTGGGGAAATTTTTTTTTTCGTTTATTTTGCTTTTTGTAGGGAAATCGAATCGTTGGAATCTTGTCATTGTAGATATATCGCCTCCAGTTTTGTAGCTATATGCTATTTTGGTAAGTTTAATACAATCTTTTCATCTGGTATATTTGTTTGAATAATTCTGTTGTTCCTGTGTTATACCTTCAAAAATGTTTGCTGGGTGGTGCTCAAAAATTATAATATTTTCGTCACTTGAGAACCTAGCTGGTTATTATTTAATAGTTCTGTAAACATGAAAAGGATATTTCTTTTTTGGTGAAAAATTAATGCTATGGATAGTACGAAACAAGTCCTTATGAAAATTTGTTTAAAAAAATCCGTACTTATGTAGAAAAAAGGAGTGCTCATTATGCCCTGGGTGCTCGTTATGCCCTCATCTCCCCTAAACTGCACATAGTTTTTTTTATTATTTTTAAGATCATAACCACAAAAAATGTAAAAAGTGGTGTAAAACCGTACTTTTCAATCATGATTCATGAACCGTCAAAATAATTTAAGTCAAACATAAGTGGATTGAAAAGATGACATTATTTGGCACATTTTTGTATTGTTGGATTCTCAAAATACGAAACACGGGATTTTTGAAGAATTTTTAAAGGTACCTGGTTTTTGAACTTTTTGTCAATTTGCAATTTCTCAGATTTTCTTGCACTGAAATTCAACTTTGCACTGGATTTTGAGAATATTAAATCAAGATTTCCGCAATAAATTCATACTAATATTACGTTTAACATTATTTCGATTAATTTGAAATGAAAAAAAAAAAGTTAAAAAGTGACCAAATCGTCTTTTTGGATGTTGCCAAAAACGGACGGGTTTACTCAGATGTTTGCCAAAATCGAATTTTTCCAAGATCGAACGGAGTATGTATGTATGATAGGAGAACTTTAATTCAGAAATGTAGTGCGTTTTAGATGATATGTTTCGTTATTTTGTAAACTCGTTATCCATATATATGATTCCTTATCAAATCAAAAAGGATTGGTAAAGATTGCATAGAACAAAACTTACTTACTATGATGAATCTGTACCTGAGGTAACAGAAATTTTTCATTTTTTATAGCGTATTCATATATTTTTTTTTGTTTTTCGTGAATATTAATCAAAAGTTTGTTGCAAGCACATTTCTTCCATGATTTAGATGAAATGAAGCCTCCTGCTAGGATCTATAAGCAATTGCGAGCTGTTTTCCCATGAAAATGCTCTTTTATTGAGAATGCTCCTACGCACTGCTTGGGTCATATAAACTTGAAAGATGAATTACCGATTTAAAAAAGGTTGCAAAACTTTCAAACGCGTTATTCTCGGAACGTCATGAATGAACATAGACTGATATGGTTGGTATTCGAAATTCGACCATGAAACTTTTCCCATACATACATTCCCAAGTAACCAAAAGTCGCAAAGATACTTAATTTTGTGCATCAAAAGTTCACATTTGGCTGTATAAAAGGTACTCGAGAGAAATGAAAAAAAGTGCTTGATTTGGACTTCTGAACGAACATAAAAAGTCTAAACAAGTAGCATGGAACATTTTTGTGCGTTCCAAGTACCTTAAAAAATCCAGGATTCAATTTGGCGTATCGTGCTTCGTTACGAACTTTTAACGAATTTTTTGGTTCCATGCATAACTTCTTACGAACTTTTTGGTTTCATGCAGAACTTGTTACGAACTTTTTGGTGCCATGAGGAACTTCTAAAGAACTTCAATGCAAACGTAAGCGTTAAGATTTTGCACAAGAAAGAATAACAGAAAATCAGAGCTACGAATATACGAACAACGAAATGAACCCACAAATAAATCAACTGTTTTGATCCAAATGGAAAGATGTCATAAATCTTAAAGATTGTCTAAAAAATTCATTTCACGTTTCAAATTTGAACAATATTTATATCTAATAAACCGAAACAAAAAAACACATCTCTTCGTTGACAATCCGATTTTTCGTTTAATTTTCCTTCGCGAAGTTATTATTACATCCTTATTACTACTCTGTCAAAGGAATTATTTAGACCAAGCCCACCGGGCGTTCCTATTTCGGTCGGTATTTTAGATGGTTTAATTGGTTGCCTTTTTATCTACTTACTGATTTTCGCACCGATTGTAGCCATCAAGGTTGGTATTTTTGTTTGTTTATTTTCTCATAGCGATGACCGGTTGTGTTGCTACCGGGTTGCTACATAAACGCATCCAGTAACAACCTACTGCTCGAATGCTATTTCTCGAATCAAGTTAGCAACTGTTGGTGCGATGATGGGTTGATAAATATGTTGCTGAATGTACTCGATTCGAGGTTTAGCAACCATTGGTGGGCTTAGTCTTATAGGTTTTAAATTATATAGGAATAAAACTTTAAACTCCAGATGAGTTTAGAAAGATGCTGAAAGCTTAAAATGAAGAAAATGGTTAATTTTCAAAAATAAATGAAAACCCATAACATTTTATTGAGAGAAACCGTTTTTATTAATGAATTCAATTTTGGATTTTAGTTATTATTCTCCTCTAACTTGAGCATCGTGATAATCATTTCATTGATAGACTCATCTTGCAAATTACTTTAACAATAAGGTCGAATCAAGCAGGATAGTGACCAAGCACAGGGTTATCAGTTGATAGCATAGGTTTTCCGTCTAGGACAACGGACCGTTCGGATTAGTTGAACGGTTTTATAAATTCATTTCCAAAACTGTCCAAAACTTCTAAAGCATCCTGAAAATCATAAAACATAATAGACACTCAGAAGGAACAAAAATATTTATCAAAACTTACGATTTTCTGGTTGCTGCCTCTTTTTTCAGTTTGCTTTTAATCCTCACTAAATTTTCCATTTTCTTCTGATTAGTCCTTCTGTAACTCTTCTTGGTTTGATAGTTTAAGAAGTTTTCTTTCTAAACTGTCGAAACAAGTAGAAGAAAGAATGTAGTGCAAAAAAGATTTCACAAAAATAACATCAAACTTTATACTAACGTTAGCTCAATTCCAAATCTTGCAGAATCTAATTCCGTGATTGTTTGTTTATCTTTTGGTAAAAAGCCTACTTTGAGAAGGGATAGTCCTTAATTTGTTTAAATTGATGTTCTGAACATCGATACCATAAGAATCGCCCATGGTACAAAGGTAACATGCTCAGCTTTCACCAGGAGGGTTCAGGTTCAAATCCCCAAGCAAGAAGCAAGTTTTAGAGTAAGTACGATATTCATTTAGAGAAAAGGATTTAAAAAAAACAGATTTCATTGGTAATTGTAAGATTATTAACAAAAAAAAGTGAACGCTTTATTTTGTCCTTTTTCTGTTTTTTTTTCAAAGTTCATCCAAAGGCTGAATAGCCTTCTACTCAGCTTTGGATATGGAACTTGAAAGTGTGGATATGAACTTAAATTTCTAGCTGAATAGAATGCTATACAGCCCTTTAGCAGGGCTGAGTAAGCTTTTAAGAGAATGTTTTACGGAACTTTTGGTTACTTGGGATTGCCACCTTAATTATATTACATTAAGATGGCAACCAAATGGGTCAGGTCGAATTTCGAAAACTAACCATATACATTCTATAGATTGGCCCAATAAACTGACATGAAGTTTCGTTTTTTAACTTCAAAAATCGGTTACACTCCATTTAATTTTTTCACCATTTAACAAAACAATTGCCCAGAATGAAAAATCTCCAGAATTTCAAACGCCAGAAAGAATTATTCCCCAGACGATCCATTCACCAGAATGAACCATTCTCCAACACGATTTTCAAAAGGCACTCAGCATAAAGTTTCAATATAGTCCTCAAACCTTAAACATACTACAATAAAGGGTGATATGGTCAAAATTTGGTCAATATCAACTTGACGTATTTCTTTCAATTTTGCATTTAAAAAACCTGAACACCCCTCATTTTGAAGGTGTGTGTGTGTGTGTGTGTGTGTGTGTGTGTGTGTGTGTGTGTGTGTGTGTGTGTGTGTGTGTGTGTGTGTGTGTGTGTGTGTGTGTGTGTGTGTGTGTGTGTGTGTGTGTAGAATGTTGCCCCTATTTTGATTTTGGAATTCACTCTTCAGTTGTCAAAATGTCGTCCAAGGAAGAAGAGCAGCGTATCAAAATTTTGCTCGCGCATCGCGAAAATCCGAGCTACTGGCACGCAAGCTGGCAAAATCGCTTAAAATTGCCAAATCAACCGTTACAAATGTAATTAAAGTGTTTTGGGGAACGTTTGTTGACAGCCAGGAAGTCTGGATCGGGGGGAAATCGAAAGCCGGAAGCCGCTGAGACGACAAAGAGTTGGCGGTAGTTTCAAGTGAAACCCTAACCTCTCTCTCCGAGATGCCGCAAATAAGCTGGGTGTATCGTCTACAACCGTGCATCGCGCCGAAAAACGAGCCGGACTATCGAATTACAAGAAGGTAGTGACTCCAAATCGCGATGATAAACAAAATACGACGGCCAAAGCGCGATCCCGGAGGCTGTACACGACGATGCTGACGAAGTTTGACTGCGTGGTAATGGACGACGAAACCTACGTCAAAGCCGACTACAAGCAGCTTCCGGGCAGGAGTTTTATACGGCGAAAGGAAGGGGATATTTTCAAGCACATGAAACTGTTAAAGTTCGCGAAGAAATATCTGGTTTGGCAAGCCATCTGTACCCGTGGCTTGAAAAGCAGCATTTTCATAGCTTCCGGGACTGTCAACCAAGAAATTTACGTGAAAGAGTGTTTGAATAAACGTCTGCTGCCTTTCCTGAAGAAACACGGTTGTTCCGTACTGTTTTGGCCGGATTTGGCATCTTGCCATTACGGTAAAAAGGCCGGTGGTAGTAGTAGTGGTACGCCGCCAACAACGTGCAGGTGGTTCTCAAGGACCAGAACTCTCCCAACATGCCAGATCTCCGCCCAATTGAGAAATACTGGGCTATTTTCAAGCGGAACCTAAAGAAGACCGAAAAAACTGCTAAGGACGAGCAGCAGTTCAAGGCAAACTGTCTTTCTGCGGCGTTGAAGGTGGACAAGGTGGCTGTACAAAATATGATGGCAGGGATTAAGGGTTCAATTCGGATTTGGAAAAGCGGAAGCCTAACTGAATATTTTTCCTGAATTTTATACTAATTAAACTTGAAAAAGAAATTAAATTTGATTTTTTAAATAAACGATTTCACCGATTTACACGCGTTTTCCCTTGATCAAATTTTGACCGTATCACCTTTTATTGGTTTTCAAATAAACTTAATTGCAAGCTTTCAAACAATTGTTTCATTAAAAAAATATTTAAAAAAAAATAAATTTCGAATCATATGAGATTAAAAACAATTAATTAGAAAAACCATTAAAAAATAAACTGGAGAAAAAAAATCTGGGATTTGTGCCATCTTGGGAAATGTTCCGTTTTGGGGAAAAAATCTGGGAAACGGTCCATTCTGGGAAAAAAATTGTGGTAAATGGTGAATTATGGGGATTTTTTTTCTGGGAATGGGTTCATTCTGCGGTTTGGTTGCGGGTTTTTGTCATTATGGGGAAAAATCCTTCTGGGCAATAATTTTCAGATAAAGCATGATGCCAAATGGCTTAAAAATGCATGAAAAAACATCGAGTTCTGGTGTTATCTTATAGAAAAAATAAATGGCCAAAAATCTCCTTTCTAGGACGTTTTTCGAATAACCGACTAAGTATTATTTCACTCAGCTAATAACTCGATTTTTTTACATTTGACACATTCTATCTTTTGAAAAGTCGATACGGAAATGTTTGTGGCGCGACTTCTTCCAGTTTTACGATTGGATTAAAATTTACAGGAAACATTCGGGTACGTCAATGATCGAAGTTTTCCTCTATGCATACTAATTTGAGGCACTCTAAACCACTTGTTTCGGACAACTGTGGCAGACGATATCTGTTAAAGATTTTACCAGTTAGTTATCCAAGATTGAACGGGAGAGAGGAGAAATAATTCTGCACAATCGCGTTGTAAACCCATCATGGTTAGAGGGAATGATTGCCAAGGCTCTCAAGCTCTCGAAATCGACTGTGAATCAGCGTTACTACATTTACAGATTTTTCTGTAAACATACAGATTTTTTAAAATTTTTAGAACCGACAATTTATAAAGATTATAGGTTTTCGGGAATTCACACAGATTGTATACAGATATCAAGTCACCAACAGTTCCCAACTGTCTACTATTAAAGTCTGTTTCACATAGAATCTGGTCGCAATTTTTTTCATTTACAGCAGCGCCCCTACTTGTCACATCGCGAATCTATTGACAGTATTTTTATTCGTATTTTTTAAATCTAAAAATGCAAAAATATGCGAAAATACGTCAACTTTTTATTCCATTTTTCAAAATTTATCTGGTGTAATTTAAACCATTACTGCATTTTATTACATTTTTTGTGGTCATAATCTTAAAAACTTAAAAAAAAATCCTTATGTGCAACGTACAGCTTCAATTTCATTTTTTTTTTTGGACAATCAGTGATTTTTTTTTTTCAAAATTCCATAGCTGATCTACAGTCTTTTCTCCGAAGCATGATTTTTGAATTTTTTTCTTACTTTTTGAATAATGGAAAATTGAAGTGTTGTAGGTGAATAATATTTGAGATAACTATAAATAAAAAATCGGTTGAGAAACAAGAGAGATATAGTGGTTTTAAGCTAGGAGTGTCAGATTGACACTCAAGGTCTGATTAGGGAGTTTTTTTTCTGGGATTTCAGGGTGCGTTCATAAAAAAGTATTGATCCAAAATTAAATATTTCAAGAATTCATTGAGGGTCCCCGAAGTTATTGTTTTATTTGGATGCCCCCAAATGAAGTTATGTACAAGCCGCCAAACTACTAATAGTGTCATATTGACCCTCAAGAACGGATTAGGGTAAGCTTTTTCGAAACACAAGGTTCTCTGACTTTTACAGTAAGTAGGCGAGGAGTGAGCGGGGCGCTCATTGACTTTGTTTACAGACATAAGATTTATTGCTCAGCTTTTCTGTGGTTTGTTGGTAAACAAACTCCATGAGTTCCGCAGTTGCAAGGCCAAAATGGCCAAAATAGGTGAATCAGGAATTTGATATACAGTAGAACCTCATATATACAGTGAGCGAAATAAGAATAGCACCACTATGTCTTTTGCTTGTTAAAATATGAATGATTAAAAATTACGAAAATTTTCTTCCACAATTTGTTCTGAATTGCCTAATGGACAAATCAAGCATAGGTTTACTTTTTTTTGGACGTAGCAATTGGCTTTGAGGACCAAAAATGTGAAAAAAAGGGTGCGAAATAAGAATAGCACCACTTGAGTTTTTCAAGAAAAACAAGATTAGATTTAAAAATTTACTGTGTAAAAGTGAATAATAATGCTTCTACGAATTATTTGAATAGATAACTGCATTTTAAGGAGTTTTCCAGAATTCCAAAGATTTTCAAAGGTTTTAAAAAGGGGTTTTAAGAGATGCTCCTCTAGCGTTAAGGAATTTGATATTTGAGCTGTAATTCTTTACCAAACTACTTACTTTCTTCATTAAAATGACGTGAAATAATGAAACAAAAATTTGGAATAAATTTTGAATCAGAAAAAATTAGGTTGGAAATCAAAAACTTTGATTTTGTTCAGTAAACCACACTTTTTCCAGTTTCAAGTCGTAGATGGCAGCACTATCTTGCAGTTAAAACCAAATTTAGTCTCAATATTGATTTTCCAGGTTTATTTGGGCCCATATTCATCATTTTGAGGTATTTTCCCATCACAGTTTTGTGAAAGTTCACGCTGCAGGAAGCTTTTCCGGATTTGCAAAAGAATCACCAGCACAAAAATATACAACCGCCAAAATTCCTGCTCATATCAACTTCCGATTCAATTGCAAATCATACCAATAATACTGCTAGCCGTCTGGTTCATCAAGCTCCATCGCAACGTATTACTTTATTCTGATAATCGGTCCGAAAAATTCACTTTTAGTGACCTTGATGAAATTTTAATTTTTTTTTAGATTAAGAGATCTTAGAAATTCCAAAACGTTCACACGGTACATGTATTTATTTCTTGACCAAAATCATTCAGCACTCCCTAATTAATCCCGGATATTCGAGAATGGCCATGAATTTGGTTAAATGGCTAGATAGTGCTGCCATCTATGACTTAAAACTAGAGAAATAGTGTTTGACTATTAAAAAACATTAGTATTTTGGAATTCCAACCTGCTTTTTGGATTCAAACTCAGCCTCAAATCTATGTTTCATAATTTTGCATCATACTTATGAATGTTAATGAAGAAATCAAGCAATTTGATAAAGTTTTATAGCTCAAATATCAAATTCCTTAACGCTAGAGGAGCATCTCTTAAAATCCCCTTTAATACCTTTGAAAACCTTTGGAATTCTGAAAAACTCCTAAAATACAGTTATCTATTCAAATAATTCGTAGATGCTTTATTTAGTGAACCTTCATATAAGAGAAGCGACATCTGATCCCTCTTAAAATGAAATATGTGGCAACATCGCCGAAATCTTGGACAAAAAAATTCCCAGCACTGTTTTCTGGCTCAATGTTCAAGCTCTAAAGTGAACGCTCCTTCAATCCAATAAAATAACATTGAACTCGATGTCCGAAGGATCGCGATAAACGGTATGAATGACTTGAATTTTGTTCATAAACAGTTAGCTTTCTAACTAGAAACATGATTCACCAAAGCATTAAAAAAAAATGCACCTAATCATAAATTCATATGACCAGCTAAAAAATTATCTGTTTGAACTATAACAACAATCGCAATACCTTCCTTGGTTGAGTTTTCAATAAGAAAGGTAAAAGCTCTGCGACAAAATGCTTGGATCGATTGGAATCGATTTTGACAGTTCTTTTGCTCGATTGGAATTTTGTGTTTCAGATGTCACTTCTCTTATATACAGGTTCACTAGCTTTATTATTCACTTTTACACAGTAAATTTTTAAAAATAATCTTGTTTTTCTTGAACAACTCAAGTGGTACTATTCTTATTTCGCACTCCTTTTTCACATTTTTGATTCTCAACGCCAATTGCTACGTCCAAAAAAGTAAACTTATGCTTGATTTATCCGTTAAGCAAGTCAGAACAAATTGGAATTTTTTTTTCGTAATTTTCAATCATTCATATCAAGCAAAAGACATAGTGGTGCTATTCTTATTTCGCTCACCTTGGATCAGGGTTATTAAACTTTCGATTACCGTTGCAGTGGCAGATTCTGTTGACTAATTTGATTGAAAAAGTATTAAAGTATTTTTATATTTTTAGTATCAAAGTATTTTTTTGGATTAAGGTAGGGTTGCCATCCGTCCCGCAAAAGCGGGACATGTCCCGCTTTTCCCTCAAAATGTCCCGCTTTTTTTTCTTGGAAAACTTTTACAAAATTCACTGGCATACACAATTTTATTCTCAATTTGCATTGGTTCAACACATAAAATCTTTCAAATACGTGTTTTTTCAGTTAAGCATTCTTGGAGCATGTTCAACCAATGTTTGAAGAAAATATTGGTTGAGTTGCCTCCAAATAATTAAAGATTATAGAATTATAAAGATTAACTTCTGTCGTTAGACTCTTAATTAAATTGCCTTATGTTATAAATATATACAGCTTCGTTTGTGAGTAAATAAACCAAAGAATATAAATATGGAAATTTTCTTGATTTTTTTAATTTTAAAACAAATAATTCAACGAAAATTGTTTTACACAAATTACACAATCCGCTGTTTACATGTACGACTTGAAATATTTCCTTTCAAATAACGTGTTAAACCGCGAGAATCGTGGAAAAAACGGTGCATATGGCAAAAAAAAACATGCAAATAGAAGTCATGTTAGAAAAACTGAGCGAAATCAATCCGCGTTAAAAAAAAACCTTAGTGTACTTTCTATGAACAACTTTGGCTGATGGTAGAAGCACTGACCATACTGACTGGACACTCGATTTCGTTTTCTGGATAATTTTTCCAACAGTACGCAATATCGATTCCAGAGTGCGCATCGATCGATTTGAAGAAATGCTATCCCAGTTAGGAAATGCCACCCAACTTTAAAATAAAAACAGGCAATTTCTACGATAAAATCGGGCTAAACAGGTCCGTTTTTCATACAGGGCGTTTTTTGTCGAAGTTTTCAGGTTCGTCACCTGCCGTCGATATTGCAAACCTACTAAATCTGACAAAACAATTAGACAGAAAATTGTTGAAATTTTGTTCTAAGTGTCAAGTCAGTGTGGTCAGTGGTATAAGTATAAGTTTGGCGATACCATTAAGCCTTTTTTAAAAATTTCTTTAATGTCCCGCTTTTTTCGGCTTTGTTCCGCTTTTTTTCGTGAAATGTCCCGCTTTTTTCTGAAAGGATCTGGCAAGCCTAGATTAAGTATTCATGTTTTTCTTATCTTTCCAGAGAATGATCAGTGCCCTTTGACGAATGGCGAAACTGGTATATGCCGCAAAACTTCGGAATGTCGTTCCAGCGATCGGCAACGGGAGTTACATTGCGAATGGTCTAAAAATGACCCGGTCATTTGTTGCGCCGAAAGTCATACGGACAATTACGATGCCTTGGCCAACCGTGCTGATGGAGTCTGTGAAGGCATTCCCGAATTTAAATCCGGTGGCTTAAGAGATCATGTGGTGGGAAAAGCTGAACATGCAGCGGTCGGTGAATTTCCGTTTATGGCGTTGCTGCGTTACCAACAGGAAAATGTACGCTGCGGCGCGGCTTTGCTGAATGAGAAGTTTTTCATCACGGCAGCTCACTGTTTTAAATTTTTCGATCCCATAGCTGTAGTCACCGGCATCGATGATGCTACCGATGCTTTGGCAGATAGCTACCCAATTTCCAGGATCATCAAGCATAAAGATTATGATCCTCGTACGAAACAAAACGATATAGCCCTGGTGGAGGTCGAAAAACCAGTAAAGTTGAACCAAAATGTTCAACCTATATGTTTGTACACCAGATCGATAGATCTGCCGGTAACTACAATTCTTACCATCATGGGTTGGGGACAAGATAATACAGGTAATCTTTCAAAATGTATGGTCAGAACATAATTTCCAAAAATTGATTTGATTTCTAGACAATTCGTCGAATCAGTTACTGAAGGGCGCTGTACGACCGGTGCTACGAAGCGCCTGTCAAACAAACTACACTTTACCGAAACGATCGGTAAAGCTCTCGGAAAATCAGTTATGTGCCCAAGGCTTCGAAACTGAAAACGGAGTTCTCACCGATGCGTGCCAAGGTGATTCCGGTGGGCCTCTTGTTTTGGAAGAAAAAAGCAAGTTCCATTTGGTTGGAATCGTTTCCTATGGAGCAGCATGTGGCACCGAAAGGTTCCCCGGAATTTATACTCGCATTTCGAGCTATCTGGATTGGATTATTGATATTGCATGGAAGGAGAGTTGACGAGTGGCCCCGATCGTAGAGAATTAATCCAGGCAAATGCGAATGGACAATGAAATTATTTACTCGGGGACAGCTTTTCCAGTAATAAAAAAAGTAACAAATATACTTGGAATGAGTTTCTTTACCAGGCCAGAGGGCAGTGTTCGGCACAAAAGCGCTAATCCGCTAATCGCTCATTAGTCCACTAACTTTCTGTCTGCGGTGTAATTTTACTGCTAAATTTTGATCAAGCTAGCGAATTAGAAAGTTCCGCTTTTTTTTGGTTCCGCTAATTGGAGACATCCCATATATTTGATTCAAACTCACGAAAGATTACTGATCTATGTACATATTAGTATATATATTTTCACGCACACGTTTGTTAAATCACTGAATTGAGCCTGGCGAATGTCACAAGGAATTTCTATAAAAATTGGACCAACGAAATAAGATCGATTTCAGTGAAAAAACTGGAAACTCCACTCTTGTTCCATTGACTGTCAAACGCTTTTGGGTCCAGTCCAAGACGCATTAGTTTTGGACCAATCCTAAAGGACCACTAGTGCTGTTTTTTGGTCGAAATTTTGGTCTAAACCGGCTAGTTTAGGCTTACCAGATACTTTCAGAAAAAGCAGGACATTTCACGAGAAAAAAAGCTGGACATCGCCGATAAAAGCGAGACATTTAGGACATTTGGGAAAAACCTAAATTTTTATGACCATTGTATTATATTTATATGAGAGTGCCCCAAATGACCCGACTTTTGAAAAAGTTTTGCACTGCAGGCTAAAATTGATCCTAGGCCTAGTACAAGACCTCATGCCAAATTTGGGTCAGATCGCATCACAGGAAGGGGTCGCTCAACGAGCCTGAAGATTGTATAGGATTTTGAGACATTTTGTTCGGTAGAAACATGAAAAACCAATTTTTAATCAATAACTTTGGTTCCCGTCGGCCGATTTCTTTCAAAAACGGTTTTTCTTTAAGCCTAAATTATGAAAAATATTTCATCCGAAGACTGCGTATCGACGTAACCCTCATCCGCAATAGAGTGTCAATTCGACACTATTGCAAGTTTGAATGCTTGTAACTTTATTCAGAAGCTTAATAAATAAAAAATTTCTTCGGGGACCCTTAATGTTTTCAAAAATTCTATAATATTGCGTCTTTACTGTTTTTTTTTTTGACGAACCCTGGAAGCCTAGACAAAAAACTACCTTTTCCGACTTAGAGTGTCAATTTGACACTCCCAAAGTAAAATCTATCTAAGTCGTTTGAATTATTATGAATTTTATATGAAACTTATATCACTTGAAACCTTGTAATGTCAGTAAAATATGTTTAGAACATTATACAGCTAAAGCTTCTAGTTTTCTCGTTATTCAGCGGGAAAGAAAAAAAAATCCGAAAAGATATGCCTCAGAAAAATTATTGCAGCTCATGCATTACATACTAAAAAATATATCTATCTTATGCATAAGAAAGCTTAAGTTGTGATCTACATAATGAAGTCAAGAGATATTTTTTAATTTTTTTTTTTTCAATGAAAGCGTCACAAAAAGTTCAAAAAAGTGGTCTGAAAACCCTACTTTTCATTCGATTGCTAGTAGAGACTGTTTGAGGGGTGGTAAAGTTTAAAAAAAATATGACTAAAAAATTTATTCTAATTCTAACATTTTGTTGTATTTAGATTTTTGATACAACGAAAAATGAATATACAACAATTTTTCAAAGTTCACTACTTTACGCGATTTTTTCACATATTGAAATTTCATCTCTTTTTTTAGTTCAGCGTTAGGTTGCATCCGGATTTTCAGTGCTTTCTCGCCGTTTGAAGCAATTAAAACTATATCCATTGGAAAGGGAATTTAATTTACATTCTAACGAGGTGCAACAATTTACGCTGTGAGATTTTACAAGAATATGAAAATTATAAACGTAAAATCATTCCTGAATGTCTAGAACCACAAGCAGAACGCGTCCAGCGTTAGAATTATAATAAATTTTGTAAAGGGTGATACAGTCAATATTTGGTCAAGGGAAAACGCGTGTAAATCGGTGAAATCGTTTATTTAAAAAATCAAATTAAATTTCTTTTTCAAGTTTAATTAGTATAAAATTCAGGAAAAATATTCAGTTAGGCTTCCGCTTTCCCAAGTCCGAATTGCCGGGCCTTACGCTTAATCCCTGCCATCAGATTTTGTACAGCCACCTTGTCCACCTTCAAGCCAGTTTGCCTTGAACTGCTGCTCGTCCTAAGCAGTTTTTTTGGTCTTCTTCAGGTTCCGCTTGACAATAGCCCAGTATTTCTCAATTGGGCGGAGCTCTGGCGTGTTGGGAGAGTTCTTGTCCTTGGGAACCACCTGCACCAAATCCGGGAAAACAGTACGGAACAACCGTGTTTCTTCAGGACGTTGATTCAAACACTCTTTCACGAAAATTTCTTGGTTGACAGTCCCGGAAGCTATGAAAATGCTACTTTTCAAGCCACATGTACAGATGGCTTGCCAAACCAGATATTTCTTCGCGAACTTTAACAGTTTCATGTGCTTGAAAATATCTGCTACCTTTCCTCTTCCTTTTGCCGTATAAAACTCCTGTCCCGGAAGCTGCTTGTAGTCGGCTTTGACGTAGGTTTTGTCGTCCATTACCACGCAGTCAAACTTCGTCAGCATCGTCGTGAACAGCCTCCGGGATCGCGCTTTGGCCGTCGCATTTTGTTTATCATCGCGTTTGGAGTCAGTAAGTCGATAGTCCGGCTCGTTTTTTGGCACGATGCACGGTTGTAGACGATACACCCAGCTTATTTGCGGCATCTCGGAGAGAGAGGTTAGGGTTTCGCTTGAAACTACCGGCAACTCTCTTTGTCGTCTCAGCGGCTTCCGGTTTTCGATTTCCAGACTTCCTGGCTGTCGACAAACGTTCCCCAAACACTTTAATTACATTTGTAACGGTTGATTTGACAACTTTTAGCTATTTTGCCAGCTTTGCGTGCGAGTAGCTCGGATTTTCGCGATGCGCGAGCAAAATTTTGATACGCTGCTCTTCTTCCTTGGACGACATTTTGACAACTGAAGAGTGAATTCCAAAATCAAAATAGGAGCAAAATTCTACACACACACACCTTCAAAATGAGGGTTATTCAGGTTTTTTAAATGCAAAATTGAAAGAAATACGTCAAGTTGATATTGACCAAATTTTGACCGATCACCCCTTAGTTATTTTTTTCAAAAACTTTACCACCCCTCAAACAGTCTTTACTAGCAATCGTATGAAAAGTAAGTTTTTCAGACCACTTTTTTGAACTCTTCGTGACCCTTTCTTTGAAAAATCTTTCTTGACTTCATTATGTAGATCATAACTTAAGCTTTTTTATGCATAAGATAGATATTTTTTGAGTATGTAATGCATGAGCTGCAATAATTTTTCTGAGGCATGTTTTTTCAGATTTTTTTTTCTTTCCCGCTGAATAACGGGAAAACTAGTAGCTTTAGCTGTATATAAAGCTCCAAACATATTTTATTGACATTACAAGGTTTCTAGTGCTATAAGTTTCTTTGTAATCGGTTACATATGAAAAGAGTTATAACGATTTAAGCTTGGAGTTTCAAATTTACACTCCGAAGTCTGATAAGGGTAACAAAACCTAGTGCGGATGAGGGTTAAAGCCTAAATAATGACAAATATTTCATCCGAAGATTGCATTTCGATTCGAGTTAAGATAGAAAAGTTATTAAGTTTTAAAAATGAGCTAACTTTTTAAGGGTGATATTCATCACTGTGTCGAACATTTCGACGTAGCATTTACAGTGATGAATAAATATTACCCTTAAAACAGTTATCCCATTTTTGAAGTCTTATAACTTTTTTTTATCTTTACTCGAATCGAAATGCAGTCTTCAGATGAAATATTTGGCACAGTTTAGGATCTGAGAAAACCCTTATTCAAAAGAAATCAACAGAATAGGACCAAAGTTATTGATGACAAATTGGATTTTCATGTTCTTCTAGAACAAAATGTCTCAAAATCCCATACAAAATTCAGGCTCGTTGAGCGACCCCTTTCCGTGATCCGATGTGGCCCAAATTTGGCATTATATCTTGTACTAGGCCTAGGATCATGCAGCAGATAACATTTCACATGTTTGAAATTTTCCATACAAATTTGAAGCAGTCTAATGTATATGTTCCTTCAGCAAAAAATGTTCATAGGAAGTAATAAATTCTGGATAAATAAAATCTGCTTGGAAAATTGAATTCTCAGGGAAACTTCTATTTTTGTTAACTGCAAACACGAAAATGTTGTAGTTGAGAGGAATTTATAATTAGTTTTTATATTTTTAAACAGCCGTTTTTGATCATCTACACCCAAAATTCAGCCTCTGTGCCAATGGCGTGTAGTCAATTACATAGCATCATTTGTACAAGAAGGTAACGCGACCGGTGCTGATTCGATTTGCTCCCACCGGCATTAATCTCCCAAGTTAACCGAATTGCGTATGTCTGAAAGAAACAAAATAAAAACGCTTTCACGTCCCTCCCTATCGCATCACAAGCCGAAGAAGGATGGAAATAAATACCGGCCAACACCAGGCAGCAAGCGAACCGAGCACTGTGCGTGTGAATGTAGCAAAAGCAACAACAAAAACATCCTTCTAATTCAATCCCTTTAATCCACCGGCAAACAACCACGGCCAATTAGCTGCCCGGCTTTAGCAGCTGTGTATATGTAGCGTGTGTATGTGAGGCAGGCAGTAAGCAAAGTACAGTTCTCATTCAATGGGTTTCCCTTTGCCTTCACTCCCGTTCCCTTTCCCGTTACCATCGCAAGACAAAGGACTACCTTGAAAGACGGCCAAACGCCGGGAAGCCACCGTTGTGCGATTTTTGGTGATTGTTCGGTGGCAGAAAGCCTATGACAAATATCCCTCTTCCTGCATGAAGCTCAAATAGTACACTGGTTAGGATGACGGACTGGCATGACGATATGGTGATTTGAGTTCGACTCTCCCTTCGGGCGCTGTAGTTTATATTTTTATTTTCTTGTTTTTGGGATGAATTATCCAATAGGAAGGAAATCCCATAAACATTTTTTCTTGTTTCGCTTCAATGTAGTGGTCATGCATCATTTTAGTTGGGAGCCGAGTCCTTATGCCAGTTACGGTTTTTCAAATATATCACCTTCGGCACAGTGCACATTTCAGCGCAATATCGGCACAGAGATTTGCTAAATAGGCATTGGATTTTTGCAACCTCTTCTATGGGTGTACCAAGTTTATTTTATATAACTCGCCAATTCATTCATTGTTTGGTTGAAAATAGTTTTTTTTTCACTCGGTAGTCCTATTCGATTTCATCTAAAATTTGACTTTTTCCTTAAGCTTCAATTCAAGGGATTCTGCTAGGATTCCGGAGGAAAATCTTTAGCCATCATCATTTGGAAGCAACTTAAAGAATATTTTCTTCAATAGAAAAATATTAACATCACTAGAACGTGCTCAAAGAACGCTTAACTGAACCCAATTGTTATGGTGATGCTAAAATAAGCTTGCCAGATGGCCCGGTCCAACCCGGACTTCCGGAAGTCCGGAAGTCAATCACAATATTACACATAACATGCTACATAAAATGGTCCGCAAAATCATTTTATGATGCAAATCGTACATGAGTACATCCCAACTCACATAAAATACCGTTTAAAGAGTCCATCAAATGTCAAATTGCATCATATCGTACAAGCTTACAACACACATCTTATAAAATGTGACTTAAGTTGTCAATCGATGTTAAAATCTCTGAACATCGTATAAGACTTCAACACATCTCGCATAAAGGGTGACATAAATCGACATTCCATCGTCAGATTGCTTCGAGTCATATAAGAGTACAAAACATCTCGCATAGAGAGTGACTTAGATCGCCAATTCATCGTCAGATTGCTTCAAGTCGTACAAGAGTTCAACACATCTCGCATTAAGGGTGACTTAAATCGCCAATTTATCATCATATCGCTTCAAGTCGTAAAAGGGTAAAACACACATCGCATAAAGTGTGGATGGAACTGTCAATTTGCGAACGGCTTTGGAAGGTTAAGGAAGCAAACACGAGCCAAGTTTTAAAACTTATATGGGAGTAATCAGAATATAAGCGGGTTCGATTTGTAGAATTTTGAACGAATTTATGTACAAAAAATCATATCTACCAAAATCGATTTTTCATCTAAATTTGTATTGAGATCCAAACCAGAGACTCGTGAATTCTAATTTCAAAATTTTAATGATTCATTCATCCAAATTTTCTTGTCATTTCGACCTTCAATGGAACTTAATTGCATTGTTTTTCCATGCATCGTGAAAATTCAATAGAAATCTGCCCAGGAATTGAATTTTTTTTCCTCGAGTAGTTATTGATTCCCACTCTGAGAATATCTGAAAACTGGAAAAGTTTTAGTTTTCAAGGATCTCTCAGTGACCGTTCTGTAGAAAAATAATCAAATCTGTTGGCTAACATGTGAGGCCTGAGAGAGCAAATAGAATGAAGCGGACTTACCATCGAGGATCCCTTCGGCGTGCTTTCGTATACTCCTGGGTTCTGTGGCCGTTCTTCTACTGGTGTGGCGAAATAATTGTAAGGCTGGCATTGAATCCTCTTCTTAGTGAATATGATACGGTGTGGTATATGCACTTCGAAATTGGCCAACCTGTTCTTGTTGGCTTTTTTACCAGACTTATTCGGTTGATCCCGCCCGCAATTTACGAAACTTACACCAGCGATTCAATCACGATATCTATGGGTCACAGATCCGTACCGCCATACAGTGACCGACACTTTCTCTACTCGTAACGCGCGCGTTTTTTTTTTTTCGAATCCCGGCGAACAATATTTTCGAGCCGATTTTCTTTTGGTGTAGATGGTGGTTCACAAGTATCTTCTTCCAGCAGCAACAGAAATTGTCCGACTTATGTGCGTTTTTCCGGCGCCGCGCAACTTAAAAGTAACGCTTGTATATCCTTGGTGAATGCAAATTTTTTCGGTCCTCGAATAAGAGCTGTAAAATTTGATATAATTGAGAATAGTTAAGTACTAGGCTTTATTTCAAATTCATGAATTCTCAAATTCTAACAATGTTCCGAATCTTAAAGCGTATTGTTATTAGTTTTTGCACTCGTTTTATGTCATCATATTCGTTCGGATTTACCCGTTTTGCACTGAAAACGAGTCAGTGTTGCATGCGACTGAGTGAGGTAGCAAAGCACTAACGTCGGTTTTCGATCTTCAATGAAAGCTAGCATAGGAAATATCTTAAGCGGGTCATAGACTACACAACATTTGCCCAAATGCGATGAAATTCAATGAAATACTGTCGCTATGAACACGATTCGCATCGTATATGACACTGCTCAAAGATGCACGCAAACCTGTAAACCCATACTTTCTTCAGTTCCTCGACTGTCTTCACTACCTTAGGTCGTTTAAGAAGGTGCTGCTTCATAATCGCCCAGTCCTTCTCGATAGGGCAAAGCTCTGGAGTGTTGGGAGGGTTGAACATTTTCGGCACGAAATTGACCTTATTGTCCGCATACCACTTTAGCACGTCCTTGGAGTAGTGGCATGAGGCCAAATTTTGCCAGAAGATTGTTGGGACATTGTGAGCCTTCTGGAGAAGAAGCAGCCGCTTCTGGAGGCACTCTTTCATGTACACCTGTCCGTTCATCGTGTCCCGGGTCACGAAAGGTGCACTCCGCTTCCCGCACGTGCAGATCGCTAGCCAAACCAGGAATTTATTCGCAAATTTGTACATCTTCTGAGTGCGGACATGCTCCGGAACGCTGAACTTATCCTTAGCCGTGAAAAACAGGTTTCCGGGGATCTGTTTGAAGTCTGCCTACAACTTCCTAGCACGGGTTTTGGCAGATTTGTTCTGATTCTCGTCGCGATTGGGGGCCTTTTGTACCATGAACGTTCAAAGCCCAGCCTTAGTTTTGGCCTTCTGGACAAAAGCTTATATGCAGCTTCTTAGCCACATCCCGAACGTAGGCGTTCGGGTTTCGGTTGAAAGCCCCAACTACGCGGAATACTTTTTCCTTCACTTGCGAGAGATCCTTGTTCTCGTGATAAATGCGTAAGATTTTATCACGCACGAGCTGTTCTTTCGACTCCATTTCAGCGGGTTTTGATGACAGGACTTTAAAACTTGCAGGATGTAAACAATGCACTATGGACTAAATCTACCCAAATATTCATTAAATTCTATCGAACGGTTTAAAAGTTAGAGCAATTTCATAGAGTGGCAATTTCATCGTGGACACCCTTTACCCTAGCTGAATCATTCTCCCGCGGCATCTCCAGAAAATGACATAATCGTCTTAGGCGAATTTTACATGCCAAGTTTAAAGTGGTGCTCCAGTTAAGATAGCTTTCTATATCCAGATCCAGAACGCTCTTCTTTTTCGGCTCCTTCGAACATTATTCTAGACTCTTTGATTACAGTAACTTTACGTCAGATCAACAGTGTTGTAAACGAGAACGGCCGGATGCTTGATCTTTGTTTCGCCAATGACGGGTTCCGTTTCCTAACTACCGAATTAGCACCTGCACCGCTAGTTAAAGTAGTTCCACATCACCCGGCTTTACTGGTTACATTCGATATCTCTAGATTGTGTACCCCCGCTGAAAAACTCAAACCCTTCTACTTGGACTACAAGAACGCCGATTTCGATATCATTGCTCGCGTACTGACCACCATAGACTGGGAATCCGAGCTCGAACTACCAAACCCTAATGCTGCAGCTGGTACATTCTCGCACATCCTCTACTACGTAATCGACCGTCATGTGCCGAAACGCACCGAAAGCGACAAAAAGGCGTGCCCTTCGAAATTACAACGAGCACAAATCTCCGCATACCAAGGAAGAATATCGCAAACTCAACTCCGCCTATACAAAAGCCAGTCAATGTTGCTATCAAAACCATATTAGCCGGAGTCAGCGAAACCTCATGACTAGCCCAAAATCCTTCTGGAGTCACGTCAAGAATCAGCGGAATGAACCTGGAACACCTTCCTGCATGTTCCTGGATGGTATCATGGCGAACTCTGACTCCGGAATCTGCGATCTCTTTGCTAATAAATTCTCGAGCATCTTTGATACATCTCCAATAACCAACGAACAACTGGATTGTGCTTTTAGGAGTGTTTTACCACTGAGCTTTTCTCTACAGTCGAGGATAAAACCATCTCAAAAGCAGCCACTAGGCTAAAAAAAACTCCTTCCCTGCGGGCCCGGATGAGATACCAGCTACCTTCTGTGGAACATGTGATTCGTGCTATACTGGCTGAACGGGAAACAACACTTCTTTCCTCACGGACCTTTCGCTAACGACTGACGTCCGATGCGGATCTGATGATAGTGTCTGTGCTGCTGAGCGCACCGAGAGAGGGAGAGCATGTAACTCACACTAAACGGAACCGTTGAACGGCTCCTTGTGGTAGTTCTTCTGAGAAACTACACGATAGTAATAATCCACCACACATCTCCCCCTTACACAAAAATAAAAAAAAACGAAAAAAACCTTGTTAAAAAAAGGAGGAAGCTTTCAGAACACTAACGAAATTAATGAATTTCATGATGTATTTAAACTTCGTTTCATTAAAACTCGATAAGTTAACTGAATTTCCTTATGCTGATCTAGTTCATAGTTTTCTAAGAACTCATGACCCTAGATGACTTCAACTCGATCTACTTCGCCACGGACGTGAGCGATAACCTTCTCTGAACGTTTTCGCTTTATACTATATCTACTATAATGTAGGGTGTATGATCTGCGAGCCCGGACTACCCGTCTTAACTATTTTCGATAACCTTCGATTGGAACTCCCATGGCATTCAAGTTATTCTTTGATTGGACATTTCATCTCAACCAAACTTCAGTCGGATATCCCACCACTACTGCAAACTCAAGATTTCCGAAGAACCGTGTCATTTTTGAACTTTTTGTGAAACACGTTACTTCAAACTGAAATACTAAATTCGAATCATTCCTTGTCGTCCTCTCAACATGACGGGAAGCTCGAATTCTAATATTCTATTATTATCAGTTAGATCTGTTTAATCTTTTGTCTCTACAGTTCTTCCTTCTCAACTTTTTCTCTATTGGACCTCCCGTTCCAACTCTAAGTTAAAGACCTTCCGTCTAAACTTTTCTCTGTTGGACCTCCCGTTCCAACTTTAAGTTAAAGACCTTCCGTCTCAACTTTTTCTTTGTTGGACCTCCCGTTCCAACGTTAAGTAAAAGCCCTTCCGTCTCAACTTTTTCTCTGTTGGACCTCCCGTTCCAACTTTAAGTTAAAGACCTTCCGTCTCAACTTTTTCTCTGTTGGACCTCCCGTTCCAACTTTAAGTTAAAGACCTTCCGTCTCAACTTTTTCTCTGTTGGACCTCCCGTTCCAACGTTAAGTTAAATAAGACCTATACATCCCAATTAGGGTTTAAACTTTTAATTCGATATCATCTAAACGATCCCATTTTCTTGTATCACTTCGAAATTAGAGCTTGGTTAAATTACAACCATTTTCAAATATTTGTTTCACCAAAACCTTTTTTTGTGGTCTCTTACTATTTGTACATTTTTTATTCACTTTCACAATCAACCTATCAACTGTACCACCTTTTACTTTTCGCATGATTTTTAATGAGTATCAAATGATTTTTATCTTGTTTTTTTCATGTTATTTCTTTATTGAAACGGCTCATAGCATACAATTCTTTACTTAGGACTAGTTCAATCTTTGAGCTTGTTACATGTTCTTTTGTTAAATCTTAAAAAATATCCGAATAGGATTGAGGAAAATACATCTATTTTAAAAAGTTTTCATTCGTCTAAACATATTTTTTTCCAATTTTGATTACATTTGAAACAGATTTCTAGGGATTGTACAAAACTTTTTTCAAAAATTGCAGGGAAATGTTTGTGATTGACTTAAAACTTGGTGTGAATTTAGAATTTTCAGCGACCAAACAAGAAAGTTGGGGAAGAATGACTTTAATAGTTCAATTGTTATAAAAAAGAAAAAAACGTATGAAAAACAGTTAAAATAGATCTTTATTTCAAGAGCAATAATTAAAATTCGTTTTTAATTTTTTCTACTAAATTTTTTAACAACCTCATGAAAGCATAACAATTTTTCTATTGCTACCTTTTTATTGTTTTTTTTTAAACAAATGATTCGTAGCTAAGAATTAATTTTTTCTTTAGTTTGTGATAATCTGAATGATCGTCTAAGTCTCGAATTATAAATCTTCGTTTAGATTTATTCTAATTAAAATCAACCGATTCAATTCGATTCAAAACAATCGAAGAATGAAACATTTTTTTTTTTTTTTGTAACATCTTTATTTGAAACGGCTCATACCTTTAGGCTTTAAGGAGCCAAACTCGTTTTGTTTGTTTACAATTGTGTGCTTAAATCTAGTTCATCACTTTTTATTAGAATAGAAAAGAAAATAGATAGGGAAATATGAAGATAAAAAGAATTATAGACGAAGATCAATAGCTTTTAGGAAAAGGTATATTTCGAACATGTAGTCCAAGTCTATCACGGCCAGCACATCTCTCACTGGAACATAGGGTGGTTTTCCTCGGGCCCGAAGGGAGTCTATGAAATTCGTTCTAGCGACAAGATGGACCTCACACGACCAAACAATATGTTCGATGTCATGGTAACCTTGGCCGCATCCACACAAATTGCTGCCAGCAATGTCAAAACGATAGAGTACCGCGTCTAAGGAATAATGATTGGACATGAGACGGGAAAATATACGAATAAAATCCCGACTCAGGTTCAATCTATTAAACCAGGGTTTAAGGCTTACCTTTGGGATAATCGAGTGGAGCCACCGACCCAACTCATCCTCGTCCCATTTGCGCTGCCAGTTGACAAGAGAGTTTCTTCGAACCAAATAGTAAAATTCGTTGAAGACGATTTCACGTGGATACGTGTCGCCTTCCATCGCCCCCACCTGATGAAACATTTATGTTCATTGCAAACTGTCGATACATGTTTATTGGTGAGCTAGAAAGGGATAAAAGGGGACCAAACTTCAAATTTTGTGTATATGCGTGAGCGCGGTTATATTCAACACTTTCTCTCGCAGTCTCAGCAGGCTTGTAATTGGTCACCATCGTTTGAATTTTTCCGGAGACAATCACCACACATCGTTCGTGACAATCGTGGAGAGCGCAATCGTTTGATCGGAGAGCAAAAAAATGTCAAACGAAATTTTGATCTTTTTTGTGGTTAGTCGTTTGCCTGTCATCCCTCTTGCGTAGATAATCGAGATAATCATTCCACATTGTTCGACCAACACATCCAAACATCACCCGGCGCTGCAGAGTGACGAGTTTTTTTTTTCAACAGGAGGGAGTGAATAGAAAAGATTGCATTTGCTTATTGAGTCTGTAAGTTTTGCTGCGTGAAAGAGATAGGCGATGTCGTAAACTGTCGGGAATGATGGTCGTTTGACCATCAAATTATCCCTCTCGTGTACCAAGACACGAAATTTCGTTCGACAATCACACAAAGAAGAATGAATGTCGTTTCGTTTGATGGTAGTCGACTGTTCGGCAAGTTTTCGGTCGCATTCGTTTGATGGCACGAACAATGATACTGATAAAAGCAGGCTGTGCGACTGTCAGAGAAAATGTCGATGGTTTACAAGTCTGAGTCTCAGGAGACATTTTCACCACGCTAACTTCCTCCCTTGTTTGGGAGAAGCAGCACCATCAGGCCGATGTCATGCTGAAACAACTAGCAACGCAACGCAACGTTCCAATAAGATTGCGTTGCAACGCATTGGTATGTCATGCTGGCGCGACCTGTGATTTTGAAAATCCCTACAAATCATCACTTCTCTACATCTGATAATGCTTTGAATCGTCTCCTTTCTTTCGGGAGCCATCAAAAACTCATCAAATCACGACCCGGATTGCAAGAATGCCGAAATTTGAACCGACAAAATTCCTTGTTTTTTTTGCCGGAACTAAGAATTCATGAAAATTTTCTCGCCGATTAAGATATTTTTTAGTTTATTATCACAAGTTCGGACAGATCTTCGTACTTTTTTATTTTTTTTTTTTTTATTTACATAGTATTCCGTCTCACGACATAACTTGACGAACATAATTCCTAAAATTCACTCGGTCCATGGCAACCGTTCTCCAATTTCTCGGGCACCCCACGTTCGCCAGATCACGCTCCACTTGGTCTAACCACCTCGCTCGTTGCGCCCCCGCTCGTCTTGTGCCTACCGGATTCGTAGCGAACACCTGTTTTGCAGGACAGTCTTCCGGCATTCTCGCAACATGTCCCGCCCAGCGTATCCGGCCAGCTTTCACCACCTTCTGGATACTGGGTTCGCCGTAGAGTCGCGCGAGCTCGTGGTTCATCCTTCGCCTCCACACTCCGTTCTCCTGTACGCCGCCAAAGATGGTTCTTAACACTCGTCGCTCGAATACCCCGAGTGTACGCAGGTCCTCCTCGAGCAATATCCATGTCTCGTGCCCGTAGAGAACAACCGGTCTAATAAGCGTCATATACAGGTTACACTTCGTGCGAGGGCAAAGTCTTCTCGACCGCAGTTGCTTGTGGAGTCCATAGTAGGCACGACTTCCGCTGATAATTCGCCTCCGGATCTCACGGCTGGTGTCATTGTCTGCCGTCACCAGTGAGCCGAGATAGACAAAGTCATCGACTATCTCCAGCTCGTCGCCGTCGATCGTGACCTTGTTATTACTGGACAAGCGGGTTCGGTCGGTCTCGGATCCGCAGGCCAGCATGTACTTCGTCTTGGACGTATTAATCATCAACCCAATCCTTCCTGCTTCGCGTTTCAGTTTGCGGTAGATCTCCTCCACCGCCGCAGATGATCTGCCGACTATATCAATGTCATCGGCAAAGCAGATAAGTTGACTGGATCTGTTGAAAATCGTGCCCCGCATTTCGCCCACCGCTCGTCGAATAACACCTTCTAGCGCCACGTTGAACATCATGCAGGATAGACCATCACCTTGTCGAAGCCCCCTGCGCGATTCGAATGAACTCGACAATTCACCCGAGATCCGCACACAGCACTGCGTTCCATCCATCGTCGCCTTGATCAGTCTGATTAGCTTCCCGGAAAAGCCGTTCTCGTCCATGATTTTCCATAGCTCGTTACGGTCGATCGTGTCGTATGCGGCTTTGAAGTCGATGAATAGATGATGCGTAGGGACTTGGTGTTCACGGCATTTTTGGAGGATTTGCCGTAATGTGAATATCTGGTCCGTCGTAGATCTTCGTACTATTGTGCTTAAAACCCGGAATCACTGCTTCAAATCGAGAAAAAACAATATTCCTATTGGATTTCCTACTAGTCGCGCTACAAAACACATTCACTGAACCAAATTTGGCGATGAAATTTATAGGGTCATTTTAATAAATCGTATTATTTACAGTCAAATTTAAGCTACTAAATTATCCTTTAAAAAGTATAAGAAAAACCAATAAATTATGTCTACCTCACTCACTTGTTGAAATGCATAGGAAAATCCAATAATTATTAAACATAATTGGGCTTTAAAATTTATAGCGTCAATCCAATAAATTATATCATTCAGTCTATGATAGAAGCTAACGATGAATTCAATACGAAATATGGGAAAATCCAATGAATTTAAGGAGCTTTTTATACCTAGTAAAACATATATAAAGTTCCTATACATTTCATCATTCTGTAGTTAGTATACAATTTGGCGTACATGAATCGTGGAAGAAATCCGTTTCAATATTGTTTGGGAAAAATAAGTCCATAGAAGAACGTGGAAGAACGATTGTTTGTGTACTTCGAGCCAGTAACTTTTCGCCGGAGGATTTTACCAGCTGAGTGGCAGCATAGCAATCATAAATACAATCGCGGTTATATAAGCCAAAAACTTGTGTAAGTTGCAAAAATGGAACGGCTGAACTTCTTATAGTGTTAATATTTTGGTATCTATCCTAACAGGTAAATCAGGTCTTAAAACGACGGACAGCAGTGGAGCAGAACAGATCCGGACTTCAGCGAGTAGCCGCACGGTTCCATTCTTGCCAGCCAAGCATAGGTAATTAATTTTCTTTCAAAAAATTCATTCGTTTGAAACTAAATATGCGGATTTTTCTTCCAGGAAACATCATTAATTCACTGGAACTGCAGCACCCAACCCACTAAATCCAACCACCCACAAAAAGTTTTTAAAGTGCAGTGCAGTATAGCATTTTTTGTACGATTTTTGAATGTTGATTTGCTATATTAAATGTTTGAACATCGAGATAAATTTGTTAAATTATTCAAAGATGAGAAATTGAAATGGAGTTACAACCATATTTGATTGCAATGATGGAACCATTCATTACACTAGGTTAAATAATAAATCCTATTAAATTTGCTCTCCATAACATTCATTGAAATTTCTAATAAAATCAATCATAAGTCTTCTGATAAAAAGTATTGGATTTTCCTTTAGTGCGAAAACACTAAAATTCCCAATAAACCTTATAGCCAGATTTTGTTCAGTGTTGGCATCAGATTGGTCGCGCTATACAAAGCGACCAGTATGACAGGTCTGCGCGATTTCCATGGAGATCAAATGAGAGCTGGTTAGTCGTGTGAACGTTGCGTTGTAGGTCGCGTTGCTAGTTGCTTCAGCATGACATCAGCCTCAGACGCGGAAAAAACAACATGTCACTGGCACAGGTGCCACAAAAATGGTCCTCGAGCAACAGGGAAAAAACCTGTTCTCGAACCAAGCCCTCCAAACAGCACAGACAATTTTCGCCAAATTCTTTTCTGATTCTTTCAAAAACTTTTACTTACCGATTGATTGCTGGTCTCTCAGTTTATATCCACTATTGACACATTTCGAAAACAAACAGCACAACAACACAACACAAGTCCCCCGTTCAGCCGAAAAAAAAATCCTGGCAGGATACGCCATTGTGGAACATGTGATTCGTGCTATACTGGCTGAACGGGAAACAACACTTCTTTCCTCACGGACCTTTCGCTAACGACTGACGTCCGATGCGGATCTGATAGTGTCTGTGCTGCTGAGCGCACCGAGAGAGGGAGAGCATGTAACTCACACTAAACGGAACCGTTGAACGGCTCCTTGTGGTAGTTCTTCTGAGGAACTACACGATAGTAATAATCCACCACACACCTTTCTGAAGCATGCTTTTTTTACTGACTCCTGTCAGCTTCGCTTGACCAGGCCACCTTCTCCTCACTGTGGAAGGAAGCTTTTATGTTCCCAGTTCATAAAAAGGGATATAGGAAAGATGTCAATAATTACCATGAAAGTTACTTAGCTGGACGTAAATTGACAGTTCGTACGGGTAACCATTTTTCCAGGCAGTTCTCAGCTTCATCAGGCGTGCCTCAGGGATGTCATCTAGGGCCAATAGTATTCTTGATCTATTTCACGTGCTGCAACTTCTCGATGGACCAAAATTAGTGTATGCCGCCGACTTGAAACTGTTCTACTCTATCAATGACCCCGAAGATGTGAACTTCCTGCAGAACCAGTTTAACCTCTTTGCCTCCTGGTGTGATGCCAATCGCCTACCTTTAAACCGTAGTAAATGCGCAGTAACATCATTTTCCCGCAAACGACCCCCTTGGAAACGATGCAATCACTCGACCTGAACACGTGAAAGATCTTGGTGTGATTCTTGATGTGCGGCTGGATTTTGAGACTCATACCAACTATATCGTTGGGAAGGCCTACAGAAGCCGGGGTCTTCTTTTCCGTATGACGGTACTGATAGCCTCGAACCCATCCAATGACGTTTTTAAGGGTATGCCCTTAGGCACTGGCAAGACCCTTTACGACTTCCCAGCTACCTGCCTGATCGACATCGACATCGACAAGCCCGCAGGACCGCCACTCGTGCGGCTTTCGTCGCTGATCTGCTTTTTTTTGGGATTTTAAACCCATAGGTTTATTCATCCCGCACTCTTCCACTTAGCGTCCGACCTCGAGGTTTGAGGAATCGGGATCTTCAGCTTTTCGTTCCTCTTAGACTGAGCAATTACGGGGCCAACACTGCAATGATTGGCGGCATTAAGACTTTCATCCGCTTCTCAGAGCATTTTTATTTTGAAGTTTCGAGGGATGTATTCCGAAGAAGAATTGTTAGTGTTCTAAGTTCAGTGTAGTTTTGTATTTGTAGTTAGTCTCTCAGTTTTAAAATATCATTTGGATCAATATATGATCTGCTGATTTTATAATAAATAAATAAAAAAATAAAAATCGTATTCACAGCGGCAGAATGTCATCGAATTTGAACACATGCTGTGTAGTCCATGGCCCGCTTTAGTGTGTGGTACTTGCAGGAAATCAGGAACAGATTTAAAAGGAATACCAGAGAATTGGAAAAAACTCCAATTGTTTTAAAGTTATTTTTGTACTTCATTGATCATTCATATATTCTGTATGTTTTTGATTAAAAGCAAAACAATAAATCTTTAATATGTGACTCTCTCAAACGCTGAAACTTTGAAAGTTCGAAGCTTTTGGCTCTTCCGACTCAAAAAGTTGCCGACCACTGCCCTAGTAGGGTTGCCATCCGTCCCGCAAAAGTGGGAATGTCCCGCTGTCCCGCTTTTTCCTCAAAATGTCCCGCTTTTTTTCTTGGAAAACTTCAACAAAGAAAAATGACTAACACTGGAAAAAATCAAACTTAAGTCTCAATTTGAGTTCTGTTATGAACAGAAAATCTTTCAAATAGGTCCATCTTTTTCTAAACAAAAGCAAAATTTTTCATAGTTTATATAAGGCAATACTGAATAACTCTAAAGGTCTAGCATTATAGTAAGATTCTGCTTCAGTTAAGTGTTCTTGGAGCACGTTCAACAAATGTATGAAAAAAAGATTTTTGAGGTTGCCTCCAAATAATTATGGATGATAGATTAAAGAGATTAATTTTTGCGCCGGAATCTTAGTTAAATTGCGTCATATTATTCAACCATCTTTTTCGACTCAATTGTCCAAAGTACATAAAGATGGAAGGTGATGAAAGTTTTCTTGAGTTTTCAAATGTATGATCAAATTACCAAACAAATTAACTTTACGCCGTTTACATGTACGACTTGAAATATTCTCAAATAACGTGTTAATTCACGAGAACTGTGGAAAATAACGGCGCATATGGCAAAAAACCTTGTATTTAAATAAAAGTCATGTAGGAAAAACTGAACAAAGTCACTCTGCATTAAAAAAATCTTAGTGTACTTTCTACGAACAACTTTGGCTGATGGTAAACTCATAAGTTTGGCTACATAATTATGCTTTTTTTTTAGTTTTTCGCAAATGTCCCGCTTTTTTCGGCTGTGTCCCGCTTTTTCAACGTGAAATGTCCCGCTTTTTCCTGAAAGTATCTGGCAAGCCTACCCTAGGCATATCCCTCCCTTTAATGCATAGTGTTGTTTCAAAACAACACTAATCAAAATCCAAATATCTTAAAAACGTGTGGATATTTTTGAGTGATGTATTCACAAAAATATTATAGAGATTAAAAGATATTAGCTCATGGTATTTATATTACCATATTTTAATGTATGTGTGAGATGTCAAACAAAGTATGCAAAAAATTGCAAAAATCAAATTTATTTATGTTTTTGAAAAAAGTAATTTTTGGAAAATCGGTGTTATTTCTTCAGCTTTGCAAATTCTAACAATTTTTTTAATCTCAATCAATCACAAACACCTTCCTGCACCAAAATGGTATTAAAATAAACAAAGAAGTTCACAAAATATTTTTCAACTTTGATGGGCCATAACTTTTATTAGACTCAAAATAACGACTTAAAACATGTTGAGTTTTGTTATTCAAATTGAAGTGTTATTATTTCACTGAATCAATAACTGCAATTCTCATTTTAAAAAAAGTCATGCATTAAAGGGCTAATTTTTATTCAAATTTTTAAATGAAGGTGCTTTACTGAAAGAAATTTATGAGTTATGATGAATGTAGATACGTTTTGAAATTATAAATAACGGATACTTCAATAATACCTTGTGATAATCAAATAAAATATGAAATGCCATGCTTGCAGTTAACAATTTAATATTTAATAATAAATAAATACAACTTAGATCGAATGGCCGTCGCAGCGGCTAGAGAGCGATACAATTAATCAGTTTTAAATGGCAGTACTACTAGCAGCATCACTATCCTCTGCTTCTTCGTCATTGTCTTCGTCATCATCATCCTCGTTGTCATCAATTACTTCCATATCGTCTCGATACTTTGGAATGTACAAATTCGCGCAAGTGTGCTCCCAAATGTTTTTGGGATATTTTTTCAAACTATGCCATCGGTCCTCAGAAACATCGTAGCATTCAACACTGGCTGCGGTATGGCGAAAAATATCGTCTGAACAGAACCCTCCAATGATATAGATTCGGTCCTGCACTGCTACGATCCCGGCGTGATACTTGGGCGTAGGTATTTTGGTGACTTGATGCCAAGAAGGTGTTTTGCTTAGCAAGTCGTAAGAATCGATGGTATCTGCTAACACGCGTTGGCCGTTGACTTCATACCAACCCCCGCAGATGTAGAGCTTTCGATTGATAGTGAACATTGTATGATCAGCTCTTGGGCTGAGCATGTTTGGTAATTTTTCCCATTTTTCGTTGAAGCTGTAATAGCTCCAAAGTGAGCTTAACACACCGCCATACAAGTCAAGGCCACCGGTGATATACAGCGTCGCCCCAAAGGCAGCCCCCGCGTGCTGGGTTCGATATTCGGGCAACGATTCAATGTAGTTCCATTTATCAGCCACCGGATCGTACTGCTCGCAGGTTGATACCGATCGGTCTCCATCGTCATCCATTTCGCTGTTACCGCCAACCGCAATCAGGCTATGCCCAACAACGTTAAGAGAAAACCGACAACGGTCCTGCTGAAGCGGAGCAATCGTTTCCCATTTGTTCTTGATAGGACAGTATCGAAATCCAAATGGGTGAATATATTCTTCAAGCGAAATATCATAACACCCACCGATGACATACAGATGATTGTTAAGAACAACTACCCCAAAATTACTTTGTTTGATGTGAGGGATAGTCGTGAGATATCGCCATTTTCCATTTAGTTTAAAATTTTTGCGTTTCCGCTCATCACATTGGGCACGATCATTCGAGCTTGCGGATGTACCGCTATGCTCTCCAAGGGATTGATTTCTACTCAATTTAATCTTTCCCAACGTGGACTGTCCCTGACCGCTACTGTCTCCGGGAAAACTGTAGGTAATTTCATTGGTGATTCCAGACAGATCAAAGCCACCGATTTTGATTATGGCCAGCTCCAGCCCGCGATAGTTCTGGATTTTGTTCAGCGGTGATATTTTATACTTGATACACTGTAGGTCGCCAATTTTCATGATAAAATCGTAAAGTTCGTATCTAAAAGAAGAGTACAATCGGTTAGGAAAAAATTATAGACATTGGATGTTTCTTAATGACTCACCTGTCGATCCATCGAAACTGAAACTCCTCTGAACAAAGCAAGTTGTACAGTTCCTGCAAGGAGATATCAGTAAAGCGAATGCTGCTACGTATGAGCTGTTTGTAATTAGCCACGGTAAAACTCTCTGCTTCCCCTAAAGCCGGCGGTGTGTCACAGTTCACTTGTATCCAGCGTAACAAAATCCCTAGAACTTCGATTTCCGTACAGGTAACTGGGTAGTCCCCGGCCAGAATCAGCTCAATTTGTCTTTCACTTAACCTAAAGAATTCCTGTGATTTTGAAATCACGTTCAAATGATGGCAGATAAAGCGGTACACTTTGTGGTTCAGCCGTTTCAGCGAGTACATTTCGGATATGATGAGTACGTCTATGTAGTTATCGAGATCGAGCTGCTGATCCAGATAGTTCAGGCAGGCCTCGACAACGGCCTCCAGTTGGATGTAACTGGCCGCAGCAAGCACCTCCTGGATGTTCGCGAGGTTCAATGGCAATTTGGCAGTGTATATGTAGTCCAGCAGCAGTTCCATACCCAACGGAGTTATGTTCTGCAGATTGATCTCGCTCAGGCGAGATTCTCGTGTGTGATCGGAGAACATGGCGCGGAAGTATTCGCTGCATGCCGATAGGACAGCGCGATGGGCCTGAACATGAATTTTCAACACAATCAGTAATGTAACATGAGACCCTACCTAGGTTAATTGTTTTTTTTTTCGTGCAATAGGTATAAGCTTTTTTATTGTTGGGAGATATCGCAACATTTATAAAATTGAATTATCAGAAAAAGTGTCACACTTCAAAAACTGACTGGATTAAAGTTTTTGAAAATGTTTTCCGATTTTTGTAAATACCGATTTTTGAAAATTTTGATTGACAAGACGTGTAAGACAACATTTGCTTCTGTTACCTGGAAAAGTTTCCCATCGGTTCGCAGCGTCACATCCACCAGCACCGCCTTCAGCCGCAGTTCGTTCAGCCCTTTCAGCAATATTCCGGTATGGCTGAACGATTCGAACACGATTCCATTCAATTCTTTCCCTTCGGTCGTTACCGGCACCAGAACCGGTGGCTGCAGTCCGGAACCGAATGTGGAGGAAGATACGTGGACAATATCTGCGGCGGCCATCCTAGGGGAAACCTCTCGGGTTTGTTATCTGCGATGGTTTATTGTTCGGCTGGCAAAACAAGGGTAGCTGATATCATGCGAAGCCTTATTGAGGAATGCATTTGTGGGGCAGAAATTCAGTGCAGCATTTGTCAAACTCACTGAACGACCTGTGAAAATCAAAAGTAATCGGGTACAACTCTGTTTGAGAAGTTTAAGCACAGATTCATCTGTGGTTTAAGTTAAACTTAATGAGAGATTTCTTTTAATCATAATATAGGTTCGTTTACAAAGGCATTTTACTTTTAAAGTTTCATTTTTTCTATATTATTATACTATCCGCGGAAAAGGTCTATGCGGCCTATGCAAAAAAGTGTGAGGAAATTGTAGAAAATATAGGAAATGAAAGTATTGAAAAAAAAAGTTTGAATAACTTTTTGAAATTTCATTCTTACCATGTTGTGATTGTGATATCGTGAGTGTGATTTCGTAAATATATTTGTGTTGGCTAGTAAAATAAAATGAATTGATGCGCTGCGTTTCTCATTAATTTAATTTAATCTATTAAAAAATATTTGAAAGGGGAGTGAAAACAAAAAAAAGAAACATCCCGATCAAATAACTGAACTTCCCACGAATCTCGTGAAAAAACCGTTTCGAACTTATTGGTCATTTTAACAGTTGATTTCCTGAGCTCTCCTTCTGTCCGAAGTGGTCCTGTTATTTCAGCTGTTGAATATATAGGACAAAATCGTTCCGACCACAGGAGAAAAGATTAAGTGTGTGTGCCTAAGGAGGAGCCGTAATAATATATTAATGGAATTATGGAATAAGTAATTAAAATTTCTTCCAATTTTACGAACCCCAAAACATTTTCCCTAGGTGAAATCCCAAGTAATTAAAGAAATTACACTAATTCTCTAGAATAATAAATTATTTATGAGTGAGCAGAAATTAAAATAAAAGATATCTTACGCAGCAAGTTTCTCGAACCCTGCAATGAGCAGAAGCGCACAACTAATGGATGCAAACCAGTTCTTGCCGATTTCAGTTGAATCCAATAACTTGACCAACGTCAAGCAGACGATTTCTCCTTGAAAACAG
The DNA here is from genome assembly GCF_029784155.1 of Uranotaenia lowii. NCBI lineage: Eukaryota > Metazoa > Arthropoda > Insecta > Diptera > Culicidae > Uranotaenia > Uranotaenia lowii. The sequence continues at coordinate 62,821,123 of NC_073691.1, read as the reverse complement.
CAGCAGAGTTGTTTTTGCACGCGATACAGATTTACTCACTTCCTTCTTCAGATCAATTATGCCTATCTGTTAGATATTTCAAACGTGATATTATGCCAAATTCAACAATTGCCGTGACAGTGAAGTAGCTATTAGTCAGTCCAAAACCTACAAACATGTTAACTTTGAGCAACAAGGACGATGACGTTGTGCGGAGTCGATCAAAGTAGGTCAACGACTTCCAAATACGTCAGAAGTTTAAGTTTACCATTTTCAATACGCCGTACGCCAACTGTGACGTTGCATCTCTCTGATTCTATTTCAATAACCATGAATCCCATGAATAATTGCTTACCTTCATTAAAATTAGTCCGGAAACAGCATCCAACAGGTGGTGCAAATTTGCCTTTAGTCTTGACTTCTCACTGCGAATCACAAATCTTTTGCTTTTTCTCAATCGAGCTGTAACTTGTCTGTGCTGCTGCTGTTACATGACGAAGCGGCCACCACGGCAAAACGCGCAGCAACACATCCATCGACCAACGACGAACGACGACAAGCGTAGGTCTCTATGGCAATGGTCTGTCTGCAATGTTGTGCACTCTAAGCCGCGACAACCCAAAACCAAGTTGTTATGCCGCAAAATCGGATGAAACTGGCTCCCGACTATTTTAAGTTCGAGTAGGTTTTCCCAAACATGAGAATAAACGTCCTTTTTGCAACTTAATTTTGGGGCATGTCATGCGGCAGGGATTTTTATGGGATTTTTCATTTCATGAACCAATTATCAAAAGGGATTATACATATTAAATAAACACAATGTGTTTGTTCATAATTCACATTTTATTTTACAAAATGTTTTTTTCACTATTCACTAGCACCGGAAGAAGGAAAACCAGACTAAAATCGTCACTGGAATTGATGACTATCCAGTGCATACAATTAATTTGCGGAACAACCGAAATCATGCCTTGTCAAAAACTTCTCCGGCGATGGGCAGCATATAGGAACAGCGCGTTTCAGCACAAGCTTGAGGCCACCTGGTGCTATCGGGAGTTATCGTTTTCAGTAGGCCGTGAATGGCTAATGCTACGATTGTTCCAGATCGCCATCCACTTCCTCCGGTTTCCTAATGGTTTTTCTACCATCTGAAAATTCGCTGGGTGATGCAAATGATATTCTAGTCGTTCTAGAATACGATTTCTGCATCGACACTCGATAAACTAACGTGTTCTGGAAAGCTGTAAAATAGAATGAATTTAGAATAATAGAATCATATTAAATTAAACGCTTTTTACCATACTTTGTTTTCGGTACAACTGTTTTTTTTTTTTTTGGTTACAAAATGCGGGAGAAAAGGGAAATTTTTTTGGGGTGATAAGTTCGAGCTCCGAACTTTAACTTTGGTGTATTGAGAACACCCCAAAATGAAGAAAGACAGCTGAACTTAAGTTTGGTGCCCTGGCAAAGTCATTTTTGGGTTGTTTTGATTCTGAGTGTGGTCTGTGGATTTGATTCAAGTTTTAACCTTTCCGACGGACGATCGTTCGTTGCGTTGCTTGGTATCACCAGCGATGGGGTCTTTGTTTTCGTTTGCATTGCACTTTTGGGGTTTGCAGCCCCAATCTCTTAAGTGTGTTTGTGATTTCGGCCCGATTGTACGCACACATCGGAAAGATTAACGCGATCGAATAACGAAATTTGAACACGCACACCATTAGCGGATTGTCAAAATTTTATAGCACACACGCTTGTTACGAAAGCCTAATCTTGTTGTTTAAAATCATACAAAGTATTATAATTTTATCGTTTTTTTCACTTGATTGGGATAAAATTAATATTTAGTATTTAATACTATCGAAATCGTGACTCAAAAAAAAAAATCTGGAACACATTCATGCTTGAGTTAACCTAGCAAGCTAAAGGTTAACCGGGGTAACCCAGCTCACTTAAAAATCAAGGACAGCTAAGACGTTTTGATAAATAACCACCATCCGTACAAAGTTGAACAAAAAAAAAGCAGTTTAACAAAAATGACAGAATTTAATCTATACTGGCAGCACTTTTTAATGCCATAATGTTTTTATAGCACTCATGTGTACATTGGAATCGTGTTTCAAAAGGTTGTATGGGATGAATCCTCTATAATAATTTGTCAACCTTTTCAACGCATATCTTTGCATAGTATTGCGGTTACTGGGAAAATTTCTAATCGAGCGACGGTAGCCTTCCGTGCGGTAGGCTAGCCGGAGCAGTAAACACAGTTAAAAAATTCACTCTTACTCACTAATTTCATTGAAAAGTTAAGAAGTAAATTCTTGAATCAATCTTCAAATCATTATTTGGCAAGAGAGGACAAAACATGAAGTCATCGGAATGAAATATTATTATTCTTAGTATTCATTGAGATTGAATTAATTACGAGCGTTAAAATCCCAGACAAAACAAAAAATATTGAACACTATTGAAAACACATTTTTCCATAGCCTGAGAATTAACGAATTTGGCATGACGAAGATTTTTGATGCGATAAATGCGTCTTTGATACTTTATATGCTGGTCGAATTCAATTATGTTGTCGTTAAAATGTAACAAATCGTATATGAGAAGTTAAAAAAAGGAGTTGTGTACGGATAATGATCTATTATAGGAAATAATACCATTCGCATCGCAAAAAATTGGACTGCGCACTCATAACTGCGAAACTTGTGCGATCTGTCAAATCAGTATAAAATCTGTCGGTTTTCTACACGCTAACCGCTTTTCAGTTAAACTTTATACGGATAACTCCGACTGCAAAACATAGCACGAAATCCAACATTCAATGATGATCGCTACCGTGTCGTCGAACTCTAAACTTATTTAAACAACTACAGCGTTTTCTTTTTTTTCGTGAATTTGTCCGCTGATTGACCCCATCGCAAACAGTTTTTTTTTATTATTCATTTTTCCGTGATTTTGACCGCTGATTGACCAAGCTCAAGGCAAACACAATTTTTTGTTTTATAAACAATAGATAATCCGATAATAATATTTGGTATACATGTTTGTTTGACAACTTTTATTAAATCATCTTTAAATGTTTTCCGCTTATTCATCCGATTTAATTTCAGTCGATAAATAATCCTTATGTAGAACAATGGTCATTTTTTTCTTGAATACTGTAATTTTTTTTTACAGTGGTACCCTACGGGAGCCCAAATCAGCTATCGCAGAAATAGAAAAAAAGAGTGGATCAGCAATAGCATTTGTTGTTTGTTGTTGTTGTGTTTTCCGTTTAATTGGCCTGAGGAACGGAGCCTCATATCGCCAGTGCTTGCTTCTTTTTGTCAATTGACATTCGTTAAGTTATGTATGTTTGACGGAAGACCGTCACACACGTAGTCTCGTCATTTTGATGAATTTTAAAATTTCTTTCAGTTTTTCGACGCTGTACGTTTTTGTTGCATCTTTTGTAATTTCGCTCAGTTTGCGGTGATTTTCCCAGTCAAAATGATTCCGAATGTGATTGTATTTTATACATACAAGTAAGGCGTGTTCTGTGGTATTTCTAACTTGGCATATTTCGCATTCTTCATAATCCACTATTTTCATTTTAGCCAACCAGTAATCGGAATAATCATGGCCGGCTAAAACACGGTTCAGCAATCGGATCTCTTCTCCATTGAATTCAGTATCCCAGAACCAAGGTCTGATGGGAAAATTTGAGAAATATTCAAAAAATTTCAATCCCTTCTGGTCAACAAGAGCCATATTCCTGTACCATTGGTTTGTGTCTACTGCTAAATCATTTTTATAATTCCAGATTGCATCGCTCCACAGTAATTTATTTATTACGATTGCGTTTGAACCTACTCCGTCTTTGGCCAAGCGATCCGCGTGTTCATTGCCTGTTATACCGATGTGCCCCGGTATCCATTGTAGGACTGTTCTCGTCTTTTGCAAATTACAACAAATCTCACCGGTCAACTGGTCCCAGTTTTTCTCTGCTTGGCAAGTTAGTAGCAGTTGGCATGCAGATTGGGAATCGGTGAGTATTACGTTTCTGTTTGGTTCTAAATTTGGTATTTCTTTTAGAGCCATCTGAATAGCAATAAGTTCTGCTGTCATGATGCTTGTTGTTTCGTCGAGTCGTAAGCTGATTGTTATATTTGAATCTGGTTCAAAAACACCGATACCACAACCATCCGAAGATTTTGATGCGTCGGTGTAGATTTTTCTCCAAAGGAGATATTCGTTGTTAATATGTTCTACAGTTATTTGTCGCATGGTGGATGGAGACATTTTCTTCTTATTTATTGGAATTCCCGTCACTTGTGGTCGAATGTCAATTTCCAGTGTTTGTTCCATGTCTACATCCTCGTAGACCTTTTTAACTGCTTCTGTGTTTGCCAAGTAGATTTTTTCCATGAACGAGTACATTCTAGATGATTGAAAATCTTCTGTCGGTTCGAGAGATTCGAGTTGTTCAGCCACAACATCTCTTTTCTTGAAATGTTGCGTAATCTTTTTCATGGTGTAGTATTGTCGTTTTAGGGTAAGTGGTTCTTCGTTTGATAGAGCTGCAAGAGTGTTAGTAGGTGTAGTCCTTGTGCATCCTGTGGCTATTCGCTGACATTGTCTGCTGGACACCGCTAACATTTCCTGATAGGATTTAGGTGTGTTTCCGTAGATGGCACTACCGTATGCTAAATAGCTTCCGTACAATGCCTTGTGGAAGAGAACCATTACCTTGGGGTTTGCTCCTTTCTTAATACTCCCGATTATTTTGAGCATGTTTTGGCGATCTTTTATTTTTCTTTTTAGTTCTTTAATGTGAGGACCAAAACTGAGATTGTGATCTATATGGACACCCAAGTACTTGTAGTTTCGAACGTTTTCTATTGTTGACCCCATAACAGTTAGTCGCAGGTCTAGAGGTTTTCGTATGAATACTATTGCTTTTGTTTTATTAGCATTTAGTTGTAGGTTCATTGTCGAGCTGTAATGGGAAAATCGGTCGATGGCTAATTGGGCTTTGGCTTTTGCTTCATTCAAAGATTTTCCTCTCACTATTTTGACGAAGTCGTCTGCAAATTGGACTGTTACAATGTCATCTTCTTCTGGATCGGTATAATGTAACCCTCTCGTGTATAGGTTGAAGAGAGTGGGGGACATAACGTCACCTTGAGGCAATCCCGTTGATACAGTTGAGGTGACTGGACCCTGGTCTGTCATTACAGTCAATCTCCTATTACATAAAAAGTTTTTTATCCAAACTCTTACATTTGTAGGGAACAGCATTTCAGTAAGTGTTGCGTCTAGTTTATCAACATTGACAGCATTGAAGGCATTGCTGAAGTCGAAGAATATTGCAATGTTAATCATGTTCTTTCTTCTGCCATCCATAATGTGGTTTGTCACAAATGCCAAGCAATCTTCGGTTGATTTTTTGGCTCTGAAACCGAATGACAGATTCGGGAGCAATTTATTTTCCTCAGCGTGATTTTGGAGTAAATGTAGTACCGCAGTATTTGCTGATTTGGTTATAGTCGATAAGCAAGATATAGGCCTGTATGATTCAGGATTACTGGGGTCCTTTCCTGGTTTTAAGATTGGGACCACTTTAATCGTTTTCAAATGTTCCGGTAATGTACCGTTGTTAAAATATGAATTTACCTCTATAACCATCTTCTCCTTTACCTTTCTGTCTAGACTGCGTAATAGTTCGTAGGTAATTTTATCGGTCCCGGGTGCTGATCGAGCTTTCTTTTTGTGTATTATTTTGTTCCACTTTTCTATTGAAAGAAGTGGTCGTTGTTCGTCAAGCTGAGGGGCAGGATCAACTGGAGCCGCATACAATTGAGTTGGGCCAAAGTTGTGGATTAGGAATTGACTAGTTTTTTCCTGAGATATCAGTATTTCATTGTTTTTGGATATATTGTTGTGATGGTATTTCAAATTTTTTACCAACTTCCAGTTAGCTCTAGTGTTTCTAGGATCTATGTTTTTCGTTATTTCAGATAGTTTTTCTTTCATTAATAGTTTTTTAGCTCGCAGAAACATCGCATTAGCTTTTAACATTGTTAAAAGATTGGTTTCGTTAGCAAGGCCGTTGTATATTTTTCGACATTTCTGTTTATTTTTGTACAATTCGTCTAACTCTGGGCTCCAGTAATATTTTGGAACCAGAGTACTTGTGAAGCTGTTTCGTTTCACGGATGTTGCTATTAACGATTCTAGATCTTTCAGATTTGTAAAATCATCTGGTGAAATATTCGCTATTTCCTTATTAAGGCTTTTATAATTAATAATTTTTCGATGATTTTTTGAAGATATTTGTGGGATTTCTATTTCTATTACCATATGTGCGGATCCTCCTAAGCTGTGATCCAACACACTCCATACGATCCCACTGAATATATCCGGTGAGCAAAATGTCAAATCTATAGCGCTAGGTGAAAAACTCAATGAAGCTGGTCTGTGTGTCATTGTACCGTCATTTAAAATTAATAAGTTTGTGGTACTTATGAGGTCGTATACCGTTTTTCCTTTTCTATTAGTGCTGTTGCAGCCCCAGTTAGTATTGTGTGCATTGAAGTCACCCCCTATGATTAGACCTTTCATGTTTCTTGACTCATCCAAAAGTTTATTTAATCTTGTCTCTAGTTCATTGTTTGTTATTTTTGGATTTATATAGACAGATATTAGACTCATCCCTTTGCTTGGAATTTCGATTCCTATAGTTTCAAATAAATCATCTGAACTAAGTTGATATATCTTGTAATTATAAGAATCTCTAAGGTAGATTCCAACACCACCACCCGATGAAGTGAGGCGTGGTTGCAAAATTCTGTGATATCCAGAAATATGTAAGGAATTTAAACTATCTTCCTTTGCCCAGATTTCTGCGAGTAGTACAGCGTCATATTTTTTAATATTCAGTTCATGTGACAATTCTATTTTATTTTTAATCAAGCTTTGAATATTGTGTTGAATTAATCGGAACATTTTGATTTTTAGTTTGGTTTGCGACCAGTTGATCGTTGTGGCCTAGAACTTTACTCATCTCTTTTAATACTTCCATTACTACCAGACGTCCATCTTCTATATTAGCAGACATTGCATTTGAAAGGATTGTAAATGATTTGCTCATTACCGTCTTGAAGTTTTCTTTTTGATTTGCCAGGTTTTGTACTTGTTCTTCAAACCGTTTTCGCAATTCCAGATACTGTTGTACTGGCATTTGTTGCAATTGGTCTTCTTCATTGTTCTCCTGCATCCCTGTGGTTTTCCTCTTCTTTGGTTGTGTTTGGGTGTAACTATCCTCTTCGACTAAGTTGATACTTTGTTTCGGTTTTTGGCTTACGGTCTTTTTGCTGTTTTCTCCCCTCTCAACTGAAGGCTCAGTTGCTTTTCTCAGTTGCGTTTTTGTGGTTGGCTTCCCATTTTTAGCAGTTATTGTAGCAAAGCTCTCATAAATAGTTGGGAATTCCCTCCTATTGGATAAAATGTCGAACCCATTTCTAGTTTCTAATTTAAACTCATCGCGAGCTTCCTGATAAGTCAGGTTCTGACACGCCATCAGTTTTTTAATTACTTCCTGCTTACCTCTTTCAGGACATTTAGGGTCGGTCGCTTTGTGTGTGTTTTTGCAGTGCACGCATTTTGTCAGATTCGTGCAGATGTCCATACTATGGTCCTCACCTTCTAGTGAACCGCAATTAATACAGCGCTTCTTACCTTTACAGTTTTTAGCAATGTGTCCATAACGTAAACATGTGAAGCACATTACCGGTTTATTAACATAAGCTTCCACTCTCATGTTGACAGAATAAATTCTAATGGAGTCAGGGAGTTTATTATTTCGGAAAATAACACCTACCTTGCGAGTTGGAATCTCTTTCTTATCCACATACCGATGCATCCGAAAAACTTCTAAAATTTCCTTGGGTGATTCAATTTCACTCTTGAGCTCATCTATATCGAGATCCTCTGGGATACCACTTATAATACCCTTCACCGTAATGAATCCCTTTGGGATGTATGCGATGTAATTTTTAAGAACCAAATTTCGACAATTAATCAGCCTGTTTGCATCCTTCCAATCTACCAAGTATACCAAAACCTTCGAACGACCAAGTTTCCTTATATCCATCACTTCTTTGGAAAAACCGTTTTGCTTCAACATTAAGCCGACAGAAATTTTATTAATGCCATTTTGATTCACATTTACATTCTTTTCCAGATTCTTTTCCATATTCTTTTCCAGATTCTTTTCTACATCCTTTTCTTCTTTCCTTTCCACGATCACTCTATAGGGTCCACTGTCGCCATACTTGTATAAAAACTTTTCAAACCGCCTCTTTCCGCCATTTTGTTTTTCTCTTTGGGTCGATGGACCGCCATTTTGTTCCGTATTAAGCATTTCTCTTCTATCATTTTCATCACTGTCTTCCATCGGTGCCCCAATTGGGGCACCAGGCCCAACACTCATCACGATGCTCCAATAATCAATTCAGTAGTTTATTTGTTTTCGCCGTGAAGAAATTATTCAATGTCGTTAAACTTCGGAACTAATTTAAAATACGCTCTTAGGAGGTTATATTGCCACACGTCTGTTCGCAACGAACACACCCGAACGAATGATAGTAGCATTTCTCGAGGCAATTTTTTTTTATCTCACATGATTTCATCATAGAAAGTATTATTTCCCCTTGAGCATTAGGAAAATACCAATAAACAGTAAATTTCATTCCGGTAACTTAGGCCCCCTTCAAAAAACGTTCAGCACACTGGTGCGGTTCGTGTGACTCGTGTGACTGGTTTTTACTCGACGAATCTGACATTACCAGTTTTGCTTGTCGCCTTTACATTTATTTATGCCGAACACCACCAACCAGTTAATAAATGAATTGTGAAAATTGAATTATTTTTCCTTCGAAACTTTGATGATTAAACACAAGTTGGGTATGTAGACTATGCTGTAAATAAACATTAAGCATGAACAGTGAAACATTTTAGTAGCTCAACATTGCAACGCGATAAGCTTTCGTGTGTGTGTGCATATAGTTCATTGCAACCGAAATCATAATTTTATAACAAGATAAACCTTCATACGTAGGTAGAACGCAATGTATTCCTTCTTTCTAGGGCAACTTGCATCATTGTTCAGCAGGTGATTCATTAGAGGAAATATACCTTTGCCTCTGAAGAGTGGATTAAACGGCGCCATATCCTGTACAGTCGGAACCGTAACATAAGCACAAAAATGAGCAGACTATCGGCCGTGTTTTGGCGATTCTTCCATTGGGGACCGCTCACAGCAATCAGTAAGTAAAATTACTAAATCAAGAAACATTAAAAATTCACGACAGTTACTCTACTGTTTTCTTTTGGGGAGTCAAACGTGTATCAGCAATGATAAATTCGCTTTAGATAAAAAGTAAAGGATTTTTCTGCTTTTAGGTATTATAAAATCGATCACACTAATGACACTTTACATGAATGCCATGTGGTGGCCCCCGAATGTATCGCTCGGGGGCTTTATAAATCAAACCATTTTCGTCGTTTTATCTGCTAGTACCGGGTTCAACTTCGTGCTGGCTTCCTTGACCGGTCCCGGTTTTTTGCCGATTCGCTGGCACCCAAAGGATTCGAAAAATGAAGCACTCCTTCAGTATTGCTCTGCCTGCGATGGGTTCAAGGCGCCCCGATCGCATCACTGTCGCAAGTGCAACAGATGTGTGATCAAAATGGACCACCACTGTCCATGGATCAATCACTGCGTAGGCTGGGCGAACCAAGCTTATTTTACCGCATTCCTGGGATTGGCCGTTGCCGGATGCATTCATGCTACGTTTATTCTGGTCTGTTCCCTGTACGCTGGTCTTCATCGTGATTGGTACTTGTACTACGGACAATATTCCAAAGCCACGGTTCATTTGGGAATGTGGAGTTTGGTTCTGTCGGTCCTGAACGTTGGCCTTGCCGTCGGAGTGATTATCGCTGTCGGGATGCTGTTCTTCTTTCAGTTGCGCGCGATTCTTAACAATCGCACCGGTATTGAAGATTGGATCCTGGAGAAGGCTCGACATCGCCGAAAAGTTGCTGAAGAGGAACCCTTCCAGTATCCTTACGATCTGGGCAAATGGCGAAACTTCCTGCAGGTGGCTAACTGGACATGTGCACCAGTAGGAAATGGCATCGAATGGGCAGTTGCCGAGGGATGTGACCAGTTCACATTAACGGTTAGTTTAGAATAGCATTATAGTAAGTCAAATAATTCTAAAAAGATCCATTTTATTACCACAGCGTGAACAGTTGGAGCAAAAAATGGAAAAAAGAGCACGTACTCGTACGTACACTATCAATCGAGCAATCTCCGGAAGTTGGATCCCGCTTTGGTCTCAAGGTTTCCGAGTTTGTTTGAGCCCACCTTTAACGGACGAAGCACGCATTAAACTTGACGTTGGGGACATTGTTCTTGTCACGAGATGGCGCAAGTTTGTACCTTTTTATTTAAATCAATCTCACAATGTACGAAACATGTCCGGGTTTTATTTTCAGGCACTGGCTGTTTGGCGAAAAAGTTCAAGAACCGATCGACCTGGCTCAATCGAACGGAAACAATAAAAAAGACAAAAAGAAGAAGAAATTGTCCGGTGAGCCAACGGAGGAGGGAACTAAACCTATGCCCAGAATACGTGGCTGGTTCCCTCGGCAGTGCGCCGTCGAGCTAGTGGAAGATGATGACGAAGAAGAGCAGCAAAACCACTTTAACGAGAAAAAAAAGAGTAAATAGTCCTAGAAAAAAAAACTTTCTGCTAGGTGCTTTCAATTGCCAAACGGAGTGGCATCTGCCTTAAGGCCGCCGTTTTACAACCGATACTTGTACACAGAACAAGAGCACACTTCCGCAAAGGCGCTTCTGCAATTTTTAGATTCGTTGTTTGCTGCGACTAACCTAGATGTGACACGAGGAAAGACATTTTTTAATCTGTTAATAAACTTAACTCTCCCATCTTTGTAAGTAACAAAGGTAATACCAAAGTACCAGTTCTTTTGTTTGCTTCAATTTCGAAGGCCATGAAACTTGTCTGTTTTGTACTAATCTCTTGTATCGATGTGGAGTAAAGCCTGTTAAAGACCCGCTAAGGAAAAACAACCACAAGAAAACCGTGCCCTAATCATTTTACCTTTTCTGTTCGATTTTTTTTTTCAGGGATTTTCATCCTATTGGATGATTCATCCCATCTCTGTTCGATTATTAAAAAAAAAATGTTTAAGTACATTTTTAGTTCACTTTCGTATCCCTAAATTGGGAGCCTAATATGTCTATAAGTATAAGGTGATTGAAGCATTAGAGCAAGATCACTGGTGTTGGGGAAAAGTGGTAGAAATTTTGACATTTTGAAAATTTAACCATGCAAAAATGTTTTCAAGATCTTGGGGCGTTGTAGTTTTTACAACACTGTTTCTATTTTAGCCATATGTGATAGAAATATTGCTATTTTTGCATCACAGCATGCGAAAATACAACACGTGTTGTAAAAAAACTAGAAGGTCACAGATCTTGAAAATGTTTTTGCATGGCAAAATTTTCAAAATGTGCCGTAAGTTTCAAAATTTCTACCACTTTTTCCCAACACCAGTGAACTTGCTCTTAAAGTTATTAAAATATGATAAGATAAAGAACGATAAATATTTTCAATTTTTATGATGAATAGTAGTCGAGGTTTTGTCATCACAAAAAAATCCAAATGCTCGTGTCTAAAAAGCTTTAACGAAACACAAATCTTCAGGCCTATATTATAAGTTTCCATTCCATCAGCACTTCTGCCTGCCTTTACTTTTTACCTTCCGGAACGGTTCGGCTCAACCAATCCAGGTACGGTGGGTTGCCGTTTGCTATCGGCACCGTTATGACTTCCGCCACGCTGTACGGATGATTTTCGCGCACAAATTTGCTCAGCTCATCGACACGCTCCGTCCGGGTTTTGATCATCAGCAGCACCTCGTGGTCCTCGTTGATCTTACCTTCCCATTCATAGATAGACGTTAGTCCCGGGATGATGTTCACGCAGGCGGCCAGTTTGCGTTCTACCAGTTTATGGGCCAGTTCCTTCGCCGAAGTATCGTTCGGTGTAGTCACGTAGGCGATTGAGTGAAGGCCAGCTTCATATTTGCTCGTTTGACTCTGACTGGACATGGTTGCAGCCGGTGTTATTACCCTGTAGCGTGGCGAGGCCAAGATATAGTTAGAGATAAGAGCCTTAGAAAATGATCCGAACCGTGCTAAAATCATATTCAACTTTGAGACAAGCAATTGTGAGTTTTAAGAATAAAATAAAATATGTGATGAATCCAAATATAAGTGGAATTTTCTATTTCAACCTTTTTGAAACGAGATCTAACCTTTCCTTGCGGGATGAATTGTTATTATAATAAATGCTGTTGATGGCAAATAGTAATGCAACTGCAACTATCGGAACTGATAATACCACAGGAATGATAACCGTTCGAAGAACCGGCGTTTCTTCGTCGATTTTTTGCATGTTATTCTTTCTAATTGATGGTTTTGTCATAACAAAACTAACACAAGCAAATATTTATTCGCACTTTTGGAAACATGCGAATCGAATTTGGACATTCGTTTTCGCAAAACAGAGAAATCTCTTGTAGTTCAAATTTGAGAATTTGCTTTATATAACCTAGCAAATTGAATCAGTTAAAAAAAAATGCTATTTTTGAGGGTGGATTGGCGAAATTTTTATCAATTTTTTTTTCAATGAAATGTAGTTTTTAGAGCGGGATTAATCTGAACTTCTTTTTTGGAAGCTCATCATTACTCCTTTTTGAGAAGCATTCGTTTTAGTAGTTCAAGTTAACTGACAAATCAATCGAATCCAAACCTACGATTATCATCAGTGTTTTTTGAATGTTTATACTTTACAGGCGCGTCACCGCGGTAATTATTTTCCGGTCATCGTTCGTAAAATCCGGAGAAAGTTTTTTCGGAATAAATAGAAGTTTTGTCCCTCGAATTTAAGTGCGTGATTCCAGTGATTTGTACAATGATACTCTAAATGCAGTACCATCCAGAACGACAGTAAGCATTTTCAATAATTGTGCCAACGTGTGTCCATCCAGTGCAGTGTCGAAACAAAACAAAACCATCGGAAGAAAAAAATGTCTTCGTCGGAAATTTTATTCGTAATCGAAGGGACTGCCATTAATGGGGCCTACATCAACGATATGAAAAGCAACTACATCATCCCAACGTTGGAATACTTCTCGCAGAGCACGGTTGCCGACGATCGGATGGCTCTGGATAGCAACTATGGGACGGATAAGAATGGTAAGCGACCTTGTTTACGTTTTCTTCCGAATAGCTCTTAAATGACAGATCCATGATAACGCCCTAAATGCAAGAGCCAAATAAAATAGGACTTCGAATAATTGCTATTTTTCAGAAACTATAATACCTACCCATTAGAAAACTTATAATAATAAATTTCACAATGTTAACATCAGAAGTTTCCCATAAATTAGATGAAAACGCCGTACCTGGGTACTTTGTTGATTAACTACTGTTCTAAATGGAGAATCTTCACGGAATCCTTTTTGTTTAACGCATTGTTCAGCTGGGTTATCATATCTCATATCAGCAACCATCTACCAAGCAACCCTTACTCCAAAATGAATTCCATTAAATTTTTGTGGAGGTTTGTTAACATTAAGGTAAACAAAACTGATGGTTAGCAGAAAAGCTATTTTACTGAGTCTGGCTAGACCTTCCCACCCCAGAAATATCACATAAATTTTTCAAAAAAGTATGCAAAGCGTGGTCTGTAAATCATCAAGGTGGATAAAAGTTATTTTAACTTTATTATATTTTTGTTTTAATCCTTTGTGGACCATGAAGTGGATTTTTTTTTCTGTGGCATAACGAGATGAATCATCCAACAGGATGAAAATCCCTGATTTTTTTTTCATACCCTAAATGTATGCAATTTGTTTACGGATTGCTACTGAGTTAAGAAAAATATTCAAAAAAATTTTTTTTTATAATGAAATGAGCTTTCCAACAAACTCGTTGAAATTCTAAAAGATTTTAAGATTCAAAAGTGGATTTTTATTTTTGTCTATCGCTTTACATACATATGTAAACTTTACATTGTAAAGTAAAGATCAGTCCACACTTGGCAACGGTTGGGCTCGAGACGGTCTCAATGTCCCCCATTTTATTCGGGAGACAGTGAGACTTTCTCATGTTTCCAACAACAACAACAGACCAAATTGATTCACCTCTGATTTTGGCTTACTTTTTGTGAAATTTAAGCATATAGGTATACGGAAAATTCTCTTCACTCACCTTAGTGCAATTAAAAATAATTTAAAATCTCTCAACTCAAATGCTACAGGAAATATGTACGGTGTCGTTGTCTATAAAACTGCCCAAAGTTTACCCGGTGTATGCTGTACTACTTTCGGTCCGTACAATAGCGCGCACAAGGTCCTGGGCGCTATCGATAAGCTCGAGCTCAGCGGCGGTAAAAGTGAGTCGAGTGCTAATTTAGCTGAAGGTTTGGCAACAGCTCTGGTCTGTTTCGATGATTTTGACGAGCTACGTGAAAATGGCTCAAAGGCACACAAATACTGCATACTGATAGCCGCAAGTACACCTTACGCAATGTACGTTACCGAATGTTATGCCTACGAGAATAAGAACGTTGAGCAACTGGTGGGATTATTCCAGGAAAAAAATATCAACTTGTCGATCATATCGCCGAGAAAAATACCCATTTTGTTCAAACTATTTGAAAAATCTGGCGGGGATTTGAGCTCTAGCAGCACAAAAAACTACTGCAAGGATCCTCGGCACCTAGTATTGCTGAAGGGCTTCAGTTTGAAAGAGCGCCCTGTAAGTCCTCCACCCAATATCAACCATAATCAAGCGGCCAGCATGCCTAGTCCTAATCCAAACCAGCAACAGCAGCAGCAGCAGCAGCAACAACAACAGCAACAACAACAAAATCCCAATAATCCCCAGATGAACAATCCCAATCAAGTTATGATGGATAATGTTAACAGCAACATGAACAATATGGTTAATAATCCCAATCAAGCAGCAATGCGCAACCAAATGGTCAATCCTCAGCAGCAGCAACAACAGCAGCAACAAGTTGTTATGCAGCAACAATTACAACAGCAGCAACTCCAACAGCAGCAGCAACAACAGCAACAACCATGTCGCATGAATTTCTCCCAGCAAGGTCACATGGGTAACAATCAGATGTTTTCGGGTCAGGTACCTAATCAGCAAGGCGTTGGTGGTGAGTTTGAAACGGTTCTAAATAGTTCGAGCAATACGTGAAATTACGCTTTCGTTTTCTTTCCATAGGCATGAATTATCAACAGCTTCAACAACAGCAGCAACAACAGCAACAGCAGCAGCAGCAACAACAACGATGGATGGGTCCGCCACAGGTTCAGAACCGTAATTTTATGCAACCGGGAGGCATGAATGGGGGACCGATGCAACAACAGCAGCAACAACTTCAACAGCAAAATCAAATGGTTGGAAACAACTCGCAATCGAATTCCGTACTAATTTCGCAATTGACAACGCCACCCAATGCCATCAACGTCCAGCAGCAAATGAATCAGTTAAACAATCCGATGAGAATGCCACTTGGCAACAACTGTCTGCAACAGGGTCAACCTCAGGGCCAACAAAATTCCCAACAGCAAAGTCTGTTACAGCAACAACAGCAGCAGATGATGGCTCAACAACAACAACAACAGAACATGCAAAATCAAGGTATGCAGAACCAGATGGGAGTTCAAGGGGGTCCACAAATGGGAGGTGCTATGTTAGGACCGAATCAACATCAACAGCAACAAATGCACCACCATCCGCTACAAGGCAGAATGCCCAACCAACAACCGCAGCAGCAACAGATGGGTGGTCCTGGAGGGCCTCAACAAGGTCAACAACAGCAACAGCAGCAACAACAACAGCAACAGCAAATGGGGGGTCCTGGGCAACAAATGGTTCCCGGTGGTGGACCCGGACAAGCCTCTAATCAGCAACCGCGGGAACGAATTTGGTCCGGTATCTTGGAGTGGATTGAAAAGCCCAACAAAAACGATGCTACGAAAGTCACACGACAGGTTCCGTGCTCCGTTACGGCCAACATACGCGATGGCGAACCAGAAATGTAAGTGTTCAAGTTCATTTATGCGAAATTCGATTAATTCTCATATGTTGACCAATTTTTAACATTATAGCCGGGCAGACAATTGGCCACCAAGGTTAATTATGCAGCTAATGCCAAAGGCACTAGTGGGCAGTGCCGGGGGACAGTATATCAAGGAGTCCAAAACAGTTGTCTTCATACCACAGCCGTGCGAAGCACTGGAAGCTCTCTCGAAAGTTATGGGTTCGGGTTTTGTAAGTGTTTCAATATACCCTTAGTTTTACGCACTGAAACGAACATTTAATAATTTCAGGCCGGTTGTGTACATTTCACCACATCACCAAACTGTGATATTAAGGTGTTGATCTTGTTGTATACGGCAGAGAAGAAAGCCTATCTTGGTTTCATTCCAACCAACCAAGTTGCTTTCGTTGATCGCCTCAAGAAGGTGATTATGCAGAACAAAAATCTGCAGGCAAATCAGCAGGCCGCTGGATCAATGGCGATCCAAGGTCCATCCGGCGGTGGTATGAATCCTCAGCAGCAACAACAAGTTCAGCAGCAGCAACAGCAACAACAGGTACAGCAACAGCAGGTACAACAACAGCAACAACAACAACAGCAGCAGCAGCAGCAACAGGCCAACCAACAACTGATGGGGGGATCGATGGGAGGTCCTGGTCTTGGACAGATGGTTCCCGGTCCTGGTCAAATGGTTCCAGGAGGCATGCAGCAAGGTGGTCCCCAAATGGGTGGCATGGTAAGTTTCAATGTTAAGTGTTAGAAATTTTTTCCTTAACCCGTTCTAAATATTATCTAGATGCAACAAGACCAGTTCAACAACTACAATCAGATGGGAAATCAACAGATGCAAGACCCTAGCATGCAAATGTCCCAACAGGAACAGTATAAGATGCTGTTGCAACAACAACAACAACAACAGCAACAGCAGCAACAACAAAGAAACATGGGAGGTCCAATGGGAAATATGGGGGTAACTTGTTACATTCAATCTTTTTAGCAATTATCACCAATTTTTTTCTTCATATTTCAGATGAATGTTGGCATGCAAAATCAGCGAATGATGCGACCTGTTATGGCCAACAACCCGGGATTGCGCCATCTGCTGCAGCAGCAGCCGAACCCCCAATTTCGGCAACAGATGGCCATGGGCAATCCGAACCCGATGGGACAGATGGGAGGACAGCGGCCGAATCTCAATCCCAACCCGTCGCAGGCACCTTTTGACGATGCAAATTTTGATTTTATGTAAAACTATCTGACTCCAGCTTCGCGAAAGTGAAATCTTTTCTACAAATATTAGTGTTATCCAGCAAAAATATAACGTAAACTTGCATGACAGTTGCATATACTGTGCGGTTGTACTTAAGGTATGTATATTTCACTGTTATCATCCGAAAGCATATTTTGACATCAAGAACGTTTGGGGTTTCGACCGGAATCGATAACCTACTGGGGATACTAACAAGAGGCTGGTGAAATACAAGTATCGGCATATACATTAGTTGAATTAAAAGGAAGTCATCGACTACCTTTATTTCATCCGTAGATTGAATCAACCAAAAGGGTTCTTCAAATGTTCTCAAAGTTTGTTTGTATGTAGTTAAACCCACCAGGCAGTGGCTGATAGGTCTTCTAAACCGAGTCGGTACGGGAAGTCTCAATCGCACATTCAAATATTGTTCATGCTTAACTCATGAACAATAATTGCAGCACTACCAAGGGGTCCATTACCACTGGCTTCGGACCGTTTCATCTCATCTTACTCCCTTACCCCCCTTCCCACAATCAATTTTAAGTTCTGATACAGTAATTTTACGAAAATCGGACTTTTTGGACTTCTACCATTCAAACTGCAAACTGCAATATCTCAGAAACTACGCTACACTTTTTATTGAAATTTTGCAGAGTGATTGTTGAAATATAAATTTAGTATGTCTCTAAAGTTGATAGCACAAAGTAAAAAGTTATGGAAGTTCAAAATCGAAGTGACAGTGCGCGTGCTTCCAATTTCTATACAATTATGAACGATTCTGTAGATGCTGGATTGATTGAAAAAAATATCCAAAATTGGTAAAAAAAGATGGAATAACAAACTTACCTAACAATATGTTGTTTGATAAATCGAATACTGTTTTTCAAAATGTTTTTTTAGAATTAAACTTGATTGTAATCACAGAATACTTCAGTGAATTTTTCGGCGAAAAAAAAAAATGGGTTCTAGAAATTTGAATCAAGTCTTATCGAGCTGAGATTATGTACAGGTTCAGATCCTGTAGAATGTCTGTATAATACCGTATTTGTTTATGCCGAGTGTTTTCCTTTTGATTATAATATTTCTGATGTGTATTGAGATTATTGACATTTTCGAAATATGTCAAATAGCAGTTCTATTTTCTTTCTGAACGATTGAAACAAAATAACGAATATTGACGCTCTCTGGAGCCACAACTATAAATGCAAGCTTATATTCCAACTTCTCCAGATTCACATGAGTTAGTTCTTGTTGAATTGCTTAACGCATCCAGAGGTTGATTAAGAGAACGCAATTGGAAAAAAATGGAACATTCTCTGAGAGCTTCGATTACTCTCTGGAGCCACGATTTTCCGCGTTATTCATCATGCGTTGAAATTTGATTATTGAAAACGACCTTCACAACTCTTGAATTAATTTTGGAACTCTCAGAACGTTTCCAAAAATTTAAAATGTATATAATTAAGTTAGTAATCAAACAACTCTTAGCTCAACCGCATAAACGGAATGCGAAAGCCATGACTTCTACTCTCGATGTGTTTAATTTTCCTCGATGATCGCCTTAAAACTTTAGCTCAGTAAGCGGCATTATGACGGACTACCTTTCTTCGGCTGACCCAGTCCTAGAAATTCTTCATCTGCAAGATTCCGCTGCGCGTCCCATGTGCCACAAATATTTTGCACTTAAATTTTCAAAGCAAGGAACCATCTGGAGGCGATGGATGTTAAGCTACCGTTTGTAATTTCACCGCATTCGGAGTAAATGCAAGGCCGTTGATTTCCCTCTATTTTTCGTTCAGCATTCTAATCCAGGGGTGTGTGGCCCGCGAAGCTTTTTTCAAATTTTAATGCCGTAACTTTTCTCTACAATGGAAAATTTATATGACTTGATCAAATATGCACTTATCTGCATTTGCCCCGCAATCGTTCAGATTCTAAACTTTTTTCTGGCATTTTATGTTTATTATGTTCTGTTCAAGGCGGTCTATTAGCGTAGCGTAATTTTGGAGTACTTTTTATTCAGGATACATTTGTCTTTATTATTTAACTCCTATCACTTTGAAAATCTAAATCCATTAAAGTGAGTCGGAAGAGCAGCCAATTATCGGAAGCTACTCATGATCAAAGTAATTTCGAAGTGCGTTAGTGAAGTTATATTCGTTTCAAGCTAAAATATAGTTACATACATGTGAAAAAACATGCTCAGCAGATAATTTTTTTAAAATTATTCTATCCAATTCGACAAAAAGGCTTGATCTGCTAGCATTCAAATACTAACAAAAAAACTTGAACCAAAACCTTGAGAAATATTTCTTATTTCTAAATATTGACGGAAATTAAGAAGGTTTTATGATTAAGCTTGGGTGAACGATTTTAGATTTTTAATCAACATGAATCAGCCGGCATCAAAGTTACAGACAAAAATTGGGGCTTTTTTGCGATTCGAGTGAAGAGACTTGCGAAATTTCACGTCTTCGTCCTGACTCCAGAAAATGCTTCAGAAAAAAAAGTGTATCGATGAGCTCTAAAGACCAATAACAGTTCATCCAAACGAAAATTTCGAGGCTAGAGAGGCTATTGAATCCAGAAAAACGATATGAAATTTACGAGTCACGTCACTCGAGTCGCAGAACAAGCCCCATTATTAGTTTTTGGTAAAAACAATAGATATCTGAAATTCTGTGATTCGACCCAAAAGGTCTTTGACGATTTTCTGTGATGGTTTTTCAGAAATTTGATTGAAAACTTATAACAAACATCGATAAATTGAATTATTTCACCTTTAATTTGCATTCTACATTACCAAAGTCATATTAGACCTTTAGAAATCCTATCCCAATGATATCTACAAAGATGAAAAATTTATAAAAATCTGGATAAAAAATCTAGAATCAAAAATGTAGTTTTGAAGAAAGTTTTTTTTTGTATGGGTTTATGAGCTACCTGGCTGACCCGGAATAGAAAAACAGATAGGGGGACAGAAGAGGAAAATTTATATGAGAGTAGAATAGCTTAGAGTAGGATAGCGGCAACAGAGCCCGAGGGTTCTGAAGCACCAGTTGAGGGAAGCGTTAAGATAGTGCTCGACGGACTGGGACAATTGGGCCCTACTTGAGCTTCGAGTTAACCCAACCTCCAATTCAACCGAGCAGTAACAGTATGACAACATACGCCAAAGTCTCGATATTATTGTCAGAAAGGTTCACTATCTTACCGTAGTTGAGTTATCCCTACCTGTCACCTAACTTGACTCGATTCAATAACTTTGAATTTATGATCGTTTTTACTCGAGATTGACATAGATTGACTAATAAAACATATTTCCCGAATTCAGAACAAATCATCTAGATAAGAAGCTATCTCTCAATGCAGCAATTATCTAATAGAATTTCGCTAAACACAAATAATATTTGTACCAAATTTTTTTAGAAAATTAAAAAATAAAATAGAGATACAATATTAATTGAACGATCAATATCTTTTGTACTATCATTGACTTATCAAAACAACAGGATATAAACCATAATGCAAATGGCGATACTGTTCTTCTAAAACCTCATTGCTTATTTTAAACAACTTCTCAAAACAACCTTCCTCAATCTTTGGTTTGGTTAAAATTAATGTCAATTTTTAAAACCCCGATATTATTTTTCTTGATGAGTAGGTTCTTGTTTATCAAAATCATACCTTCGATCTTCTACATCCTTATTTGAATTTCAGACATAATCAAGCTATAGATCGAACTATAAAAACAAAAAGTATTAAAACG
Source organism: Uranotaenia lowii (assembly GCF_029784155.1). Taxonomy (NCBI): domain Eukaryota; kingdom Metazoa; phylum Arthropoda; class Insecta; order Diptera; family Culicidae; genus Uranotaenia; species Uranotaenia lowii. Next base: position 62,799,915 of record NC_073691.1, on the reverse strand, counting down.
AGAAAAAACTAGATCAGATGGATTGGGTAATTAAAGATATTTCCCAATGTGTGATTCTTTAGGGATTCAAAATAAATACGCGGCTGGTCTGTAATTATATTAACAATTTGGATATCATAAAACAGAATTTCGAATTAAATGTGTCTATCACTCCAACTTTTGTAATAATTTTACGTTATACAAACAATAAAATAAACAAAATGATTGACTTAATAATCGAACTTAACAGCCGGACCATACTGCTAATGACAATGCAGTTCTTCTAAAATCCCGAACTCTTAACAACTTCTCAGAGCAACTTTCCTCAATCTGTTTCGGATGAAATAAATTACACTCCTATTTATAAATCTCCAATACTATTTTCTGGACTATCATATATCTTTTACTTCATAATTTGAATTTCACACCTAACCAAAAAATAGACAATCTATCAAAAAGTATTGAGACGAAAAGAAAATATTCTTGACAGGAAACTGTCTAAACAGCATCTTGATCCGATTAGCCTCTAGTTGTTGTAAAATGCTTGATTTAAGAATAAGCCTTCGAAATTCATAAACCGCAAATGCATATTTACTAGAGCATTGGGGAGAAGAATACTATTACTTTACCTCGCCTAGTAGCACATTGAACATTGAATACCTAACCATGTGCCAATTGTTAACATCCTCATCCAACTAATTCTTGTACCATTAAATTGCCTATCTAAATTTGGCAGTTATCTTTCATTTACAATACTGTCTATTCTAATCTAGCTTGCGCATGGTGGAAAAGTGGAAATATCAACATTTAAAGGGGCTAATTGTGATATTTCCACTGCGCAATGCTGTTGTTGTCCAACGGAAGGGAGGGCAAGTGTTTCAACTCCCATTCACCTTATCAACATGGATCATCGAAGAAAAAGTATACGATATTGGACTACCTTTTAATTTATTTTCTATGATCTCATATCGAATAAGGCCACGTGCAACCGCCCTCTCAGGTTTATGTTAGTTTAGAGTCTGTTTGCAAACCGTCAACTTCCATAAACACAGTAATGCACGCCGTCGCCGTGACCCATTACAGCCTAGGGTACGGAAGAATGTAGTTTTGAAGATAGTTGTTTAAAAATATGTGAAATTGAACATTTTTCTGTTGTTTCAACCAATGTTCCGAAAATCAATCATTTTCGATCAGCCATGCTTACTGCATTCAGAGCCAAACAATCGAAGCAGTCAATTTTTTCTTCTTCAACCAAATTATATAAACAATCATGCTTGACAACGACGCTTCTGTATTTGAAACATTCCCGCAAAACATGATGTGGTAAAGAAGGACGCAGACTATCAGCAACGAACGTCTCGATGGTGATTGCCTTCCTTGATGGTTTTCAACCTTCTAGGATCACAACTGATATGTATCAGTTCTGAGCGATGCGTTAAGGTCACAATATGATTTTTAAGTTTTCGCTTTCCGTAGAAGAACAAAATCATTCCTAAGTAACCGTAATTAACTGTCCAGCATGTGCTACGGCTTTTTTCAACATGTGGTCCTGGTATTCCTTCAGATTTTCCTTCTGAGACATTAATGATCGTCTATCAACAACGAACATTATCAATGATGCGAGTATAGGCTAGACTGCCCCAAATTTGTATGGGAAATTCAAAACCTGTAAAATGTTATGCGCTGAAGGCTGAAATTGATCCTTGGCCTAGTACAAGATCTCATGCCAAATTTGGGCCAGATCGGATCAAGGGAAGTGGTCGCTCAACGAGCCTGAAGTTTGTATGGGATTTTGAGACATTTTGTTCGGGAGAAACATAAAAAACCAGTTTTTCATCAATAACTTTGGTTCCCGTCGGCCGATTTATTTCAAAAACGGGTTTTCTTAAAGTTTAAATTATGAAAAATATTTCATCCGAAGACTGCATTCCAATTAGAGTTAGGATAAGAAAGTTATTAGGCTTTTAGAATTGGTTAACTTTTTTAAGGATGGTATTCATCACTGTTAGTGAGTCGAGGCGGTCGAACATATTGACGCCTCATTAACAGTGCTGAATTCCACCGTTAAAAAAGTTAGCCCATTTTTGAAACCTAAAAACTTTTTTATCTTAACTCTTATCGAAATGCAGTCTTCGGATGAAATATTTGTCATAATTTAGGCTTTAAGAAAACTTGTTTTTGAAAGAAATCGGCCGACGGGAACCAAAGTTATTGACGAAAAACTGGTTTTTTATGTTTCTCCCGAACAAAATGTCTCAAAATCCCATACAAACTTCAGGCACGTTGAGCGACCACTTCCCGTGATCCGATCTGGCCCAAATTTGGCATGAGATCTTGTACTAGGCCAAGGATCAATTTTAGCCTGCAGCCTATAACATTTTCAAAAGTCGGGTCATTTGGGGCACTCTAGTATAGGCGTTATTGAATGATTGTGGGAACGACGTTCAAAAGTTATCATCAAGTATGTCGATCACCGTTGATTAGCCACGTGACGAATAGCAACGGTAGCCCCCGAAGGGGCATTGTATATTTTTTATGTATCTAGGGTAGGAGTACCTACCTCCGTCGTATCCCTCTGATTCGTCTTAATTCATGAATGCATGTTTGAGAGCCGAAAAATCCCTTTCCACTTTAGTTGGCTACGTCACATGATAAACTTACGCCTGTGAATTTATTCTCTATCACAAATTTGTCACATTTCAAACTATTTTTTGAGATATTTGATTCTGAAATCGCGAAGTGAAATTAATTATCGGCGCACTCCGCCATATTGAAAGACGAACTTAGTGATCCCCCCAACGTGTTTCTTTGCTTTAACGCTTCCTTTCAATGCATGTAACGATCAAAATTATAAAATCCAACAGAAAAATGTCGAAATAAAATTAGAAAAATTATTTCAAACTAGGTAGTCTGACTTGTATAAATTTACCAATTTTTGATTGAAATCGAATCGCCCCCATGCATAATTCGTCGTAATTTTGCGACAAGAATACACCCAAAATATTTTTGAAATTTTTTCTACGGGATTTTTCACGTAAATTTAGATTTTGTTGCAGCCTATCGATTCTACGTGAGTTTTGTGTAACCACAGACTATCAAGGAAGCCCTGGTAAAAACTACTTTATTTTCACATAACTGACACATGAATTTCACGTAAATTCCAAGTGGATGATAGGTGTAATAAATTCTTATTCGAAAAGGGGCTTCTTGTCAGTCAGCTTACTTGTTATTTTTTGCTGTCGTCGGAAGTCGACCAGTAGACCACACTTGTCATCCTGCGGAGCTCTAGCACAAGCAATGCAAATCTGAGCGTCGGCAGCGTGGAGGTAAGTGTATAGGATTTCCCGGTCGGAAATTAATTCATTCTAAGCTGAGATTTGTGTTTGTTTCCAGCTTCCGAGAAAGCTTCTGGAAGCTCCGCCGAGTAGAAAAGGAAGGACTGTGAGAAGGAGCCGTCGGCATCGAGGAGACTTTTTCGTAGGTGATGGAGGTATATTTAAAGTGGCAAGGGAATGGCGCACAAGGTACATTATTCACAAGATTTAAATAAATTATGTTTGCGATAAAATTAAATTTATTTTCTTTTTTTATTACCGAAAGTAGAGACGAAAAAATATTAATAGAAAAAATTCAAACATCATTTCAATGCTAAACACACTTCGCGTAGCTTCCATCATCACATCGCGTTGAACTCACTTGAAATTCACGTAAGTTGTACGCGATATTCACCAAGCAAAAAATCCTATTAGGGGAGCGTTTACTTATTTTTTTCGTACAATTTACGTGAAAATCAATTGGATAAAAATTATGTAGTTTTTCACGTAGCCACGACGTGCGGATTATTTTGAGGAAACCGTTTTGCAATAATTGGAATTAGACCGGTTCATTTTTACTATTTTTAACTGACCACAGTTGGACTCATAGAGAATGAACATAATTGATTTAAAAATGATTTCGATTATTTTGACCTCATTGAAGCTAGGGACTTAATGCGCTGGGAGGTAAGTGCAAAAAGTCTATTTATATTTATAAATTACTCGAATGTATTCAGCATTGCTTATAATAAGTGGTTTTAAATGATCTAGCTTAGTGGTTGGTGTTTAGCAAATTATTTTTTTACAGAACCGTGCATAATTTGACAGAAGTTAGGGTGCACGCAAGAATATCTCCAACTTTACACATATCTAACGTTCAACTCCAATGACATTGTTTTTTCAAAATTTTATATTTTAAGATTCGATCATTTTTGGTTTTATTATGTGGTGACATTAAACATTTTCTTAATTATTTGAAACATGTGATACATAAATTCTATGAAAATTAGACTTTTTGAACTTCTTTCATTCAAACTGCAATATCTCACATAAGACCAAACGCTTTGCTGTACAGAATGGTCACTGAGAGATCCTTGAAAACTAAAACTAAAACTTCTTAAGTTTTCAGATATTTTCTGAATGGGAATCTATAACTACTCTAACTACTGACCAGAATATATGAGTCTCTGGTTTGGATCTCAATACAAGTGTCAATAAAAAATCGAATTCGGTAGATTTTTTATGCATAAATTTGTTCAAAATTCTACAAAATCGAACCCGCTCATGTTCTGATTCCTCCCATATAAGTTTTAAAACTTGACTCATGTTTGTTTCATTTTTGTAAATTCTCAGTGAATTTTCAACAAAATGTGGTTCGTCGTTTTTGACATATTACAGTTTGAATGAAAATTGTCGAAAAGTCTAATTTTAGTTGAATTACTATACGTCAACTCCCAAAAATTTGAACCCAAAAACTTGCATTTAGCTGATTTATTTTGCAACAACAAAACAAAATGACAACAACACAATGTTAGAATAACGGAGCGTGAATTTCCGAGAAAAAAAACTTTCATGCAAAAACTTTAATCGCTCGTAAAAAAAACTCGAATAGATGAGCTGAACCAGTCTAATGTGCATTTCACGCATCAACGTGGCGTTGCTTTGTTTCGATATCCTTCGCCAGGGTTCCCACATGAATAAGAATACAAATGTTGACAAAACGCATGAGTGATTCTGCCTCTTCTCCAATCTCTTACCATTTAGTGTCATTATGTAGAACAACATATAGTTCTTTTAAAAATGTTGATGTTCTTTAAATATGTGCGGTTTCTGTGTAAATTTGTGCAAAGTAATTTGTGAAAAATGTCTGGATGATCGTTAAAAAATCTTATTTTACAGACAAATCCTGGCTCATGGCAGCCCTGTCCGTTGGAGAGTGTGTTGGTATAAAAAACACTTGCAGGGTGGATTCAATTTGTAAGGTCTAATATTGTGCTGCCTGTAATTGCCTCAGCCAAGCAATGGTACCTTGATACAATAAAGCTACCTTTGATCTGCTTTCTAGTTTCATGGGAAGACCATTTTATTGCGACCTTGATCTAATCCGAAATTTGCAGTTGTCCCGCGCGGTTGATCGGTGCGAAGTAAATAATAGCATTTGAATGAAACGCAACCGCAAAATTTTAAAGCTATCCCTCAATAGTTTGAGACAATTTCGGTAGCATTTAATGGAAGGTATAATATTTTGCTGCCTGCAGATGCATTAGCCAAGCAATGGTAGACCTTTTTACAATAAAGCTATCCAGGTTTCATGGCTTATTGCGACTGGTTACTTGAAAGAAAGTTTGCTATTATCATGCGCGGTTGATTTCTTTGAAGTAAGCTAATGCCAATTGCATGAACCGCAACCGCAATTTTTTTAATTTATCCCAGAATAGGGTGGAATGAATTGAGACAATTTCGGTCTCCTTGTACGACGGAAGTAAGGACCAGGTACGACAATGAGGGAACTTGAATGTGAAAAATAAATCATCAATTGGTTCAAAAGTACGTAATGGATTGATCTATTTCCTGCATAATTTCATAACCAAATATAAGGAATATACAGTTGCGTTCAAAAAAGAATGAAATCGCGTGATGCTGCGCACCCACTCCCAACTTTGACAACCTGCCATTTCTCTCTCGGTTTATATTTTTTCATGAAAATTTCACACAATCTAATTTAACTATCCAACTAACACTCCACAAAATTTGAAGTCTTTACAATGACGGGAAACAAAGATACAGCTATTCCCGTAAAAAAGAGAAATTTGAAATTGTTTCACTAAATTTGCTGTATCTTTGACAATTTTCGTTGAAAAATCTTGAAATTTGGTCCAAAGATGTAAAAATGTTTGATCTAATTCCAGGCCAAGTTTCATCAAAATCGATGAACGTGATCAAAAATGGTGCCGGGTTTAAGATGAGGTTCATTATCGCCCATCAGACGATTTCATTCTTTTTTGGACGGATGTTTGTATGGAAAACATCGTAATCTATGTATTCTTGGTTTTTTCTTTCACAAAACCAACATTTGTTATAAAGAATGTTGTGAATTGATAGGAACTCCATTTTTGCTTTGTTTAGAAATATAAATTGTTCCAACAGAGCTGGTTTTGAATCACAAGAGCGAATAGAATATTCGCTTTAATTGTGGATCAAATTTGTTTATCCGTATAATTAGCAGGTCATTTCTGAAACTCTGTTCTTCTAATTTTGAACCCTGTTGGAACATTTTCTCTTTGGAAACAAAGTACGAATGAAGTTTTAAGCAATTTACAACATTCTTTATGATAAATTTTGGTTTTGTGAAAGAAAAAACCAAAAATACATGGATTACGATGTTTTCCATACGAACATCCGTCCAAATAAGAATGAAATCGTCTGATGGGCGATAATGAACCTTATCTTCAACCCGACACCATTTTTGATCACGTTCATCGATTTTGATGAAACTTGGCCTGGAATTAGATCAAACATTTTTACATCTTTGGACCAAATTTCAAGATTTTTCAACGAAAATTGACAAAGATACAGCAAATTTAGTGAAACAATTTCAAATTTCTCTTTTTTACGGGAATAGCTGTATCTTTGTTTCCCGTCATTGTAAAGACTTCAAATGTTGTGGAATGTTAGTTGGATAGTTAAATTAGATTGTGTGAAATTTTCATGAAAAAATATAAATCGAGAGAGAAATGGCAGCTTGTCAAAGTTGGAAGTGGGTGCGCAGCATCACGCGATTTCATTCTTTTTTGAACGCAACTGTAGTTCAATTCATAAATGTCAGTTTTAAACCAACATGGAAGGCAATTCTATTGAAGTAAAGAAAAAATCTTCCTTAAGCCGTTGTCTGAGGCGCCTCTACCCTAGTTAGTGTTGATGTTCGACAAATATTCAACGGATACGTTCACCACGTGCCTATCACAGCACTCGGAGGTAAAAGTGGGGCTTATTCTGCGAGGCGAGTGACGTGAAATGACTTGGTTTTTTAGAGTCACCGTATTCTAGCAGGCGAATGCCGTGACTTGAATGAACTTTAGGTGACTTGAATGAACTTTTTTTTACTGTCACCGTATTGTCAGAGGCGAATGGCGTGACTCAAGTCGGTGCCGAGTGACTTTTGAAGTCGTAACCTATTCCGCAGGTGACTTGAAAGGAATCAAAAAGAAATTGTCAATACGAAAAAAAATTTAATACAATTCTTGACAGGAACTTTGAAATAAACGTTTTTAGATGAAAAACACAAATTTGTAATTCAAAACAGCATATAATGAGGATCGGATATGGATTGACTGCAAGTGTTTTTATATAGAATTTAAATTAGAGACACATATGAAAGGAAAGTATGTTTGTATGGAAAGAGATTTCGGATTAAGTTTTTCAAAATTTATCATTTTTAATAAACTTTATTGATTTGAAAAAATCAACTTTGCCGGTTTTATTTATATCCTTAAAGGCATTTCATCGCTGGCAATTCGGCAACATGTCCCGGTACCAGCACCATTTCCACTCAACATGATTCGAGCCTGCTGACTGTTGCTGCTGACTGTACTGCTCCAGAACAGCCCGGTTTTCTAATAGCCATATGTGCATCTCCATCAGGCGTTGTAAAAAGTACCTGTACAGATTAGTCCAAAATCCGGGGCCAGCGCCTGGTTGCAGATTCGTCTTAGCTTGGCTGGGAAGGGATATCCGCACACCACACCGTTACACTTGCTGAACCTGACCGGGTGGATCACAAGTTTTTGGATTTGTACTTCAGCACCTAATAAAATAAAACACAAGATTATTAAAATTCCGATGGATTTATAAAGAAAACTTACCTTTTTATAGAATTTGTCCGTTCAATTAGTAGTAAGTTCGTTGTTGATAACTAGAATGGTGAACTCGGCAGGTCTTTTTTTGCCGTATGGTGGCCGGAACGCGAGAAATTTTGACCGAAAACACAGAAAGTTTCGGTTGTTTTATTTTTTTTCTTGATTTCATTATTATTATTCAACTTGCGGATGAATACAGCGCAAACACCAATGAAATATACAGGAAGGTAAAGCTTAAAATTATGTTCGAAATTAATTGGAATCAAAACGGATAGAAAAGCTACTTTTTTGTTGATTAGACTTCTTAAGTTAGTTGTAAACACAAAACAGAATACTTAGCTAACAAATCAAAATGCATTTACACTTGAAATTTTAAAACTAATTAGCAAAATTTTGCATGAAATCGATTTGATTTGCATTACCTGAATATGTAAGTACATTAGGTGCAAGTCATTTCGGATGAATTTCAACGAACTGTCAATGCATAAAGATAACTTGATTTTATAGGTACGAAATTCTTGCTTTGCATATGTGATGGTAATTTAAAAACTTAGCAACTTTTAATAAAATCAATGATGTATATAATTTGTTTATTTCTACTTTTAAAAATAATAGCATAAAACCTGAATTTATTCAAACAACATCCATCCGTTGATGAATTATCAAGAACCATTTTTTAATGAAACTGATTCATACAGCATACAAAACGTTGTAAAAATTAAATTTCAAAAAAAATTAAATCTGTAACTAAAATTTCAGTCAATTTGTTATTTAAAATCAAATCTTTGTTGAAAATAATCAAAGAAAAACTTATTAAGTTATGCATGAATACTAAAATATTTACCCAAGCAACCAGAATTCCCTTAAAAAGGTTCCATAGAAGCTTAATCAGCTCTCGTTTGTGTCTGAAGAGAATGCTAATCAGCCCAAAATTTAAGTTCTTAAAGCTACTTTCAAGTTCGTTTAGGTGGCTGTAGAGAACGCTATTCAGCTTCTAAGAGAATGTCAAGAAACTTCTACGCGCCGAAAAAAAAAATCCAATTGACAGATTGCTCTGACAACCACATGTCAGATTGCTAGGTTGCCGGTCTATCATGGTCTATCTCATTGATTTTAATTATATTGTTTTGATTACAAAAGCTGCTTACACGCCTAGAGAATTGAACCGCTGCTCTCTAGGTTGCAATGAAACTCACCAGCCTCTCGACCAATCGAGCAATAGCTAATTGCCACTGTAATGATTAGTATTTAAACTTAATGTCATTTGAGATGATTGAGTGGGTTGGTCAATAGAAGGTACCTTATTTCGTTCAAAGGACTTTCAGTACACAATATGAATCATAACAAAAATTCGCATTATCAAAAATTTATTCGAATATCTTATTTAACATTTATAAGAAAAATTCGAAAAAATCTTGAATTCCATTTGTAAATATCAGTACAGATATAAACAAAACAAATACCATGACATGAAATTGACAGACAGTTTTGACATGTCACTTAGAATTCCCATATAGGTTCTTTAAAACACCTTCAAGTATCTTAATGGTGCGCTTTAGAATGTTACGCGAACGTTATCGACCTTCTTGAAAAACATTTTTGACATGTCGCTTAGATTTCCCATATAGGTTCTTTAAAACACCTTCAAGTATCTTAATGGTGCGTTTTGGAATGTAACGCGAACGTTATCGACCTTCTTGAAAGAAGTTCCATTCAAAGCGCTTAGAAGTTCCGTTATCGATAGTTTAACCTTTCAAAGGGCGATGGAAGTTCCTGAGTAACTTTTACGCGACAAGAGTCACCTGAAAATCCCGTAATACATTTTTTCAGCCAAATGTGAACTTCGGAGTTCGGAGTTAAGTAAAAACGCGACTTTTGGTTGCTTGGGTATATAATAAAATGAATTCATATAAAACTTATGATGAACCTAGGTTTAAAAAAAAATCTAGATCAATTAAATGCTAAAGGCTTAAAGGCTAATTTGACGTTGAGATAAATAGAAAGTTTTAAAGACTACCCAAGTAACCATTAAGCCGTAATAAATGGCCCTTGGTTGGCATTATAGTAGAATACAAAGAATGCCATACATAGCCTAGTGTCTCTGTATTCCACTCAAGGGCTGTTTAAATGCCGGTTTTGGCCTGTAAATCGGCTTGTATAAGGCTTAGAAGGAAATGTCAAAATATTTTTCCAGTGGGTACAACCCACCGGATAAAAAATGAAAAAAAGGAAAAAAAATTGTTTTGCCTTTCACTTCCTGCAGATAGCTGTTTCCTTTCCTCTTCATCTCTTCATCCCTAGCTGGTGTTTTTTTGCAGGATTTAATTATGTATGTTGAGGGAACGGGGAATTGAACTCATAACATCTTCGGCTCATCATTTGTCGGCTACGATACTGCATGGTCCATCAAGCCAACGCATAAATCGTGCAAAATTTGGCTTATTTAAACAAATTGAAAATCATTACCATCACCCGGAATCATTTCAGCATGCACCATTTGGTTGTATTTAGCAAGCAGAGATCTTAACATACTTAACAAATGCAACATTTAGATTCATGAAAGAAAATTCCACTTTCAATGTTTATAAATTTCGTTTATTAACGATAAAGAGAAGAAAAAGCACTTTTAACATCACATAATTTTTCTTATTCCACTTCACTTTTTTTCTCACTTCGCTGGGAGTTTATGTATGGTGGACAATAAATCGGAGGCGGCATTAGAGGATCTTTCCAGCGGAGAAATTTCATTTGGAGATCTGGATTGAAATATTTTCTTAAGTGGATGTCCCATTCCGAAGCTCTTCCTGGATATTGTCGAATGCATCGACTATTCATTTTGCTGCAAGAGAGTTTAATTGAAGAATCATATAGGGTAAATGATCTTGAGCGGAACTAGTCAAAATCTGATCTTGAGCGGAACCATTTACTTTTTCTAAGTTCTAGGCAATGATTGTTTATGAATCTTACCAAACTGTTGAAAAAACACTTTTTCAAGATCTTTCCATACAAGCATTGACATTTTTGCTAAAATTTATTAACTCAAATAATGTTATTAGAAGATTTAAAAACATACGCATTTCTGCTGCAATTTTCATCAATCTACGCTGACTTTGAACGTCAATTTATGTCACCCTTGACCGTTGTAAACTAATTCTCAATGATTAAAATGGTAGAAAAACTCATAAAAAAGCATTATTCGGGTTTTTGTAGCAAGTTTTTCATCAGAATATCAATTAATAGCGTAGTTTTTAAAAGTAAAATATGATCTTGAGTGGAACCATCTTCGATCTTGAGCGGAACTACTAGCTTCCGAAATAAACCGCTAGGTGCGCTGCCTTATGCCTAATGTCTCACACACAGTTTATACCCCTGAATGTATGCAGCACATTTGTATATTTCTTATTCTATCAAAATGTAAAATTAAGTTCGAATAGAACAAAAACTAATTAATTGGCGCACACAGCGTACCAAACTAGGCACACAAAAAGTTTAATTTTTTGGGGTTCAAGAAATGTGTTTTTGAATTTTTCTTTCAGAGGGACGACGAGAAGGAGGAGAAAGCACAGAGAACAGAGTTCGAGCTGGAGCTCAACACGTGTGTGTGAATACCAACCTAAGTTTCAAACCAAATGCGTAAGTGGACTAACATACATAAGATGTCGCTACCGGTACACTTATTTTTGTTTTCATTTTTTCGACACGCTTTGAAATTAATACTCATAGCTTATCTCAAAGGTGGCCATGTGCAATGTATGACAGTAACACAAATTTTGGTGTAATAAATTTTAAAACATCATGATTTAAAAAAAAATGCAAATCATATTTCAATCACAATTGAACGCTGTCATATGCCCCATATTATTCAAACAATCTTGGCGCTGAATTGAAAGTTGAATTGAAAGTGTTAAAGTATGTGTTGGGATTTTACTATTAGTTAACAGTTTTCTAGAACAGAAAATGTGAACATAAATGTTATAATTGTAAACTATGGCTCGATATTCTGGTTGATGTTACCTGAGATCGATAGATGAGGACTTGTAACTCAGGGTTATTAATCAGTAGAAATTATTAAAGTTATTTATAAACATGAGTTACAAGATAACGTCGACTGGAATACCGACCCATAATTAACAATTATAACATTTATGTTCACATTCTCTGTTCTAGAAAACTATTTACTGACAGACATACTTTAAAACTTGGAATTCAACTTTCAATTCAGCGCCAATATTGATTGAACAATATGGGGCATATGCTGGGACATATGACAGCGATTAAAGTATGATTGAAATATGATTTGCATTTTTTTTTAAATCAAGATGTTCTTAAAATTTATTACACAAAAAGTTGTGTTACTCTCATACTTTGCAATGGCCTGATTTGAGATAAGCTATGAGTATTAATTTCTGAGCGTGTCGAAAAAATGGAAAAATATATGTACTGGTAGCGACATCTTATGGATGTTAGTCCACTTACGAATTTGGTTTGAAACTTAGGTGGGTATTCTCACACACGATTTCAACAAATTTTTGTTCGGGGCCCGATGTCTGTTCTCTGTGGAGAAAGGCTTTCATACATAATTTTTGGCATAATTCGAGAACTAATGAAGCCAATAAAGTTAAATCATTATTTCAGAATAAGAATCATTCATGAAGCATTCTTATTCGTACTTTATGAAGAAGCTTTCTTTTAAAGAGATTGTTTCAGATGTTCACATTCCAATTGAAAACGATATACTATCTAATAACCAAAAATTCATATTGTTTTTTTACACACATCATTTTAGTTTTTCAAAGTGTAGCAAAGCACACCGGGTTAGCTATTTTATAATACTTCACGATTCAATTGGTGGCCTGGTATTGAAAACCTATCCGATTTCCTTGTGTTTGACTTTACATTTGAGCTCGAACTGGAAATTGGTTTGAGAAATAATTGTTTTATCAATTGAGATAAATAATTAATGTTTCAATAAATTTTGAATATAAATAAATGTCAACGTGATTCATGAGAAACTGGAATTTATTTTAAACTTTATTCTATGAACAAGTTGCTTACAGCAAGGTTGCCGAAATAACAGTGAAATCTGTTATTTCACAAAATTTTGAGGAAATTTTTATCACAGAATCTGTGTCACAGAACACGATATTTTGAAATATTTACAGATTTCACAGAATTTTTTAATTGCGAATGGATTTCCATAATTATAATTTTGTTTTGGTCAATATAAAATAAAGGTTTCTTACTTTGAATTAAAAAAGTATAAAAAGATTTTCAACGTAAACTGATATTTCCCAACTAAAATATAAAAACGACACAAATTATCATGAATTTCCAATAAAGTTAAAGGAAATAAGGGAATAAGGATTAAAAAAATTAGAGTTTTTTCTCAAAAACATTGATTTTGAGCAATGTACCGTTTTTTTTTTGCCAAATCTGTAATTTAAAGTATCTTCTTTTTTATTACTAATTTTGTCGTTACCTTCAAAAGTTGTTCGGGGCAGTATGATCCTAAACACGCACATTCAAAAAATCAATGAAATATACTAACGAATTTAATTTTTGTGATTAAAAAAACTAAAATTTTAGTTTAGAGAAACGATTCTTTCAAAATAGGATACAGTGCATCAAAGGGAAAATTGGACTTTTTTTAAGCAAGAAATAAATTTGAACGGATATTTTGAGAACACCTTTGGAACGCTAAGTTTCTTTTTTTCACGTAAAAAGATTGATTTTTTAACGTTAAAATCTTCAAAGATGAAATTTAATTGAAGTTTTCACAGTTACACAAGTATTAGGAATAAGAGCTATTAAAGATGTTGACAGAAGAAAATGGTTCCGCTCAAGATCATATTTTGGTTCCGCTCAAGATCAGCGTGGTTCCGCTCAAGTTCAGAATTCTTACTTCAGTAAAACAGCTCTAGAGTTATAATGATACACTCTAAAATATTCTAAAAATCATCATTAGAAAGCAGAAACCAAGATCTATCCGCTGAACTGAAAAAATATTTGTTGGGATATAACCCAAAGCCATACCGCTTGATCAACTGTTCCGAGTTGCGTCGAATTGAGCCAATTGGTTCCGCTCAAGATCATTTATACGGCTCTACATTGTTTAAAGTTGAATACTTACATTTAATTTTCTTTATTCAGTTTTGAAGATTAGAATAAATTTTAATTGACCTTCTCTGTATCTTTCTTTTTCTGCTGTGAAATGACGTTTAAACAGCAGCAGATGACAGCATTGACATTCAACCCACTCAGATAATTTCTACAGCTACAGGGCTTAAAAGCCTTAAAGTAGTTTTGCGTATCGGTATAAGGCTAACTTTGAGGCTTCATTTCCAAAACTTCCCACCAGTACCTATAAGCATTAGAAAACGTTCTGTATGGCTTATGGGCACTCAAGTGCTATTATTCAATCATTATCCGACTTATGACAGTGCCTAATGGTTTGTTGGGTACATTTAATGAAGCAATTTCAAACCACTACTGCCAGAGGGATTATGATGCACAATTTATGATGCAGCTTGAACAAATCCCCCCCCCCCCCCTTCGAAATTTCCAGAAATCACGAAGGGGGAGTAAATAAAGTTTGAAGTATTTGATATCACAAACAATATAAACTGAATCTGAAATATATAAAATAATCTGAAATCCTAGTTTTAAATTTAATATGAAGTCAATGAACCTAAATAATGAATCTATTAAAACAATTCGATGTTTGAAATTTTAATATTTAATCTGAAATATGTTCTTTTTTATAAAAGTTTATTATCCCTTCGCTTCATAAAGAAACAAATTTGCAACAATGCATGTATGAAAAAAGTGAAAAATCGTATTTTATTTTAATATTTTTTATTGATTTCCACATCATTTCCAACTGTTCAAATTGATTTTTAAGGGAAAATAAAAAATCCTGTAATGAAGGGTTAATTTGACGTTGTGAAGTGATCTGACAATCTTTAATGTAGAATGAAATTTTAGATTTGAGTTTTCAATCTTTGGAATTCTTTAGCTATTTAACTTTCTGATCCTAAACTTTTTATCTAAATCTGAAGTTTAATCACGTACAAAAATGAAAGCTCCAATTTTCAACCTGAAATTAAACGAAAGACAATTTGCATTCCGCTCTGGGATTTACAGCATACTCTAAAAAGATTAAAATTGATTTATTGAAGGCCTACATTGGTTTGATCACATAAAAACAATGCATTTCATCAGAATCTTTTTTTAATTCTTCATGAATGTGACGTCTTCCAAGAAATTGAATATCACACTACCTTCTTTAAATGTTCCTTACCTGTTTGACAGTTCGCATGGTGAACCCGATGAATCTTGTTCATTGCCTCTGAAACGTCAAAATGAACATCTGTTGTTCATTCGCCTCCGAGGCAATGAACTAGTCACCTGGAGTGAGTCGCCTCTCAGAATACCCCGACTAGAGTCACGTGACTACGACTAATGTGACTCCGAGTCACTTCATTCGCCTCGCAGAATAAGGCCCAGTATTCTAGCTTGAAACTAATCCTGATTGCTTTTCTTGAGCGATTTTCCGAACATGGGTTTCAACAACCTTGATCAACATCTCAATGTAATGATCCAATACAGAACTTCAATTTTAAAACAGGCAGGATTTTTACCGTTTGTGGGAAAAAAATCTATACTTTGAGGACAAGTTTTATTTGTGGAAAAAAAAACAGAAAGTCAATTAGCGATTCAACGACAAACGCTCAAAAGACGGCGATTTCCTTGAATATATATTACTCTTAGTTATTACTGTAGTAAACTCCAGAAGATTTTTAATGGAGCCGCTGACAAAAAGTACCATAGGTTTTAACAAGAATATTGTAAGCATGAATGTTCGCCAAAAAGTACTACTGAAAAATTGAGAGAATTTAAAAATGACAAAGATGTAGTAATGTACCTTTTCAATATTGAGCATTAAAAAACTCGTGTTGAGTTTCTGTTTTTAAACACGTGAATTCCCTTTTTCAGATTTGTTTTCGCAAAAACTTTGTAGTTCTAAAAAACTACGTGAAGCTCTGCTAAATACTGAAAAAATGTCATTTTAAATGCGGCCCGCCGACAAGATTTCAAATTTAAATTGGCCCGTTGGTTCAAAAGGTTGCTCACCCCTGTTCTAATCGATTGTGATCGATTCTGCGATTCTGCGATCATCTGAAATGCTAATGTGAAAAATGAAAATCTTCATGAAATTATAGGATTTGTATTTATTGATTTATATTTATTGAATCAGACGATGCAAACCATTTTGACAAAACAGAATGACTGATGAAAAAAACAAATCAATAAATTTCTCGAAAAAACACTCCAACTTGACTCTTTTAGTAAGAATCTCTTCTTGGGGTGGTGCTGATGTACATGTCCTTGCTGAGAATGTATCAAGCATGCTGAGAGTTACTAGGTCGAATTTCGCTATCTGACGCCATATTGAAATCCAAGATGGCGGCAACCGCTCAACTTTAAATGCTGAAAATGACAAAAAGTCGCATTAAACCATCACTGTATGGGTATTGGGTGAAAGGGCTAAACTAGAAGAAGTCGATTTTTTTTCTTTCCGACGCCATCTTAAACTCCAAGATGGTGGCTTTCACTATTCTTTTCAAAGCTGTAAATTAATGAAAATCTTATTTTACATCCACAATACGGGGTATTGGATGAAAGGGCTAAACTACAAGAAGTCGAATTTCGTGTCCGAGGTCATCTTAAAAGACAAGATGAAACAACTATAAATGACTTAAAATCACATAAAGCCCCCACAATATGGGTATTAGTTCAAAGCGATCAACGAGTAGAAGTCGAATTTGGCTATCGGATGCCATCTTGAATTCGAAGATTGCGGCTTCCGCTGAACTTTAAAATGCTGTAGATGACTTAAAATCTCCACAATATGATTATTGGGTAAAGGGCTAAACCAAGATAAACCGAATTTCGCTGCCAGACGTCATCTTGAAATACAAGATGGCGGCTTCCGCTTAGCTTCAAAATACTGTTAATCGATAAAAATTGCATGAAATGCTCAAAATATTATTATTGGGTTAAAGGGCAAAATCAGTAGAAGATCTGATTTATTTTGAAATCCAAGATGGCGACTTCCACTGAACTGTAAATGCCTAAAAATAGCTCGAAAGTTTTACAATATTGGTAATGGGTGAAAGGGCTTAACTAGAGGCACCAAATCCTGTTTGTTTGTACCTTATACCCCGGCCCTTATTCTGCGCCGCGCGTGACGTGACGCTTGTCACCTCACCTCGGAGTCACCGTGAGTTTTGTCACCTTATTCCCGGAGTCGATGTGGGTGAAGTGACAGAGGTGAGTGACTGAATGAACACAATGGTAGAATTTGTTCTGTATTGATTTGTTTTCGTTCGCGCTTCGAGTTTTCCAAACTGATTTTTAAAGCGGTTAGTGATAATTCCGGTTCGCAAAAGGCCACCAACGAGTCATAAGGTGACAGCAAGCAACTTAAGAGAAAAAACGGGCATTTTTGTGCGTCCTAAGTGGAGAAAGCTGAAACCGGAAACTCCAACAAGAAGGAAAAAATAACAATCGACAGCTGCTGCTGCAACCAACAGGTGTCCAACAGGCGGATTCAAGTAAGTAAGGTGATTTTTCTTTTGTATACCGCTTGGCCAGAACAGCTTCCGGAATTTGTGTCATTACACAAATTACACGATATAAGCGATTAACGTGATTTTTTTTGTTTTCAGTTGGTGCTGCCGATCTAGGTGCTTTCCCTGAGGTTATCACCGTGACATGCCGGAAATCATAAGCCCACAGCCCAGTCGCCAATAGATCATAGGGATTATGGAATGCCGAGCACTGGTATCGAAGTCAACAAAGCTGCAGCAGCACCAGAGGGCAGCATTGGTTGGCAGTTTGTAGTGGATGCGAAAATTTGATTAGGTTAGGTCGTCATTACCGGAAACCATACCGGCAATTCTCACTTTTTAACCATAATTTTTTTTGTTGATTGTCAGATCCGATTGCCGTTTCAATTCAGCAATTCAAGTTAATTCTGAACCCACAATTCGGTTTTATATTGAATTTATAACTGATTCTTTGGGTGTAGTACACAAATTACATAACGCATGTAGGGGGGGAGGGGGGTTGAATCTGCGTTACTTGCTGTTACATAGGGGGGAGGGGGAGTACTTGGGTCAGTTACGTAACAAATTAATGAAAAAAAAACATTAAGAATAGAATTGTAATTTTCTTTTTTTGGCGAGCAAATCTACGCACCCCTTGTTCGAAAGCGTCAATGGTGGTTAAGTAGGTGCTTTCAGGGAAACACTGTTCATCAAAAAAAATTTCCCTTGGACTGGATTCCAACAGGATGTGTGAACTATCAGAGTTCGATGAGATCGTGCGTTATTAAGGAAAGATCAAGCCCATTGTTTTTATTACCGTTGACTGGGGCTCTGATGAGAACCCCCGTTACTTTGTGTACTTTTACTTTTAATTTCAAAATTGAATATGGGGGGGGGGGGGGGTTAGCGTTACGTAACTATAGAAGGGGGGTCCTATCAATCGTTACTTATTGTTACAAAGGGGGGGGGGAGGGGGTCTAAATTCTAGATTTTTTGCGTTACGTAATTTGTGTACGACGCCTTGCAACCTACAATTTTGATTGAATTTCTAACAACTCCGCTTTACAGTAATTTTCGTTATATTTCTTTTTTTTCTTACTCGTCATCACCTAGAAGGTACCGCCAATTGTCACCTTAAATCGTAAAAGTATGAACCAAATAAAAATGTTACAAAAAAAACTTATCGGTAACAAACAGTTTGAAATTTAATTCAGCCAAATTGAGCAGAAATCCCTAAAAAACCCCTCAACTCCAACACGTTTATAAAAAGAAATTTTCGTCGTTTAAAAATTGATAGATAATTGAAAGCTTTAAAACATGCTGGATATATTTTTTGATTGATTTCTAACAACTAACAACTCCGGTTTACTGTAATTTTCGTAATTTTTCATTTCATTTCCATCTCGTCGTCACCTGAAAACGTACCGACAATTGTCACCTAAAATCGTCACTCGAATGCGACGATTCTCACCCACGGTGACTACGAGAATAGGGTAAGAACTCACTAAGTTCATCCGAAGTGACAATCCTCACCTAAACCGACTGCTGGAATAGAGTGACTTGGGTGACTCTACTATCGTCACGTCACTCGAGGCGCAGAATAAGGGCCCCCGTGTTGTGGATGTTTCATTAGATTTTCAGTGATTTATAGCTGTGAAAAGAATAGCGAAAGCCACCATATTGGATTGATGATGGCTTCAGATATCGGAATTCGACTTCTTCTAGTTATTTCTTCCTGTAATCGAAGAAGCCCTTTAAGAGCAATCGGTTCTATCAAAGCAATCCTTTTTAAGGCTGTCAGCGTTTTTTTTCAATCTACCAATAAACTTCTTTGAAACTACACGCGTTTTCAAGTTATTCCTAAAAATACCATCAAAAGGTTATGGGCACCCACGCTAAGGACAGTTCCCATGGAATTCCGCAGTTCGACGGAGGTCCCGGTTTTCAAAATTGGAGCTTCAGAGTGAAGATGTTCCTGGATTCCGTTGGCTTATTAAGAACGTTGACGGAAGAGGCTCCAGATGTGCCTGCTGAAAGGACGAAATTCGTTGAAGCGGATAAGAAAGCCAAGTCGTTCATCGTTAGTTTCCTGGCTAACGAGTGCTTGGAAACGGTACGGGACAAGGTTACGGCTCGTCAGATGTGGAACGCTCTTGAGGATTCTTTTGCGAGGAAATCGATCAGCGCTCAGAATCTGCTGCGGAAGCAACTGAGCAGGATGAAGTTACGAGATGGAGAATCGATGCGGGCGCATCTGTTGGCCTTTGAAGATTTGGTGCGGCAGTTGAGAACGGCTGGAGCCAGGATTGAAGAAGTGGATGCGGTGGTTTCGTTTTCTGGTACCCGAGTGAGGGCAACGCGGGTCCTTGAGAGGATTCATTCTGATGGGTGTGGCCCAATCGATCCTCCGGCATGGGATGGTTCCCGTTATTTCGTGTCCTTCATAGATAATTTTTCTCATTTCGCTATCATCTATCTGATGAAACGGAAATCGGACCTTTATGAGAAATTGAAGGAGTACGAAGCGACAACTACGGCGATGTTCCAAACACGGATCTCGAAGATGACGATCGATCCAGGACGTGAGTATATGTCGAACAAGCTCAAGTTTTTCTATTCCCAGAAAGGCATTCAGGTAGAACAGACGGTAGCCTACACACCCCAGCAGAACGGCGTTGCTGAACGGTTCAACCGAACTGTGATCGAAAAGGTTCGGTCAATGATGATTGCTGCAAAGGTCCCCAGATATCTCTGGTCGGAAGCCACGTTGACTGCTGTGTATTTGACTAATCGTAGTCCTACGACTGCCGTTCCACGAGATACCACGCCGGCCGAGATGTGGTACAACCAGAAACCTTCTTTCAAAAAGCTTCGAGTTTTCGGTTGCAAGGCCTTTGCGTGGATTGCAAAACAGAATCGAACGAAATTGGATTCAAGGAGCTTCGAAACGGTGATGGTCGGATATGCGCCAAACGGGTACCGTCTGTGGGACAAGAGAACCAAGCGAATCCGTATTTCTCGCTTGTCGAGATGTCAAGTTCGACGAAAGCTGTTATCCCTTTTCAAACGATTCGGAACCAACGGTGTCACCTGTTCGAATCGTATGCGACCACGAGCAAGAGAGTGAGTGCGATGAAAGTGCTGTGGTGGATAATGATCCGCTGCTGACTGGTCCTGTGGTGGATAACGATACCCTACTGATTGGCAATCCTATGGTAACTAACGTCCCGTTAGTTGACGAAACTTCTGAAGATGTTCCTTGTGATGAAGAAGTGGCACCGAATCGTCCAGAAACCGGGGCGCTCCCTTCGCACTTAAACGACCTGATCCTGTAAATCAAGCCAATGTCGAGGCACAGCGAATGGGAGCGCAGACTCCCCGGTAAGTTGTTTGACTATTTCATCGGATATAGTACCATTTCTGCTGGTTCTCAATTATCGACAGATGTGCTAACGCACTCTTTTAGGCACGCGCGGCACACGCAAACCATTTCTCTCGAGCGAAACACTTCTTCGTTTGCGTTCTGGCCGTTAACGCGCTCTCGCTCGGAACAAAAACACGCGCGCTCAATCTTTTTCCCTCGTTCTCGTCGACGAGATGCACTATCCGAAATCTGCGCGAGCGGCCGAGTCAAACAAAAACGGCTAGCTCTCGCGCGTGCTAATCGAGCGGCGGGTGAGGCCTCTCTTTTGGCTCAAAGAACAGCACGCAGCGGCCCACAATGCAGCGCGCGGCGGCTCTCCGACTCGTCCGAGGCGGCCCTCTTTTCTTCACCGGGCGGCGCGCACGGGCTCGAGTGAGGGCCTTGTGTTTCGTTCGTGTTTCTGTTTGCAGTGCCGATTGAGAAATCTGTGTGTATGATTTTATCAACAGGATAGTTGAAACATATGTATAAGCGCGCAATGGGATTTGGCGGAGGGTTATAAGAATTAATGTAGGAGGTTAACGTTACCCATTAGTAACAGTTACCATCACTTGTAACTATGGAAAATTTACCATGAAATAGTAAAATTTCGCGAAAAACGCCAAATGAAAGAGCTTTACACAAGGATTGTTAAAATGAATGTTAAAAATATTCTAGCCACTAGTAATAGTTACCAGCACTAGTAAATATGAGAAATTTACCATGCAATAGTATAATGTCGCAAAAAACGCCAAATCAAAGAGTTTTACACAAGGATTGTTAAAATGAATGTTAAAAATATTCTAGCCACTAGTAATAGTTACCAGCACTAGTAACTATGAAAAATTTACCATGAAATAGTAAAATTTCGCAAAAAACGCCAAATCAAAGAGTTTTACACAAGGATTGTTAAAATGAATGTTAAAAATATTCTAGCCACAAGTAATAGTTACCAGCACTAGTAACTATGAAAAATTGACCATGCAACAGTAAAATTTCGCGAAAATCGTCAAATCAAAGAGCCTTACGCAAGGATTGTTAAAATGCATGTTAAAAATATTCTCGCCACTAGTAATAGTTACCAGCACTAGTAACTATGAAAAATTGACCATGCAACAGTAAAATTTCGCGAAAATCGCCAAATCAAAGAGCCTTACGCAAGGATTGTTAAAATGCATGTTAAAAATATTCTCGCCACTAGTAATAGTTACCAGCACTAGTAACTATGAAAAATTTACCATGAAATAGTAAAATTTCGCGAAAAACGCCAAATCAAAGAGCCTTACGCAAGGATTGTTAAAATGCATGTTGAAAATGTTCTAGCCACTAGTAATAGTTACCAGCACTAGTAACTATGAAAAAAATACCATGCAATTGTAAAATTTCGCGAAAATCGCCAAATGAAAGAGCTTTACACAAGGATTGTTAAAATGAATGTTGAAAATATTCTCGCCACTATTAATAGTTACCAGCACTAGTAACTATGAAAAATTTAGCATGCAATAGTAAAAATTCGCGAAAATCGCCAAATGAAAGAGCTTGCATGCATTACTATTGCATGGTAAATTTTTCATAGTTACTAGTGCTGGTAACTATTACTAGTGGCTAGAATATTTTCAACATGCATTTTAACAATCCTTGCGTAAGGCTCTTTGATTTGGCGATTTTCGCGAAATTTTACTAGTTCATGGTAAATTTTTCATAGTTACTAGTGCTGGTAACTATTACTAGTGGCTAGAACATTTTTAACATTCATTTTAACAATCCTTGTGTAAAACTCTTTGATTTGGCGTTTTTTGCGAAATTTTACTATTTCATGGTAAATTTTTCATAGTTACTAGTGCTGGTAACTATTACTAGTGGCGATAATATTTTTAACATGCTATTTCATGGTAAATTTTTCATAGTTACTAGTACTGGTAACTGTTACTAGTGGCTAGAATATTTTCAACATTCATTTTAACAATCCTTGTGTAAAACCTTTGATTTGGCGTTTTTTACGAAATTTTACTATTTCATGGTAAATTTTTCATAGTTACTAGTGCTGGTAACTATTACTAGTGGCTAGAATATTTTCAACATGCATTTCAACAATCCTTGCGTAAGGCTCTTTGATTTGACGTTTTTCGCGAAATTTTACTATTTCATGGTAAATTTTTCATAGTTACTAGTGCTGGTAACTATTACTAGTGGCTAGAATATTTTTAACATTAATTTTAACAATCCTTGTGTAAAACTCTTTGATTTGGCGTGTTTTGCGAAATTTTACTATTTCATGGTAAATTTTTCATAGTTACTAGTGCTGGTAACTATTACTAGTGGCTAGAATATTTTCAACATTCATTTTAACAATCCTTGTGTAAAACCTTTTATTTGGCGTTTTTTTACGAAATTTTACTATTTCATGGTAAATTTTTCATAGTTACTAGTGCTGGTAACTATTACTAGTGGCTAGAATATTTTCAACATGCATTTTAACAATCCTTGCGTAAGGCTCTTTGATTTGGCGATTTTCGCGAAATTTTACTAGTTCATGGTAAATTTTTCATAGTTACTAGTGCTGGTAACTATTACTAGTGGCTAGAACATTTTTAACATTCATTTTAACAATCCTTGTGTAAAACTCTTTGATTTGGCGTTTTTTGCGAAATTTTACTATTTCATGGTAAATTTTTCATAGTTACTAGTGCTGGCAACTATTACTAGTGGCGAGAGTATTTTTAACATGCTATTTCATGGTAAATTTTTCATAGTTACTAGTACTGGTAACTGTTACTAGTGGCTAGAATATTTTCAACATTCATTTTAACAATCCTTGTGTAAAACCTTTGATTTGGCGTTTTTTACGAAATTTTACTATTTCATGGTAAATTTTTCATAGTTACTAGTGCTGGTAACTATTACTAGTGGCTAGAATATTTTCAACATTCATTTTAACAATCCTTGTGTAAAACCTTTGATTTGGCGTTTTTTACGAAATTTTACTATTTCATGGTAAATTTTTCATAGTTACTAGTGCTGGTAACTATTACTAGTGGCTAGAACATTTTTAACATTCATTTCAACAATTTTTGTATAAAGCTCTTTCATTTGGCGTTTTTCGCGAAATTTTACTATTTCATGGTAAATTTTTCATAGTTACCAGTGCTAGTTACTATTACTAGTATGTATTTTAAAATTTCTAACATGGATTGTTATAACCCTCCTCCCAAAGCTATTGCGTGCTTCTATCTGTTTTACCATAATCTATTGATTTAATTATTCGCACAGATTATTCCGTCGGCCCTCAATAACGAAAACACGGCGAACACTCTGTGTGCTAAAGAGAGCCGCGCGCGCCGTCCGGTGAGCCGCCGTGTACTCTCGGTAGATGCTCGGTGTTCCTACACGCACGCGGCAGAAAAACGCAAACGCAGTTTCCGAACCGCTTGCGCTCTCGAATAGGCGCGCGCGAATTCGCTCTGCTCAAAAATTTTCAATCTGCGTTTTGGTCGCAAATTTCTCGAGAGAATTTCGAGCAATCAAATGTGCCCGTGAACCGAGAACGAAAGAGCTGCGTTTTATTTGCTCTTTCTCATTCGACGCACTCCTGCGTGTTGAACCCTGGAGATGCGTGGTTGCGGGCCATTCAAGACTAACTGGATTCCATGCGTCCGAATCGAGTGTGGGATCTCGTACCGTGTCTTACAGCGATAAGGCCTTTGAAGTCAAAATGGTTGTTCCGTATCAAGCAGGACGAACATGGTCGAGATGTCAAACATAAGGCGAGGTTGGTCGTGAAGGGGTATCTGCAGCGCGCAGGTATCGACTATGAAGAC
The DNA here is from genome assembly GCF_029784155.1 of Uranotaenia lowii. Taxonomy (NCBI): domain Eukaryota; kingdom Metazoa; phylum Arthropoda; class Insecta; order Diptera; family Culicidae; genus Uranotaenia; species Uranotaenia lowii. The sequence continues at coordinate 62,774,934 of NC_073691.1, read as the reverse complement.
ACGTATGCTTCGGTGGCCAGGTTATCGAAGATCCGTACAGTACTTGCTGTGCAGTACCAGTTCCATGTTCACCAGATGGACGTGAAGACGGCCTTTCTGCATGGAGATATAATTGAAGATATATACATGGAATGGAAGTTCCCCAAGGTGTCAAGACGAAACCGAATGCTGTGTGCAAATTACGAAAGTCGTTGTATGGTCTCAAGCAGTAGCCACGCTGTTGGAACGACAGGTTCAACAATCAAATGCTGAAGATGGATTTCCGTAGGTCGAAACACGATTCCTGCCTTTACACACGATGCACTGAAGGAGATGAAATGTATGCCATTCTGTACGTTGATGATCTGCTACTCGTGACAAGGAAAATTGAAACGCTCGTGATTTTCAAGAGACAGCTATCAGAAGCATTCAACATGACGGATTGCGGCGAAGTGCATCATTTCCTTGGGATCAAGCTGGTCTACGATCGAAACCATGGAACGCTCCGGCTCTCGATGGAAGCCCATGTCGATAAAATTTTGGATCGCTTCACTCATATTACTCTTCCGGTAATTTGAAGTTTTCAAAGATTTTAATGTTTTTTTCAACTCAAAACCAACACACATAATTTCTCAAAAATGTGTAAAAATGGGAATTCCAATTAAAATATGTGTTTTGACATCTTGATCGAGGACTGTCACTAAGTTTTATGGCGGTTTAATAGTCAGGCTCCGAGTGCTTTTATAAAACATGCAAAAGAAAGCTTGGAGCAAACTTCTCAGTTTTCGTTTTATTATTGTTTGAAAAAAGCATTCGTAACTCTTTCTAAACAACTAGAATAGTATGTTTAATAATAGCTTTATTAGTGTTTTCAAAATTATCTGAAAACATATGGTCGATTCAAGAATATAAGCATTTTGCATGACCGTAATTAAACCGTCATAAAACGATCTGCACAAAAAATAATAAAACCATAATAAAACATCCAAATGCTAGTTAGCTTCATCTGTGTTACTTGGGTATATGATGTTTGGTAGTAGACAAACTTTTAGAATTCTTTTGGTCCGACCCTTATAAACTGTGAAATAAAAACTAATATGGCAAAAAAAAAGTCAAAAGAACTTTTATCTTTAGATTTTGCATTATTTTTGGCCAAAATTTAGGGCTCCCTGATTAAAGGATCAAGTGTCCTTTAATCAATTATCCATTAACTTTCAAGATATCCCAATTTTTTAGTTCCACGAAAATGCGTCTAGTCCATCTACTGATTCATGTATCTATATAACTTTTGCAACATATAAACTTGAAATTGATGAAAAAAAAGGAAAAAAAAGAATAAAGTTTTCCTATTCTCCCCATATTTTTTTAAAAAAATTTCCTTGAATTGCCATAAGATTACCTCCATTTCTATCTCAGAAAGTTTTTTGATCAAACGAATGGTTTTCAAGATACACGCCTTCATAACTGTCCTAATTTCTAAATGAGCTAAGCTTTAGCTAAGAGCCATCAAGGTATAAGCGATTGTAGTACCACATGTCACATGTTTGGAAAAGGAATGGGAAAACATTTTTCCAGGATTTGAAATGAAGACTTGAATAAATATATTTTGAAAAAGTTTAAAGTTTGTTGTCACAATATGCAAGAATTTACTTTAAAATGAAAATATAATATCCCCAGTCTTTAATTATTTTAATGTAGTCCACATATGTACACCCAATATTACTAGTTAGGCCTCTCGAAAATGTCGTTTATCGTGTCGTTCGTTTTCCGTCTGCTACATCAGCGCGGTAGGCATATAGGTTCTGTGTTATGTTTCGGTATGGTTAGTAGTGAGGGTAGTATTTTCCTTCCCCAATGCATCTGCTGCTTTTCCACTCGAAGCTCTTCAGGTGTGTGTCGGCTTCAGTCTGCGGCCTACCACCGGAAAATTGTTTGCTAAGGCTTTTGGCCAAGAACTCTCTAAGGCGACATCCATGAACTACGTAACGCAAAAATGTACTTTTTTTTTATTCCCACCTCCCCATATGTCACAAATCGTAATGCCACGACCTACCTTCCTATGAAAATGACGTAGTGCTGAAGAAAACCACCCCCCTCCCTCATTACCTATGCTTTAAATTTGATTTTCAAAAGTTCGAAAAAAAAATTTAAGGTAATAATTTATAACGTTCTTCATAGTACATTCGAGTTATTTATCGGATTTCGATGTTATACATTTTTAATAAACTAAACAAAGGCACATCAATCCCGATTACTTCCTAGAAGTCAACGATTACAGTACTTTCTGTTCAAACTTATTCAACGTTTTGTTCCGAGTTTATCCAAGCTTGTTAATTAATGGTCATGCTAGTTTACTTTATCTATACTCAAGAAGGGGTGTAAGAGCGTTACGTAATTTATGGGAGCCCCTTAATCCGTTCTTTTGCCACCACAGTCTACAAGCTCTGTGTATAATAGATAATTTTCTACCCGTTTTTTTCTCTCTTTTATTTCTTTCAGAAGTGTTTGTACCGTGCGCTGGACACATCGGTTTAGTGGAGGACCTATATGCTATGATGGTGCATTTGAGGACATACTCTCTCGATCTACCTACTTTTGGACTTCCATGAGAGACCGTTAGAGGTGGAAAATGGCTTTCCACTGATTTCCGTGAGTTCTCCAACGAGAGAGCGGGAAATAGAGAGACAGAGAGAAGGAACGCTCCAACCAGAAGCAGGAAAACGTGAGAACCCACGGGAAATGCAAGGAAATTTGTGAAAATTGTGTGCCGTGGTGGCGTCTCGTTGAGTGGCAGCCAAGTATCATCTCTATCGCGGTTGTGATATCTCTCACAGTGCTGGCGATAAATTGTGTGCTTCTGCCCAAAAGCAAATTTTCGAGCGATTAGTGTGAAAAGTGTGCACGGGGATATATTCTGGTAGTTTTTCCGAGTTTACAGTTGTGAAAAAGTGGTTTTCGAAATTGATATCGGCTGCAAACTAGCCAGGCGTGGTTTGTAAATCCGATTGACAAACTGGTTTGGCCAGAAATCTTTTCACAAGTGCGTATGTGAGCTAGGCGAAAGCCGAGAATTCCTGAAGTGTACGAATTAACTTGTCAAGAGGGCAAAAAGGCGAATATCGTGTGGAAAACCAGAAACTGCTCAAGTAGCTGCGGATCGAAAAGACCAAGGTAAGTGCAGTGCATAAACTAGAATTATTGACGGAAAAAAACCTTCGAATGAATCGATTTTTACCGGGCCAGCATTTCCATGGTCCATTTCCAATCTGAAATATCAGACCAAATTTTCCTTCGGGAGAAGGGCCTGTCGCCTCATTTCCCCCTGTCTCTCCCCTGTTTTCTCACTTTTCTCCGCCTTGCAGTTATCATTCTTCAACCTTCCAAATTTGCTCCCGCCGAGTGTCGTCTTCAATCCGATCCGTCTGTTCCGCCCGTGGTTGCTTTTCTTGCGATATGGGGACACAGAATTATTACGACCCAATTTTCTTTTGGGGCGCGTGTTCTCTTTCTCCTGATGTAAACGCACACTTTTTCACTCGCTCTTGTCCCGAAGCAATAACAATAGACCGAGTTGATGGCGACCGAAAAAAAAATAACTGCTCAAGCACTTCTGATTTTAACTTTTATTCTTAACATAGGTTCCGGTTCCGGATAAAACAAAACAGCGTCCTTTGCAACAACAAAACAAACTCAAAAAAAAGAAAAAAAAAACAACAAGCAAACGAAAAACACGATGCCTACTTAATTTTTCGATTGTAAATGCTGTGTAACTTTTTGAATTTTGAGCAAAGAATTAAATTTCAAATGGGAAGAATCTTACCGATTTCAGATTGAGACTTCAGATTCAGATTTCCGATTCAATTTCAGATTTCAGTTCATGATTTCAAATACGGATTTCAGATATTAGATATCAGATTCAGATTTCAATCAATTTAAGTAAAAAATGACATTTATTTTTGATAAATGATTTTTCTGAAAGGTTTAAAAAAAGATAAAATATGATTTGATGATCATTGGTTCAAACAGCCGGTTTAGACCCGAATCACGATCAAAGAATACTGCATCCGTTATTCAGATTCAACTGTACTTTGTTTAGAACCGGTATAAGGATTAGTCCAAAACTGATGAGATTTTGACCCAATTTGACACTGTTCTAAACCGTTTGACAGTGACTGGAACATTGAATTGGATCTAACTTCCTTGGTGGAATTTTTGTATAAATTACCCAAGAGTAGACCACGGCTCTTAGAAGTCAAATTTTAGGAAACAAGTGTTTTCACTCTTTGTAACCTTTCTCGGAAAGCAGCTATTAATGGCAGTTCAATTTGCACTATAGTGTTGTTCAGTGTAAATTTGAAAATCTATTCAACATAAAATTAGAGTGTTTAAATCTTAACTTTAAGTTGGATGAATAGATCCCATATAAAATGACCTCCTACCAAAATACCAGGTTTTTTCTTATATTGGGAGTTCATCAATCCATGGAAGCAAAGCTTTGTGAAATTTCTAGACAAAATTGAAACTTTTCTTAGTATTTCATTGATGACTATAATTTTGATGATTTCGGGTAGCTTGAAAAGTCCGGAAACGATCAAGTGTTTTTGATAAATAATTCTAATAGACTTTCTGCCTTGCTTGAATAACCAAACATTTCAAGTGATACATGGTAGGGATTCGACCAGACCGAACTGAACGCCATCAGCATTTTTTCGAGACACTTGAACTTCATGGGCAAATATTTTCATCTAGAAACAAAATCTTTGATGTTTGTGAGCTAGAATCAATAGCCTTTAATTCAAGAAATTCATTTTAATCATTAGTATTCGGTTTTGGATCTAGGATACGAATTACTCGAGATTTAGTTTCTGTTGTTTTTAAATTTCCTAATGGCGCTCAGTTCGGTCTGGTCGAAGGCCGGCCACATGTCCTCTCGCAAGCCCCTTTGATAATGAATACTTATTAGGCTTGCCCTCTCGCAAGCCAGGTTTCGAAACATAATACCAATGTGACGTGACACAATCTATCTTTAATTTAAGTTATTGACCTCTTGCCAGGATTATTTCGATAAATTAAACTGATGAAACTAGTCCTCCAGCAAGCCATATTTAATTTAAGGACTTGTCGTCTCGCATGCCCTTGTGATAATGAATACTGAACAAACTTGTCTTCTAGCAAGTCATCTTTCAAAACAAAATACCTATGCGACACGTGAAGCAATCCATCTTTAATTCAGTTACTTGACCTCTAACAAGCCATATTGCGATAAATTATTCTGATGAGACTTGTCGTCTCGCAAGCCGTCTTTTATCTATTTTATTTTTGATGAAATATACACGCTCCTTTTTTAAACTCAAAATCAAGTTGTTTCGGTTCAAAACAGCACTTCAGTGGCAGCCCTCAACTTTGAGTTCGACTGGGCAATCGCAAAACAAAGTTCTGATAGGCAAACTAAGTTCGGTAGCCGAACTCAAATTTATCCTTTTCATTCGAGGCTGTTCATTTTCATGGAATTAAAGGATGGTAATATTTATTTTGAAACCGGATATTGCTGTTCCGGTACATCGCATTGCGATTACAGAGCGATAGAATGTTTTGGCACTCCCAGTCAAAACTACAAAAGAAACTTCCGGATGTTACTTCCCTCGGGAAGTTAATAACATCCGGAAGTTTCCGGACATTCCTAGCCGCTCACCATATGATAACAATGACGGTCACATTTTTACGCTGACAACGGCAGACATTCCATTATGACGTTCTTTCATAGTCTCCCGGCCATTGTTCCGGAACGACCAAATTTTGCGACGTGTACGTTAGTTGCTGCTCCAGTTCGAAGTGAACTCGTGTTTTCAGTCCAACAAAGAGAGTTACATTTTTAGTTCATAAGGTGGAACTCAGCTTTGCTCCCTCGCCGAAAGAAAAAAGGGATTAGTTCGAACTCCGTTTTGAACCGTCGCAAGAAAGAAAAAAGGAACTGAACTTTAAGTTCATAGAATCGAACTATGTTTTGAACCTCGGTCAAACTAATATTTGATAATGATTGTGATCGTCCCTCTGTTTCACTTCTTAAATATACTTGTGATGAGCGTATGGACACCAGCTGCGCCCTCGGACATCATTTGAATTTTGGGAATTGTGACATCGAGCGTGTTGAAGAAGCAATAGGAGAGATTGTCTGGCAATCGGCTTTTATAAACTTAACTGTCGATGAAGCAGTATCGGCATTCTACGAACGACTCTGGGATACATTACGCCAACACACGCCACCTAGAAGATTTAACCGTCGTTAGCCTTATAAGCTCCCTTGATGAAACTCCGAACTAAGAAGAAGCCGTAATTTAGTTCGTAAAGCTCGAAATCGTTACTTTCAAGATAAGGCGGATGAAACCAAAGCCTACTTATCGAGACTAGAAGCCGACTATAAAGCTCTACGTAGCACCGTCTTTGAACTATACATCTTAAAAATTGAACGCAACGTAAAACAAGATCCCTCTTCATTCTGGAAATATGGCAAAAGTCGCCGTCTTACCAACACTGTAACGTGTCGTCTGTATCGTTTCGAGACCGCACGTCAGAAACCGTCAGAGAGTCCGCTGATTTGTATGCCGAATTTTTTAGCAGCGTATATAGCTTTTAATTCTCAAACTGTGCTGTTATCTACTTTGATACTCTACCAAACTATAATGACATTAGACTGCCACAGCCTCATTTTACTGTCCAGGAGATTCTCAATGTTCTAAGAAACCTAGACCCGTTAAAAGGGCCCGGTACGGATGGAATTCCATCGTCGTTGGCAAACTCGCTGCTTCTCTTGCCACACCGCTCAGTATGATATTCAACCGATCGATTTATGAATGTGTTTTCCAAGTCTTGGGAAAATGGCTGCAATATCTCCTATTCATAAGTCTGGAAACGCTCACCGTGTTGAGAAATACCGATCAATATCAATTCTTTGCTGTTTTTCCAAAGTTTTTGAAGTTTTGATATATGAAAGGCTTTATTCTGCAGCTACTCCGATAATCTCCGAATTACACTCCGCAACTGATAAAAAACTGCAAGTGGATTCAGTATACATCGACTTCGCCAAAGCCTTTGACACAGTACTCCATAGCATTGCGGTGATGAAACTAGAGCGCTATGGTTTTCCTACATGGGCAACCAGATGGCTGCACTCGCACCTGATGAATCGTCGAGGCTTCATAAACATCCGTGGTACACATTCCTCGGTGTTCGATATGCCTTCTGGAGTCCCACAAGGAAGTCATTTAGGCCCGCTAATCTTTTTGCTTTTTGTAAATGACTTGGCAACCCGTCTTCAGTCATCAAAGCTTCTGTATGCTGATGACCTGAAGTTCTACAGAGTAATTGACTCAATTGTGGATTGCGCAGTGCTTCAAGAGGATATAGAAAGGTTATTGCTCTGGTGTGAAACAAATGGAATGAAAATGAATGCCGAAAAGTGTAAATGCATAAGCTTTTTCAGAACCAGAGATTCCGTTGCCTTCGACTACTCGTTCCAAGACACTACACTAGAAAGAATAACAGTGATAAATTATCTTGGAGTAACATTCGATCAAAAGCTTTCTTTCGCTCAGCATATGGCAACAACAACAGCAAAGGCTTTCGCTTTGTTAGGATTCCTTCCCCGAAATACTTCGAGTTTTAAAGACCCTTATGCTCTAAAGACTGTGTTCTGCTCGATCGCACGCAGTGTCTTGGAATACGCCGCACCAGTTTGGACACCTTATCATTCCGTTCACATTGAAAGAATTGAGAGGGTCCAGAAAAGATTTCTCCGTTTGGCATTGCGTTATCTGCCCTGGCGAGATCTCGTTCGATTGACACCGTACTCCAATAGATGTGGTCTATTATCATTGACGTCGCTGAGCCAAAGGAGAACTTATCTACAAAGAATGTTCGTGTATGACATCATTACGAATGCTATCGGTTGTCCGCAACTGCTTCACTCTTCAAACCTACACGCTCCAGCTCGACAACTACGTTACCAGACTCTTTTCTGGCTACCAGGAAGCAGAACAGTATTCGGCCAAAATCATCCACTTCAACGGTGCTGCCAAGTGTTTAATGATGTTTCTTATTTGTTCGACTTCAATGTATCCAAAGCAAAATTTAAATGTTTGATTCGTGATGTAACCTAATTTTAAGCCAACTTTATAACTTAATTTAAGATCAAGTTAATACTCATGGTCTGTATGACAACCCAGTCAAAGACATCAACTAAAATGAATAAAATGAAATAAAGTGAATACTTACTGATCAAAATACCAATGGGTCTCACGCGATCCATCTTTTATTCAGATACTTGACCTCTTGCAAGCCATATGTCAATAGGTTATTCTTATGGGACTTGTCCTCTTGCAAGGCATAATTTGATCAATAAAACTATTTGGATTTGTCCTCTCAAAAGCCATCTTTCATTAAATATTTTGTCCTCTTTTAAATTTTTTCGATCATGTATACTGAACAGACTTGTCCTCTCGCAAGTCATCTTTAAAAAAACAACAAGGAATTGACCTCACGCAATCCATCTCACATTCAGATACTTGATTTCTTGCAGGACAGGTGTCAATAAATGATACAATAGCAACTTTTCCTGGCGCTAACCATATTTTGGTCAAAAGCACTCATTCAACTCGCACGTCCAAACACAGGCCATCTTTATTTTGGGATTTGTCCTCACGCAAGCTATATTTTGTTTTAAAAGGTACCGAGAATAGTCTTCTCGCAAGCCGCCCTGTACATAGGTTATCGAAGGTTAGTAAGACTCATTTTAAAAAATCTGAAATTAACATAACAGCATGAAGATGAGAAATGTCAAGACGTGGGATTGAAAATTACGAAACGCCTTAGTTCACAACGTGAAATGCAATGTAATTTAATAATGTGTACGTATTTCTTGTATATCTGACATAGTGGACTTGATCACTTTGATATATGTACGAACTTGTTTCACAACATTTCGTGCGGAACTGCCACTTGTTTAGATTCAAACAAAATTGACACGCCCTGCCCATCCTTTCCGAATACCATCGCACAAATGAAGAAAAGCGAATCTCTGGCCGTTCAAGCAAGTGGTGGACATGCGATGATGATATTGACTGTTATTTTTGTACAGTAATGAGCGAATGCGCAGCAGCGGCAGCGCCATCACATTTGACAGCGGCAGGCATGCGCACCAGCTCGCAGCTCGCGCGAGAACACAGAAAACAATCACCGCCGCACACTCACCATCATCACATCACTCATATCGAATCTTCCACTCACTACTGTTGGTTCCTTCGAGCAAGCAGCAGTAGCAACAAGGAATTTCTCCGTCCTCCCAATTTGGTATTAAGTTGAGGGGGGTGACTGTAGCTGGTGTTTGATGAGTGCCGGTAGACGATGTGCGGGAGCTGGAACATTTATGGTTGCCAGAATATTTTTCTAAATATGTTTAGAAATTTTGTATGGGATACTTGAAACTAAAATAAACCATCAAAGAGATTGAGGTATCTGATTCGCAAGCGGTATGGAATTATGTTTTTAAGGAAATTCTCAAGATTCAAAGGCTCCTAACTAATACCAATGGCATCACTTCCTCGGGAGATTGAAATGAGTTACGCTCTCCCCAAAAAATGATGAGCTCCCTTTATTGGACTGATGTGCTCTAGGCAAATGCACTGAGCTGGATTGAAGTTGCAGGCTCTCGCGAGATTCCGGAAAAATTCTGCGAGAGATAGGGAAAAAGAAACCTTGTGAAAACTCGTTAAAGAGGAAAAATGTTGTGCCATGAATATTGGATAAATTTGCCCATCGTAACCATCCCAGTTGATGGTGTTGATATTGGTGTGTATGTGTGTCAAACGTCGTTGTTCGGTGGTTTTCGTAAACAGCGCCTGGTGCCTCAATCTTGAAGGCAAAAACCATGCGACTCCATCGGATACACACAGAAAAAAAAAGAAACCCCGCCAGAATACAACAAGTGGCATTCGATTTGCGATTGCCGCCGGAGTACATTTCCCGTCGCCCGCCCTGCTGTGTCGTGTTCCTTTTCCGTTTCTTTTCGTTCCTTTTGCCATGGGGCCAGCCTTTTCTTCCGAAATATTCCCAATGAATTATTGATTTTATTTAGTGTCCCTGCCCGTTCCGTTTCGGTGGGTTGTTGGTGTGCATTGTTTGGGCTCGGGCTGCACCAGCCAGCAGCGAGAGTACAAATGTCGGTGGGTAGTCAGTCATAGGTATTTAAATGCACGGTCACGGGAAACTCGATAATGTTTACTTTAAACGAAAGATTAAGGATATTGGGAGAAGACTTTGTAAAAAGTCAATCGCTAGGTAAAAAAGGGATTTTTAATTCAAATTGACCATCGATGAAAATCCACATGCATTCATTAAGAGAAATTTTCAAATAACTTTTCAGTCCAAATCGGGAAAAAATTATTACAAGCCAAATTTATAAATTATTAAATCTAAATGTAGTTTACTTCCAAAAGTAAAAGTTCGCAATCCCCACTCCCCAATCAATAATCAAAATTTGGGACAAAATGGCAAATTTAAAAACATCGAAACAATGCATCAAAGCTTTTTCGTACACATTTTGGCGTAGCGATTGGCTTAGAAATATGCAACCTTTCGTCTGAGTGTGGGCACCTTTCTTGCGTTCTTGAAGCCTAGCTTTCAAACCTCCCAATCTTGGCCCAATCAATGCTTAAATAATAATCTCAAATTTTTACTTTTTCGGGCGATACTGACCCAAGTAACAAATGAAGTTTTATAACAGGCTACTAGACCAAGTTTTGGTTTCATAAGAGCAAGTTCACTGGTGTTGGGAAAAAGTGGTAGAAATTTTGTCACTTACGGCACATTTCGAAAATTTTGCCATGCAAAAGCATTTTCAAGATCTGTGGCCTTCTAGTTTTTTTACAACACGTGTTGTATTTTCGCTTGCTGTGATGCAAAATTAGCCACATTTCTATCACATACGGCTGAAATAGAAACAGTGTTGTAGAAAAATATAACACCCCAAGATCTTGAAAACATTTTTGCATGGTAAAATTTTCAGAATGTCAAAATTTCTACCACTTTTTCCCAACACCAGTGAACTTGCTCTAAGGGGCTTGGGGAGTCTAATAAAACAATCGGTGTTACTTGGGGAGGCAGGCTCATACAAAGGACCCATTAATAGGGGAACACATGAATTCCTCTTTCATTATTTTACCTCAAATCTTGTTTGAAAAGTGATCTAATAAAAAAAAAAGGTTTAGCACATCCAATTCCAAATTGCCAATTTCTAATCAACACTGTGAAAATTGATAGTAACAAATTGTAACTTACAATTGTTATTTATTTTTATTTTATAACTAAAATATGGAACCAACGAGAAATGGTTATAGGGAAAAGTATTCCTAAATGCGCATATTGCCCAATATGCGCATTTAGGAGTGCGCATATTGGGCAATATGCGCATACAGCCGATTGACGAAATGGCTGATAGATCAACATATCTAGTAAGTGCAGTTTGAGGGAAATCCGCTTTTGACACATGCTATCAAAATTTTTTATTGTTATAGACAGCCATAAAAATTTAAAAATTCATACAATATGTTTAACAGTTCTGTTGAAATATATTGAACTTTAATACTCGTGCGTACAGAAACTGTTACTTAAATCTTGCTAATTCATCTAGAAATAAAAAAATTAGCATATTGAAGCTCTTAGTAAAGTTAAAAAGTATAATATATTGGAATAAAAGACGGATTGGGAATGCTCATATCAGGTAGGTAAAATACCTCTATTAAGAAAAAAATAGATTTGCCATATATTTTTTTACTTTTTCATCATTGAAACATTAAAACTACGCTCTAATTACAATCTTACAGTGAAAATAGAAGAGCTTAATACTTATCTGTTAAAAATATGATAAAAACAAAATATTACCATGAAATATGGGCATATGCTATCTCTAACTAGGTACGTATTATACAAAAGAACTAGAGACAATTTCAGCTCTGCCGTATGCTTAACATCAGTTTCTACCATTTCCAATTAAATTTACGAATATTTGAGCTGACCCGGTAAACTTTGTTTTACCCATTACTTAATAAATCGTTGGAAAATGTTTACAGTCTTTAACTTCTTTGTGCTCGCGAATCAGTTTTCATGAAAATCGTCTTCAAGTTGTTCGAGTTTTGTCCCGTTTCTAGTTGATTTTGTATAGGAGCCCCCCTTCCATAAAAAGTAATGAGCTTGAAACTATTATACAAACCATCTCTGGCCCGAAAAACCTTCGGATCCCAAATTTCATTTAATTCCGACCGACCATTCATACGTGATTGTGTTACGAAAAAACGCCTCCATTTTTATATATGAGACTAGCTGACCCGGTAAACTTCGTTTTACCCGATACTTAATAAATTGTTGTAAAATGATTACAGTTCTTTATCATATTCGTGCTCGTGAATCATTTTTCATGAAAATCGCCTTCCAATTGTTCGAGTTTTGTCCTGTTTCCAGTTGATTTTGTATAGGAGCCCCCCTTCCATAAAAAATAATAATCTCGAAACTATTATACAAACCATCTCTGTCCCGAAAAACCCTCGGATACCAAATTTCACTTCATTCCGACCGACCATTCATACGTGATGGTGTTACAAAAAAACGCGTCCATTTTTGTATATAAGATGGGGAAAAGAGATAATTTTGTATGGGGACCCTCCTTCCATTAAAAGTGAGATTCTTGAAACTATCATACAAACCATCTCTGACCCGGAAAATCCTCGGATACCAAATTTCACTTCATTCCAACTGACCATTCATACGTGATGGTGTTACAAAGAAAACGCGTCCATTTTTATATATAATGAATGGGGAATAGAGATAATTTTGTATGGGGACCCTCCTTCCATAAAAAGTGAGATTCTTGAAACTATTATACAAACCATCTCTGACCCGGAAAACCCTCGGATACCAAATTTCACTTCATTCCAACTGACCATTCATACGTGATGGTGTTACAAAGAAAACGCGTCCATTTTTATATATAAGATGGGGAATAGAGATAATTTTGTATGGGGACCCTCCTTCCATAAAAAGTGAGATTCTTGAAACTATTAAACAAACCATCTCTGACCCGAAAAACCCTCGGATACCAAATTTCACTTCATTCCGACCGACCATTCATACGTGATGGTGTTACAAAGAAAACGCGTCCATTTTTATATATAAGATGGGGAATAGAGATAATTTTGTATGGGGACCCTCCTTCCATAAAAAGTGAGATTCTTGAAACTATTATACAAACCATCTCTGACCCGGAAAACCCTCGGATACCAAATTTCACTTCATTTCGACTGACCATTCATACGTGATGGTGTTACAAAGAAAACGCGTCCATTTTTATATATAAGATGAGGAATAGAGATAATTTTGTATGGGGACCCCTCTTTCATAAAAAAGGAGATTCTTGAAACTATTATACAAACCATTTCTGACCCGAAAAACCCTTGGATACCAAATTTCACTTCATTCCGACCGACCATTCATACGTGATGGTGTTACAAAGAAAACGCGTCCATTTTTATATATAAGATGGGGAAAAGAGATAATTTTGTATGGGGACCCCTCTTTCAGAAAAAGTGAGATTCTTGAAACTATTATACAAACCATCTCTGACCCGAAAAACCCTCGGATACCAAATTTCACTTCATTCCGACCGACCATTCATACGTGATGTTGTTACAAAGAAAACGCCTCCATTTTTGTATATAAGAAGATGTGAAGAGATAATTTTGTATGGGAACCCCCTTTCATCAAAAGTGAGATTCTTGAAACTATTATACAAACCATCTCTGACCCGGAAAACCCTCGGATTCCAAATTTCACTTCATTCCAACTGACCATTCATACGTGATGGTGTTACAAAGAAAACGCGTCCATTTTTATATATAAGATGGGGAAAAGAGATAATTTTGTATGGGGACCCTCCTTCCATAAAAAGTGAGATTCTTGAAACTATTATACAAACCATCTCTGACCCGAAAAACCCTCGGATACCAAATTTCACTTCATTCCGACCGACCATTCATACGTGATGGTGTTACAAAGAAAACGCGTCCATTTTTATATATAAAGAATGGGGAATAGAGATAATTTTGTATGGGGACCCTCCTTCCATAAAAAGTGAGATTCTTGAAACTATTATACAAACCATCTCTGACCCGGAAAACCCTCGGATACCAAATTTCACTTCATTCCAACTGACCATTCATACGTGAAGGTGTTACAAAGAAAACGCGTCCATTTTTATATATAAGATGTGGAAAAGAGATAATTTTGTATGGGGACCCCTCTTCGATAAAAAGTGAGATTCTTGAAACTATTATACAAACCATCTCTGACCCGAAAAAACCCTCTGAAACCAAATTTCACTTAATTCCGACCGACCATTAATACGTGATGGTGTTACAAAGAAAACGCCTCCATTTTTATATATAAGAGATTGTCAGTGGAACTGAATTATAGTTAAAATATAAATATGCGCATTTAGCCCGCTCGGTTTCGGAATTCGGCTATTTTGACATCTTTTATTATAAAATTATTTTCACAAAAACTGTTTTTCTTTAACAGAAAAATTGCTCTAACGTATACAAAACAGATGTCCGCTCATGTGCATATAGTTTTCAGGCTCCTATCTATTGGAATATGGGAGAAAATAAGTACTTTCCTTAGTATGCGCATTTATCTCGCCTCTCCCGTATGCTTATTTGAGACTCCTTTGTCCTTCAATTTGGGATAAATTTAGGGTAAAGGGGAGCTTCCTTACAATTGTTTTGTATTAACCAAGAACTTATCTAATAAATGGAACCAAATATTACATGTGAAATTTAATTTGGGTACGAGAAATAGTTCTATGGCTATTTGAGACACCACCCATCGCTTCTCGGCCAAAAGGCTAAGCTCAAAGTGTGAAACACCACCCGTCTTCCAGACAATACATAGGAAGTGGGAAGAGGGCCCCGATACAATTTTGTTGGTATAACTGGAGAAGTAATTAGGCAAATAGAATCTTATTTGACATGGGAAGATATTTGAGTACGAGATACATATGTTTCTATGAATGTCACAGACCCTTCTGCTTTGCAGTGTGCAGAGGGGGAGGAATGAAGGGGGTTCCATATAAATGTTGTTGTATGTATTGCTTAAGAACTTATCAACCAATTAAAAACCTAATTTGATATGAGACGATTTTTGATAGCGATACCTTCTTCCAGCAGTTGCGGATGGGAAGGGGAAAGGAGGGCTTCCATACAATTTTTTTTGGCATTAATCAAGCAATAGAGACCGTATTACGTTGGAGAGGTTGTATTTTGAGACCCTCCTTTTAATCTCGAAAACTTATCAGACAAACAAAGCGAAACGTGACGTTATTTAGATATTCAAAATATATCTATAACAGTTTATGAGCAAAAATTCCAGATCCTTGAAAACTAATTTAGAGATCAAGTTTCAGGAAATTAGTTCATCTCATCATTCATCATCATCTTTGTAGTGCAATTTGAAACTCCAGTCGCAGTTCTCATTTTAAAGCTGTTGCTTTTGAATTATGTTGAAATTTGATTTAAAATGATGCCTACAAAAAAACAAAATTAAATAATTTTCAAAAGTTTCATTTATTTTTTGAAGGTATAGCAAAGCACACCGTGTCAGCTAGTTTACAATAAAATTTGAAATTCAAATAAATATCCCAAAAATTTTAAACACTCGATAATAATCCCAATGAAAAAGAAAAAAAAACTCAAGCCCCATAGAAAATCTTCGTCCCATAAGTATTCTTTGAGCGTTTCAAAATTCTTTGAAAAAATTCTTAAAACTACAATAACAAACTTTTTGTCACGAAACGCACTAATCAGCAGCAACCAACACAGTAATAAAACTGCCATGATTAAAGTGTTTGACGATATATTCCTAATCATTTAAAGATCTCAATCTGTTGTCTTGATTCTTCTTAATTTTTCAAAAGCTTTCGACACAATTCATAACTGTCGAATCGACAGTGTCGATAACTGGCCGAACTTTTTGGAGTTGGAGCTTCAGAAATAACTTTAATTAAATCGTACTTAACAGATCGTTTTCATAACGTTTACAACAATGATCAATATTTATCACCTCTACCGATTTTTTTTCTGGTGTTCCTCAAGGTTCTATTCTAGGACCCATACTTTTTACTGTGTATATGAGCTCTTCCAAACATTATTAAATTCTTTCAAATACATATATTTTTAGATGATGTGCAGCTCTATTTATTAAGACTGCACTAACTTAGGGTTATCATATCCTTCAACGCCAAAAAGAGTACATCAAAAACATATTTCAAAAGATTTAAGAAAAACATAAGAAAGAAGTATGTTTTAAGGCATTCGAAAACCACCAATTAGTTGCAAGTTGCAATCTACATAAAAATAATAAATTTTACTTAAAATACTTTCATTTAGTTAAAAACTATAAATTTTTGATTTTGTCCATTCTCTTGTTATTTTGTTGAAAACAGTGATACGCTCAATGTTATTGAATTTGTAGGAAACATGTTTTGATGTTATTCGGAGAAAAAAACACTAAAATGACAAAATATTGAATTAAATTGAATTTATTTTTATATAGAGTGCGTTATTTTTTTGCTTGTACATTATTTTCTATTCGTTCTTATAATTTTTGTACGAATCTTTTTAACAAATTGATGCCTATTATCTACTACTGTTCGGGCGTTAATTGCATATTAAAAGGCGCCTTCTAGTTTAGTTCGAAAATCGCTAGCGGAAAAATTTATAATTTCTAGAGGACTCTTTGACAGCACACAAAAAACAAAGAATAAAGAAACGGTTTAGAAAAATTTGAATAAACAAAGATCTGAAAGGGCTTTTAGAACAGACGTACAAGCTAGCCCACGAAACTTGTGTAAAATTTTCAAGGATCGTTTTAAACCGCTTTTTGTTTTTTGGCTGGGCAACCAGATGCCTCCAAATACACCAAAGAGAACTGTCAAAACCAAATCGAGTGAAAACAAAAAAATTTGGTCAGTTTTGAACAGGTCGTATGAACTGTTTGGCATGTTTCAAGAAAATTGCTGTTTAAATTTCGAAACACTTTCGTCCAGTTGCATAATGGAAAAATATCTTAAAAGTTAATGGCTATTTCCTTCAAGCTAGAAGTGCTAAATTTTGGACAACAGGATGCAAAAGTGATACTTGAAAGTAACCCGCTTTGAGATGTCTAGAATCAGTTCTGATCAGTTCTAATTGACTGGATTTAGCCGGTTTGTCCTCTGACGATAACCATTCAAGAAGTGCAAACTGATTGTAAAACTTTAGTGCAAAACTAGTGCAAGAATTAAGGAATGAATCAAAGTTTATCACCGGTACTTTTTACTTGCTGACTTTCTCAGTGGGTGAAACAACTTTTTTTTTATTTTTAAATTTACGTAACGTTTTGGGGTACTCTGGGGGACTTCTGATGATGGGTGAAGAAAAGTAATCCGAAACGTTATGTAAATTAAAAAAAAATGGTTTCACTCACTGAAAAAGTCAATGAACAAAAACCGTATGAAACAAAAGGAGTGAAATTCTTTCCAGTCAAAAGTAACTCTTATTGCATTTATCCAGCAGTAAATTGAACCCGTCTATTTTGAAGCGGCATTAGTTGGATTATTGATATTTGTTTATATACGATTACGCCTTTTCGAAAGCTGGGCACTAGATAAATAATTTGATTTGTAACTTTTGAACGGCGCAATAGATGGCACTGTTTAAAGTCAATTTTCAACGTACTTTTTGGATGTCAACATTTGAAATTTTACACACTTTTTTGGAGAGTTTTTGTTCGAGCTTGTCGTCTGTTCTCTGTGCTTTTAGTTCCAGCTGTTCACTTAGTAATATGCGTTTTTAATTTAATCCGTAATCTACTTAGTGATTTAACATAAAATATACTAAATAAGCTCAACTCAGAAGTTCCAGAGCAATGAAATTTGTTATCCCTGGTCACAGATCTGAAATCTACGTTTAAATGATTTTTGTAAGAGGTGTAAGCTATTGGAATTCACTTCCAAATTCTTAAACGCTAGAAAATTTGGAGTTTTTAAATATAAATCAATTAAGCACTTTACAAATGTTGGGTTTTTTTTGTACAAATAATTTACTAGTTTGAAATCAGATATTGTAAAATTTAAAATATCTTACGGTGCTAAATAAAACTACATACATAATAGCACCGGAATACTGTATTTTAGTACATAGATTTTATCCATGCCCAAAAAGAAAGTTACGGCAAGCCAAAAACTTTCAAAATCTATCTTTTAAGTAACTGACACTTTACTTTTTTTACAATGATAAATTGATTCATCATGATATCAAATTGATTAAAAAACAAAAAGAATCAGTTTGATAGAATCTATTTATTGATTGTACCATTGTTATGTTGTTTTTGACATTACTGTACAAAAACATTTCGTTTTATCTAGTTCGCAAAATATGACTACTTTAGATTTATTCTGTAGATCATAAATGTTGCTGAGGAAAAGCGTATATATGATAGCTAACCTTATCTAAAAAATAAACCTTCTTTATTTGTGTTTGGAGCGATATCAGGGTTGCTAGCGAACCGGGAAAACCGGGAAAACCGGGAAAACCGGGAAAAACTTTGGAATTTCATCACGTCACCGGGAAACCGGGGAAAAACCGGGAATTTCGGCACCTCACCGGGAAAATTGACATTTTTTAAATTTTTTCACGAAGTTTCAAAAATATCTTAGAATTATTTAAAAATTTAAGAGTATTTTTGAGAGTCTCGATAAATGTAGATTTATCTCATAAACGCTTATTTTCGTTCATTAGTAAAATAAGCGTTTATGTTATCATTTTTTTAACTAATTGCGAAGAAATATGAGTTATCTAATTTTTTCGCTCTCTGCAAGTGTGCTACACTTACAAGCATAACTCAAGTGATATTAATTTAATAATGAAACTATTATCGACAAAAATAAACACAAAACTTAACTTTTTTTCTCTTTTAAAGAGGTTTCTAACTTAACCAGTTTCTCTTATAGAGCGTCAGCAACATACAAATGAATTAAAGTGATCTAGAAATTCTACTATTCAATACGTATTTGATGAAAAAACCACCTGACACCAGTTGATGCATCAGTTCGAAGTTTTCTGAGTAAGTTTCAATATGGTACAAAATTGTTATTTTCTCTAATATCCTTGGTCTAGCCAGGAAAACGAGTCTAGCTTATGGAGGTATTACACTCTAACTTGAAGAGGTTTTGTGTTTTGCGAATCTTGAGACTTGTTGTTTTCTCTCACTATAAAGGTTTCTCATACATCCAGGTTCGGCTGTACCAGTTTCAGTTTCGACGTAAAATTATTCAGTGTTTAATATACATATTTCATAAAATTATTTTATGCAAAAAGTAAATAATTTGGCAGCGTGAGACGTTTTTAAGCAGAGTTACACCTCTTTTTCATCAGAAAAAAATATTGGTTTTTTAATGTTGTTGTTGTTGTGTATTTCGTTTGAATTGACCTGAGGAAGGAAGCATTACATCGCAAGTGTAAAGTTTTTAATTCATTCTACGTTGAGCTGTTGCTTAAAGTTTCCGAAATCTAAGGTCTTAACCCTGATAAACAATAATATCTTACACTCAAACAATTAAACCTCAGCCCTGTTTTATACACGGTTTCTATATTTTCACGAATCTTTAGTTCAAATGACTATTACTATAGTTATTCATTGTTTTGGTTTTAAAAATCATTTTTTTTCAAAAACATGTCTTTGGATTTGTACAAAAGAATATAACTGGATTTAGAAAATAACTAAATATTTTCCTGCAATCGGATGATTTTAAGTTTTGTTAGACAAATCCCCATTCAAGTTGATGTTATAGTTTGTTTCGATGTATTGTTAACATATTTCTATATAAATTATACTTTTTTTTCTAGAACTCTATAGAAATTCTAGAATAAAAATTTTACCTGAAAAGAACAACATTATGGTTTCAAGATCAATTTAACTGGACTTTTTTTGCAAAAATGGTTGAAATTGTGGAGCAAAAACGACGAATAGATGCCCAGTTCGTTAGATTTGTTTAAAAAAATCATGAAAACCTGTTAATTTGAAACGAAAAGACTACGTGTTACAAGACGCCGAAGTGTTTATCATGATTTCTTATCGGTTAACAAGTTTTGGTGTACAATTATTAGAAATTTGAAGCATTTTATATTGATTTTTTTTTTAAATTGCCATGATTTCAAATAAAAAACGAGTATAAAAAATATCGGAAAAATCATCATTTATAACCGTGAAAAAACCTGGAAAAAACCGGGAAAAACTTTGGAATTTCAAAACGAAAAATCGCTAGCAACCCTGGATATGTTTTGGACTTGAGAAAGCTCTCAGACTCGTTATAGCAAAGCTTGCTTCAGATAGAACTGAAACAAAATCAATTGCTTGTATTTCAGTTATTTATTATTAAATTCAAGATCTTTTCTATACAAATGTAGCGTTTTCTTCAAAATATGAAAAAAATACAGATAAAATTATTCTTCACGGTTTCGAAGGAAATCTCGATTTTTTTTCTGTAACACGACTCATTAGGCGGCGCATACCTTCTTCGTCCTTTTGCCTTGAGTCTCCTCTTCATGATAACTCAGTATTTCTCAATAGGGCGGAACTGGGGGCAGTTGGGTGGGTTAAGGTTTTTCGGAACAAACTGGATCCCTTTCTCTGCATATTCATGAACGACTTTGATTTAAGCCAAGTCTGGTCAAAACTTTACGGGATGTTCGTTTGATCGAATGAACGGCAAATTTCGTTTTTGGGGACACTCTTTTTGGTATAGTTTCTACGTCATTGTCTTATTGGCAACGGAAACTATCGTTTTTTTTGCCAAAGTTGCAAATTCCCTGCCAAATCATAAGTTTTCGTAAAAATTTATCGGCAAAAACAAATTTAAATTTGGCTGGAACATCCTCCCGAGCCGTTGCATAGTAAAATTTTTAACCTGGGATTTGACCGAAGTCAGTCTTGACATAGGTTCCATCGTCCATCAGAAGACACCCGTCAAACTTGATTAAAATCTGGTCGTATAGCTTTCGAGCACGGATTTTGGCCACACTGTTCTGTTTTATGGTCCGATCTGGCTGTTTGCTAGCTCGATACGACTTGATACCTTCCCGGAGTCGAATTTTCCTCACGGTACTATGGGCAGCATCGGATTTTCTGGCCAAATCACGGTTCGACAGATTGGAATTCCTCTTAATCGTCTTCAAAATCTTACCACGCTAATAGAACTCTACAAAAAGGTAATCTGAAGCCACTAAAGTAAATTTAGACTCTGGGGCCTCAAAAAACGAGCAATTCAAAGGTTATTAGTGCTCCTGATTTATTTGAAACGTATTTTCAAGCAATTTTGATTTAAAAAAAGCCTTCCTGACGGTTTTAGACGGTTAAAGTTTACGGATATTTACGGAAAATAGATTTTTCACCATCTTATCAAATTCAATCGCGCCCTTCAAAAGATAAACAAATAATAAGACTGTTAACTGCGACGGGGTTAGCAGAGATTTGAATCCTTTTTGACATAGAAGAAAACGAAACAATTTTTGAAAGTAGAGATATAGAGACTTTATTTTGTCCAAAAGAAAACTACAATTTTTTGACAAATTTTTTTCATCAGTAGTTAGTTTATCAAAATTACTTCAATTCATTTGATTATTTTGAAGTGATGTTCCTTATGTGAAAAAACATACAGGGATTTGAACTTTTTTTTATAGAGACTGTGCTATGTTTTGTCCTGTACTGTACGTATGAACAAGAAAAGACTTTAATTTTTTTTTACTGGGTTAAAAAGTGTACTCGATGGATGTGTTTATTTTTCATATTATTGTAGAAGTTAGTTTAAGTCAAATTTTGATCAATTCTGTCGGACCGTGTCCGACATTGTATTTTGTGTATCAATAGAGTGCAAGTAATCTTCCCACTTCTCGACCATAACTCTGATGGCGATGATGATGATGCTGGCTGCATCTGATGGCTTTTGGTGGCTGCTGTCATTGTGCTGCAAAAGGCAAAAAGTTTCCAACGCCAAGAGAAGGAAACTGTCACCGAGCTGCCATCCAGGGGTTTCAAATAGCTCGTGGCAGAAGATAGGTTCTGTCTGTCTATTGCACCGAGTTCACTGTCAGCTTTCCGCTACGCCATACCACAGATCAGTAGTAGCCGTTCCAGAACCTACATACGCTCTTCTTGGCTTGAATAAATGAAACGAGAAAAAATAATACACTGACTGAACCGAAAGAGCACATTCTGTCACTGTGTATCGCTCGGTTCTTCCACTGCCTGACTGCCATCCCAAAGTCACGTTACAGGACATATCGTGTGTCATCATCATATCCTTATGGCATAACATACCCTAGCGAGTCTGCCATTTCTTGATACACTCTCTGGGTTGTTGAAAGGCACATTCAATCCACCCAGCGCGCTATCCGTCGTCGTCCGGAGGATTGCCGGGAAACGTGCCACAAGTTCGATTAGGATAAGCAAATTTTCAGTCCGGGAGCAATTTTTATCCTTTCAACTTAACAGCATCACGGAAAGAACACTGTACACGGTGACCAGAGATTGTAGATTCAGAATTCAGATTGAAAATTCAGATTGAGAATTCGGATTCAGAAATTAGATTTCAAATTTAGGTTCGATGTTCAGATTCAGATTTCAGATTATAAATGGGAATCTAAACCTGACCCTTAAGCACTGAAAATCTTCAAAATAAATTACGATTTCGGAATTCAGGTTCAGAAATTAGGTACGTCTGCGAATCTCCATTCAAATATACAAGGACAGGGTTGTGTCAGTAGGGGCAAGGTTAAAGATCTGGATCTATTTTAAAGAATGGTGCGATCGTGTTTTCCTACAACTTCTATTCTCCTAGATTTTTCCTCAAGAAACTCGTAATTCTATCAACACAGCAAAAATTATTTCCTGTAAAATTACGCAAATGTCCTGTAACAAAAAGGAGCAAGACATTTACCGTAATTTTACAGGTCGAAAAACAATTTACGTGACATTTAATTTTCAGTGTACAACTTTTTACAGGACATTTGCTGTAATAATTAATGAATCTTCGTTAACTTTCAAGGAAAACAATTTAAAATTACAGGTTTTGTTAATTACGGGTTGATTTATTTTAAAGGTTGCAGTTTCAGTGACACGTAATAGTCACAAATTTTGTCTGTGTATGATGCAGTAATAAGAAGCTTTAAGAGCTGTCTTGAAGACAAAAGTATTGCGGTAATTAAATTATCGTGAAGTACAGCTATTTTTTTTTTCAAATCTTTTCTAAACTAACCGGTTTTCTCAGATGTTATTCTTTTACACTGATTCATTTCCAAAAACGACTTTTCAGAGTTCGGTACTGAAATCAAACTTCAAAGTATATTTAAAATGAAATATTGAAATTAAAAATGTTTTGTGGACGGAAAGAGTGAATCTCGTTACTTTGATTTAAAATTTTCAATGAGATGTCAGAAATTCATCAATGCAATTCTACTCTTTGCCTCATAATGGTTTCGCGATTACGTAGAAAAAGAATTTATTCATAACATGCAAATAAACTATTCACGCTCAAGTAGTGGATTGGAGTTGACTTTTAACATCAGTCACGATACTTGTAGTTCAATAGTGACACAAAACATTCGTTTCTAACTACATATTCTGATAAATGCGACACTGTTTACTACTCACCAGATGTAAAATGATTTTATCAACACAAATTTCATTTTAGAGTCAAAAAAAATAATAATTTGTATTTAAATTATTTTAATATTTTAAGGAAAATGATGTGTCGAAAAACATTAAATTGATGAGTACAGATTTTCAAAGTACATATTGAGATTTTCTCGATTAAATAGAATTCTTTGAACATTTTTCGTTCTGTCAAATATTGTGTGCTAGGACTTTGTTTACCTGTTTGCCGCAGATTCTTGATTCTTTCAGATTGTTGATACTCGTGTTTGTAGGGATGAGATGAAGGATATACAGATAATAAATCAAATTTAATTAAGAATAAAAAAAAATAATAGTTGTATTCGGCAACACTGAAGATAAATAAAATAAAATAAATTTCTATGACAACATTTGCTATTTTGGCAACACTTGACAAACAAACAAACTAAAGTCAGTCATTTATCTTTTCTTGTGAGCGACAGACGTGTTTAAGTGAATATCTGAATTGAGATTCGCAAAATCACGATAATGGCGTGGTTGGTAGAATAAGCACAAATAGCGCAAATATTTAAGGCTGCTGCTGCTGATTGTTTTGATTTGGCCTTCCGGTGGAATAAGACGGAATCGTTCTATTATGTTTGTTATGATTTGGCTTTCCGGTGGAAAAAGGTGGAATGGGTTTGGAAGCGCAGTTTTTCAGGCAGCTTCTGTTGATAGTTTAGTTTGATTTGGCCTTTCGGTGGATAAAGACGCAATATGGCTTTGGTAGCACAGATTTTCAGGACTATGGCGGCTAATTGTTTGTTATGATTTGGCCATCCGGTGAAAAAAGACGGAATTGACGTTAGAAGGGCAAATTTTTATAGCTGCTGCTTGTTTGTTTTTGATTCGGGCTCCCTGTGGCGAAAGACAGAATAGATTTTGAAGCGCAGATTCTCAGGTAGCTTTTGCTGATTGTTTGCTTTGATTTGGTCTTTTCGGTGGAAAAAGATGGAATTGGCTTTGGAAGCGCAGATTTTTAAGGCTGCTGTTGTTGATTGTTTGTTTTAATTTGGCCTTCTGGTGAAAAAAGGACAGAATTGGCTTAAGAAGCGATTTTTAAGGCTGCTGCTTCTGATTTTTGTATTTTGATTTGGATTTTTAGGGCTACTACTGCTGATTGTTAGTTTTGAATAAGCCTTCTGGTTGGGTAGGCTGTTTCTAAGAATACTATCGAATTATTCCGGCTCTGGTAAACAGAGACAGAGTGACAAGGAAAGCACGGTTTGAGAAAGCTGTTGCTAAGAATATTTTTTTTCGGATTGTTCCGGCTCTGGTAAATAAAAGCAGAGCGACAGAGAAAGCACAAATTGGGAAGGCTTATGTGAAGAATATTTTCGGATGAAATGAAGAAAATGCAAAAAAAAATTAAGATTTGAAAAGCTTTTGCAGAGAATGGACTGTAGAATTGAGATGAGGGATATTTGGGATATAAAACTTTGTATTTTAGAAAAACAAATCTCTGTAAATTAAAGATTCTATTGAGAATAGAGTTGAGAAGGAATGTAGAGATGAGATGAAAGATAAGCAGAAATTAAATAAAACTTGTAGGATGGAGAATAAAGATGTGGAGAATAGAATAAAAATTGAGGATATTTGATAAATAAAATTTTGCTGTAAAGAAAAGAAAAAACCAAAGGTTGGCGCGTGAAAAGTTTTATTGAGAATAGAGGTGAGAAAGAATGTAGGGATGAGATAAAGAATATACAGAAAATAAATCAAATTTCATTAGTTTAATAGTTGTATTCGACAACACTGAAGATAAATAAAATAGAATAAATTTCTATGACAACATTTGCTATTTTGGCAACACTTGACAAACAGACGTGTTTAAGTGAATCTCTGAATTGAGATTCGTAAAATCACGACAGTGTTGTGTATTGTTTTTTTCTCAATACAAGGTTTTGAGCAGACAAATATGTTGACTGAAAGCAGGTTTTAGGTTGAACTTCATGAAATTTCAAATTAGTGTTCAAGTCTGTTTGAAGTCTTCATACCAGATTTATTGATTGTAGAAGCGAGTTGTCGCTCTTCCATCTTCTTGGGGAGACTTTGAAATATATTTCATATCCTCCAAACAATGCATTTTTTCGACCGCACTCGAGCAAGGCTTGCTACGTTCTCGACATCGCTTTTCACCGCCGATAAAATATCAAATAAAATATTAATCGCAGCGCACTCATGACTGCGACACTTGTGCGAACTTGTACATTCGTGCGATCTGTCAAATCAGTGTAAAATCTGTCGGAGTTCTACACGCTAACCTCTTTTAGGTCAACCTTTGTACGGATAACTGCGACTGGAAACATTGCACGAAATCCAATTTTCAATGAAAGAGGTAATATTAAATTTTCTAAGCTTAAGGAAAATCAAAGAAAAAAGAACATAGGCCGTAATAATTATGAGGTTTTGGAAAAAAATACAATGGCTCACCAACCGAACTTGAACTAGATAATTTTCAGGTACGAAATGTATCAATACCAAGACCAATTCATAACATATCGTATTAATTCCAATGACATAATTCAAGGGAATTAATTTAATATCTTAGAATTCAATTGCAGGATTCAGATTCAGGTTTTAATAACTTTCTTAATATTTTAGACTAGCTTTCATATAATTTTTTTTTTAATTCTGTTTACTTAGAACTACTTTGTAAAAAAATCTCAACAACTTTTCAGCAAATTTTTGTAATAGTTTTAAGAATCTTCTTAAAAACTACCTAATTTAAATATATTTTTCAGTTTCATGTTCAAAATCTGAATATTCCACTCAATTTAGAAGAGTATATTTTAAACATAAATACGTAAACAGTGCAAAAACAAAACAAAGAATTTGGCTCCTTTGTTCTAATGAATTGAGCCGTTTCAAATAAACGAATTTTTGTTTGTGTAAATTGATCAAATGAGCCCTAACATTTGTTTCTGCTGTTTCTTTTTTATGGGCAGGCTGTAAGGATCTGTATTTTCTCAAATATAAAATATTTGGTAATATACGAAAATAGCTTAAAAAACCGAATTTCCATTTCCGTTTTAAATCAATTTTCAAGAACTGGTTATTTTTTTAAATTAATTTTTGACTGGCTTACCTGGTGTGCTTCGATACTCCTTCCATGGAAACAAATTAAGTTCGTTACAATTATTATAATTAAAATGAACTTCCTTTTAAATTAAATTTCAACATTATTCAAAAGCAAACTATGGCATCTGAGCTTCTAGATTGTCTTGAACCTCAACGTTATTTGAAGGTTTGTAGGTTGAAGGAACCACCCTTTAGAGAAAAAAAAGTTGGAAGGATCTTCAATACAATTTGTGAAAAAGTCGTTCGGAATCCAGGAGGAACTAGTTTTTCTTTTTTCGAAGCTACCGACTTATTAGTGGCGCTGATTGGAGAACTAATAGTAGGGATTTTGTTTGGAACTTTGGAGGACTTAGCTGTTTTGGCTCGTTTCCGTGAGTTTGCCACAAAAACGAAAGGGGTTTCTTCATCAGTAGTGTCCTCGTTGTCAACTGGCAGCACTGAAAAAATGTTACTTAACTGAGGTTGAGTCGGGGGAGAAGCACTCTTTAAAATAGCGGCATAAGAACGATTGGATCGTTCTTTTAAAGAGCGCCTCTGCTTATCCCAGCGACTCTTAAATGCCTCGCACACAGAGATATCATGAGGTGAGCCCCCGCAATAGACACATTTCTGTTCTATTGCTGAGCATGCTCCTTCATCATGAATCTCTGCGCAACGAGGGCAGCGTGCCTTGTTACAACAATGGGACTCCGTGTGTCCCATTTTAATGCACTTAAATACAGACATATTTGTACATAATCAAAAAGTGTGCCAAACTACATGAAAACACTAGTACATTGGTTTTGTTAATGATATGTATGTTACATTTATTGAATATGAGAATTTTCATTCATGATAATGAGGAGCGTTTATCAAATTTTGTTAAAACTTATTTGTCAATTCAATGAACCATCTCATTATGTCAAAGCGAATTCTTCGAAAATTGTTAAAATTCGGCGATTTTTGTCAATATTGTATTGAAGCCCCACCCTTTTTGAATTCGGAGAGGTTTGAAAATATTATAGAAACTATACCCGGTCTTAAGGCTACACATCGAATTTACGTTGATAGACTCAGTAGTTCCCAAAAATTGTGCGAATTGTGTCATATTTTTATTAATTTTGTATGGAAGGCACCCCTACTTTAAGTCAGAAAAGTTTAAAAGTATTTAAGAAACATTCAACTCCAAAAACTCCCACATAGAAAATTTCACATTTATCGGTTCAGTAGTTTTCAAAAATTGTTCGAACTGTTTCATATTTTTATCTATTTTGTATGGGAGCCCCCCCTCCCCCTCCCCCCTATGGGAGCCCCCTCTTCTTTATGTCGAAGAAGTTTGAAAGTATTTTAGGAATCATCTAAGATCTCAAAAATTCCCACATAATAAATTTCACATTGATTGGTTCAGTACTTTCCTAAAATTGTTCAAACTGTGTCATATTCTTTTTAATTTTGTATAGGAGCCCTCCCTACTTTAAGTCGGAGCAGTTTGAAAGTATTTCAGAAACCATCTACGACCCCAAAAACTCCTACATACCAAATTTCACATTTATCGGTTCAGTATTTTCCGAAAATGGTTCGAATTGTGTCTTATTTCTATTTAATTTTGTAAAGGAGCCCCCTCCCTACTTTAAGTCATAGCAGTTTGAAAGAATTTTATAAACCATCCACAGATTGTTCAAATTGTTTCATATTTTTATTAGCTTTGTATGGGAGGCTCTCCCCTACTTGAGGTTGGAGCGGTTTGAAAGCTTTTTAGATACCAGCTCCGATCCTGAAAACTTTCACATACTAAATTTCACATCTATCGGTTCAGTATTTTCCACAAATTGTTCGAACTGTGTTAAATTCTTATTAATTTTGTATGGGAGCCCCGCACTTTTAGTCGGAGCGGCTTGAAAGCATTTTAGATACCATCTCCGACCCCAAAATCACAGAAAACAGACGTACAAGCTCGAACAAAAACCGTCAAAAAAGTGTGTAAAATTTCAAAACCAAAACCAAAAAAATACGTTAGAAACTGACTGCAAACAGTGCCATCTATTGCGCCATTCAAGAGTTACAAATCAACTTTAAAGTGCCCAGTTTTCGAAAAGGCGTAATTGTAGCCAAAAAACAAAAATTAGTTCAAAAAGGGTGTTGGGATTTTTACACAAGTTTCGTGGGCTAGCTTGTACGTCTGTTCTCTGTGCCCAAAATTTTCCACCTAATGAATTACACATAGATCGGTTCAGTATTTTCCGAAAATTGTTTAAAATGTGTCATATTCTCATTAATTTTGTATGGGAGACCCCCTCCCGACCCCTAGTTTAAGACAGAGCGGGTTGAAAATATTTTAGAACCTACTCGGACCCCAAAATCTCCCACATAATAAATTTCACATTGGTCGGTTCAGTATTTTCATATTCTTTTTTATTTTGTATGGAAGCCCTCTCTACTTTAAGTCGGAGCGGTTTGAAAGTATTTTAGAAACAATGAACCAGAAAACTCCCACGTAATAAATTACACATAGATCGGTTCAGTAATTTCCGAAAATTTTTCGAACTGTGTTATATTTTTTATCAGCTTTGTATGAGAGACCCCCCTCCCCTACTTGAAGTCGAAGAGATTCTAAAGTATTTTAGAAACCATATCCGACCCCAAAAACTCCCACATAATGAATTTCACATTGATCGGTCGAGTTTTTTCCGAAAAGTTTTCGAACTGTGTCATATTTTCATTAATTTTGTTTGGACCCCCCCCCCCCCCCTTCTTAAGTCGGAGCGGTTCGAAAGTTTTTTAGAAGCCATCTACTATCTCAAAAACTCCCACATACCAAATTTAAAATTGATCGGTTCAGTATTTTCCGAAAATTGTTCGAATTGTGTTATATTTTTATTTACTTTGTATGAAAGTCCCCCCCCCCCTCTCCCCCCCTATTCTTGAGGTCGGAGCGGTTTTAAAGTATTTTGGAAACCATTCCTGGCCCCTAAAAGTCCCACATAATAATTTTTATATTGATCGGTTCATTAGTTTCGGAGTCTATAGGAAACCGACAGCCAGACGAACATATGTACTACATGCATTTTTATATACATACATAGAATGAAGTTCTTTGAAGTGATCCATAGATAAATAATCCCTTTCCCTTCCTATAATTAGATCTAATTAACAGTTGGGTCGCCACGACAATTACGGCCCCCTCTTACTAACCCAAAGTTAGGAAAAACTTTAAACTTTACAAGTAAAATGCCTTTGCAAGACCATTTGTAAATAAAAAAAATTAACTATGAAGTCGTAAATTATTTTTTTTAAAACTTCATCCATCTGGTAACTTTACGCACGATTCCGCTTTTCACTCCAGAGACTCAATATTGACTTTTTCCGGGGATTATCTATTGATACGATAAGATGTTCGACTTTTCCAGCACCTGCTCGTTCACTTCTGTTTTATGTATGTAGCTGCTCAAGATAGAGAAATACCCAAAAGTAATGGTAGATTGTGATGACTGTTTAGAATTTAAGATAAAGAATATCGCTTCTTGTGTGTTGAGTGATGATATAAAAAAAATATAGAGTTATCGGTAAGATATACAACAAAACGCAATATTTTTACTTCTTTCAGCATCATAAAAGAAAGAAAGATTCCCGCGAACCACTTTGTTCCATAGTAGTGGCTCCAGAGAGTGCTAATTGCAAAAAATTGTTAGTGCTCTGTTACTGGTACCGAAAATAAACGGGAAACAAAATGAATTATCTCAGTGGTTCGAGATGGTGAAAATTTGAAAGTCATGTGTTTCCAATCGAAATGACCTCCAAGGAAAGAGACTTTTTAATCGTATAAATTAATCCTATTTTCCTGCATCGTCTTTCCTTTCGACTTCAATCAATTTGTATGACTAGGCAATGGGTCAATCAAAGAACAACATCGGGGTCTGTAGCGCTATAAAAATGCCAAGTAACTTACAACGTAGCAATCAGTTTGTTAAATTTTCAACCAAATTTGAATTAGTGACTCGTGAAAGTCACGAAACTTTACCGAAAATGCTTAAAATCATGTTTGAAAAGAATAGAATTTCTTGGAAAGGGCTGCTGAAATTACCAATAATTGTTTTTGTTCTCATTTTTCGTCATGTTTCTTCAATTTTTGAGAGGGAACCATTGTTTGGTTTTTTTTTCATCTCATTCAGTTTAACTTGAGTGAGTCAAACAATTGCCCAATCCCAACAACGGACGCCATCATAAAAGAGATTGAATAACTTCGGCAAGCGGAAAAGTTCATCTACAAACGCCACTCTTCTGCTGCTGCCTTTTAAGTTGATATTGGCTCGAATCGAGGCCCCTCGATGGAAAACCGACTTTAATCAATATTATCGTTAGAGATCATATTTAGAATTCATGTTTCCTGCCCCTGCTGAAACCATAATTATATTCCCCATTATCAATTATTCAGTGGCGCTCCATCTTCTTGGGCTGGCTGTGGCTCGAGCTTGCCGAGATGAGTTTTCGGGGGGCGTATGATGATGATGGTGGTCTTCCCTTCGGAGCCCCCGTTCGAAGAAGATGCTCGATGTTCTTTGTTCATCATATTGCTGAAACTTTTTTTTCGTTGCCATCTGATCGCCTCATACCTGTACCTCAGTTCATCGAGAGCTTGTGAGCTATTGGCGGCTTTAATCGCAGAAGCAAGATTGACTGTAAAAATATATTTAAAATCTGCTTTTGAAGAAGGAGATTCTAGAATATTTTAAAGGGATTTTCATCATTTTGGAACACAATCAAGGGATGATTTCCTGTATTGACAAATACTCCAAACTTTCAAAACCGAAGGGAAGTGAAGTACAATCCATAAATATAAAATTTTTGACAAAATTGGAAAAAAAATTGTTGATGAAAATATCTTCAAATTTGGAGGCAGGCACGTTTTGACATCCAAAGGCCCATAGAGAAAAATTGGGTCCTAATAGAGTTAACCTGCTTTAATTTGCCAACCACTTAAGCGAATTTCACTCTCTCAGTTTTGTTGAATTATTCAGTTCTTAGGTTTATTTTACTTATAGTCTGACTGAAGAAATTATGAAAGTTCCTACTGTTTTGCCCTCCTTTTCAAGGCTTTGATTGGTTGTGAAAAATTGACTGAAAATAGAGGATATTCCCAGGTCATTGTTTCTCACACTTTTTCCTAACAAATTTGAAGATTTTGCTTGAGAAGTACCCTCTGAATGAAAAAATATTTTCATGTACATATGTATGTCATAAGATTCTGTTATAAACTGGCGCTATGAGCAAAATCATTGAAATTTATTAGATTGTCTATTCTATTTTGTTGGTTTAAAGAGGATTTTAACCATCTTAGTCAATTGTCTTCTTAGGAAAATGTGTATCTATATTTAGTTGGACACATGTTTCAATGAGAATTATGACTTTTCAAAAGAGGGTCTTATAAAAACAGTATCTAAATGTCAGGTTTAATAATGAATATTAAAAATATTTGATGTCTTCATTAAATTTTTGGTTTTTTTAAATGACGTTATTTTTAAATAACATTTTTTTAAATAACATTTTTACCATCAGTAACTCATCAACACGTACTGTAAACTGTGGGAACATTGATCGCTGTTTTAATTCATTTTTGAATATTTTGGACGGGGTTACTTGTTTGTAACACTCTAAAGTTTGAAAATACTTACTGAGGTAAGGAGTATCAAGCAAGATCATTGATAGCAGAATATTCAAACGACATTAGTGGGTATAACTAAATGTTTGTTACTAACCCAGATTTCATGTTTCGGGGCAACTTTGATCACTATGGTTTTAAAGTATCTCAACACCTTCAAAATTATTGTTTTGATGCCAATTAGCACAAAAGGCTTAAAACATCAATGACAGTAATTTTTTGTTAGGACTAAATTGAATTTTTCAACGTGTTTTTTTTTGAGACCAATATTCAATCTATCTTCCGTCAGCTAAGTCAATACCCACGTGCATGCTTGTCCAACACCTCGCAAACAGAAAAGAGCAGAGAACGAGTTACACTTTTATCATTTCGGTTTCCGAGTGCACTGCTCAGCCGATCAACGTTCACTTATCTTTTTGCCAAGTGCGCCCGATTGCGGTTGCTCTGACGGTCGGGTGGACGCGTCGCTCGCTCTAAAGAAAAGAGAAGGAGCTGGCTAGAAAATTGTGCTCTAGCGACGCTGCTGAGTAGCTCAGTGTATCAAGCCAGAAAGATTTCAATGCAGGAATGTTTTCTTCAGAAAAGCCGTTATGCAGAGCGGAACAGAGCATCAGTCGAAGAGGTCCAATGTAGGTTTATGTATGAACTATTTTTGTAGGTAGCCGGGTAGGGCACTTCCTGGCAAGTTATTTAAAAAAACATGGGAAAAACCGGGTAAATAATCTGAAATTTTCTATTCCAAAAACCGAGCAATATCCGTCAAAATCTGAGGAAATTCCAGACATTTATCTAGTGAAGAAAAACGACTTACATTTTTTTGTCGCAACACATCAGCAGTGTTAAATTTATGTTTAAAGCATACGAAGGAAAGTTTTGGTTTGATTTTTTATGAAAAAAACTTTCACAAATCCAATTTTCAACAAACAATTTTAAACTGAATTCGATTTTCTTGTTTCATTTTCCAAATAATGTGGATAGAACAGGGCAAAATCCAAGTAGTTTTTTCACAATATCCAGGCATCCGCTAATTGCTGTATACTTAGGTTTCTGTACTTTAAATATCGTACGTGGGTAGCATTAATTTACAAAAGCAGAGATTCACAAAGTAACATTTACTAAAATTATCCAAAAATCTTTGTCTATTATACAAACCGTAATTATGCAGGGATCTGGGACAAATTTTAGTAATAAAAGTGCAAAACTTTCACAAATCGTAAAATTTAGAATTTATCTTCCTTTACCGCTACGCTTTTGATATTTTTCGACCGAAGAAAGCTTTCATTCATCATTGATCCTGGTGCAGAACATCAATCTAGAGGAACTCGCTCAGGAATGACCAGATAGGTGTTTTATAAAATTTAAAGTCGAGAGATTCAAAAATAGCGCGATAATAACAATAACTTTTTGAAAAGCATTTTTCAAGTATTTTTTTTAAATTTAACCGTATCTCCTTGGGTAAAGATTGTAGAACTTTGACATGTTAAACAAAGTTGTGTATTTTATTGAGATAAATAACTTTGTAGAAAAAACTTTAGCTCTAAAATGCTTAACAAGAAAGTTATGATTTATATCACGCTATCGGTGGACCTCTAAACTTTATTTTTCATATCAAAATATGCGCTATATTATACAGAGCAATGTTGTCGAAGACACCAGCATTCTATCTTAACTACCTTTGGCGTTATTAGTTCCGTTAGATTTATGTTCTGCATTGTAAATTCCGACGCACTTCGAAACATCGATCCAGACGCAACCGATGAAGACAAATCGAGTTTTCTGTAAAGCTTCTCTTTCGCCCGAGTGCGAACGAATTTATCTGCACTGAGAACGCACTTCATCAGTTTGCTTGCTTCTCTTGCCCACACTTGGGTGGACGCTTGGTCGCTCTGGAGGTAACTGAGCATTTTTTAAAGATTCTCCGTTTGGGAAGAGCACAGCGAAAAAAATACACGCTTTTACTCTGAACGGGCTAATCTGAGGAGCGATGCCAAGCATGCCCACGTGTAATCCTAGGCGGAGATGTCAACTGCCACAACCCCGCTTGGGGTGATGATAGGGCTGATACAAAAGGCTCGATTCTTATAAGTAAAATCAATTGTTTAAATCTAATTCTCACAAATACAGGCGAAAAAACTTATGTACCATTGGAAGCAGGTAGAATGTCAACAGCAATTGACATTTCATTGTGCTCTGCGAGTTTGTTCAATGAAGTCACATGGAAAATTCATAATCAGTCGATTGGTTGCAGTCAGCACCTATTGATTTAAATGGAATTAACATGTTGCAAGTCCAATGACGCTCGTTTCTACACAGACTCTCTTAAAATTTACGAGGATATATATTCTCTGAATAGCTGGGAAGTATCAGGATTGGATGACCTCAAGGAAGTAATTAACAGAACAATAAAAAATAATAGGAATAATAGCAAATACTTACCAAAAATTTGGTGGGATCCCCAAGTTGAAGAGGCATGGCAGAAGTAGTCTGATGCCCTCAGAAACTTCAACACCCAAAGTACAATTAAAAATGCGATTTTAGTGAGGAAAACAAGAGCATTATTTATTAGAATTAAAAGGGAGGCTATGAAGAAAAGCATTGAAAAATTCGTTTCAAGTCTTGATCCGCAGATCTCCTAATTGTGAAACTTGCGATCAACCTGAAACCGCCGAACACATTATTCTTCATTGCCATCCGATACAACACAATCCGAACCAAATTCAACTTTGACTGTAAATTCCAAACTATTGCAGATTTACTGAAAACAAAAAATACATTGCACTTCAAAGAAATAATTGAATTCCTTAAAGCTTCCAATATGAACATATAGACTATTAGGGGAAAACACAAAACCTCTTAAAACCTCTATAAGCCTCGCTGTGACAATATTATAAACCGAATACCGCTGGATATGAAGATGAAGAACGTTTTCTTTAATAAACAAATATAATTTAAAAAAAGGTATCTAGTATCCTATAGTTTATTACTATTCGTTTTATATTAAAAAAACGAGTTTATCGTTATAAATGTTATGCTAATATGAAATATTGTTCAAGAAACCTATTTCAGCCTCAATTTAAAAAAAAATGTTTTTCTCAATGCTCAACTTCACATTTACATTCAAGAGTTTTGATAAATACCACGAGGCTACAAAAATTTCATTTTTTTCAAGATGCCAAGAATTTTAGAACTTATTATGATTAATTTGGGTGCCCTGAATCCAAATACGCATTTAGTTTTTTTTACCTATCAGTCTTTATTTTTGAAATAACCTTTGAAAATAGGTAATAAACATTTAAGAAATGTCTGCATTTTTTTGACAAAACCTTTAAAATTTATAGTAACGATTTTCAACCAATTATCACCTTTCCTTAAGACAGCAAGTACTTCCCTTTTCTGCGAAAAAGTTATAGAAGATTTCAATTTGTAAAATACGGAAATTTTTACGATTTAAAAAAGATTTTCAACCCAACTGAATTTGAGATATTTTTCAAAGCTAACATTAAATCGTTTAGCAGGATTTAAAAAAATTGTTAAATGAAATCAAATAATGTTTTTTTCAGACTTTCTTCAGTAATTAATGTCAGTCATACATTAATTACTGAAGTTGATAATAGTTTACAAATTTTTAAAAACTGTAGAATCTAAATTTTTATATCATGTTCCATTATCTTCATCAAAAAATTATTGCTTAATTAAATGAAGTATAACAAACAAATTCAGAATAGGTTTTTCATATAGATTTGTAAGTTCATCAACGATTGATTTCACTTAAAGCCAGAATTGTTCGGATTGTTAAATCTTGCTCTATTTCTAAATCGTTGAAATCGTTTATTTAAAAAATCAAATTAAATTTCTTTTTCAATTTTAATTAGAATAAAATTCAAGAAAAATATTCAGTTAGGCTTCCGCTTTTCCAAATCCGAATTGTCGGGCCTTATGCTTAACCCCTGCCATCAGATTTTGTACACCCACCTTGTACCGCAGAAAGTCAGTTTGCCTTGAAGTGCTGCTCGTCCTTAGCAGTTTTTTGGTCTTCTTTAGGTTCCGCTTGACAATAGCCCAGTATTTCTCAATTGGGTGAAGCTCTGGCGGGTTCTTGTCCTTGGAAACCACCTGCACGTTGTTGGCGGCGTACCACTCCATGGCCTTTTTACCGTAATGGCAAGATGCCAAATCCGGCCAAAACAGTACGGAACAACAGTGTTTCTTCAGGAAAGGCAGCACACGTTTATTCAAACACTCTTTCACGTAAATTTCTTGGTTGACAGTCCTGGAATCTATGAAAATGCTGCTTTTCAAGCTACAGGTACAGATGGCTTGCCAAACCAGATATTTCTTCGCGAATTTTGACAGTTTCGTGTGCTTGAAAATATCTGCTACCTTTCCTCTTCCTTTTGCCGTATAAAACTCCTGACCCGGAAGCTGCTTGTAGTCGGCTTTGACGTA
Source organism: Uranotaenia lowii (assembly GCF_029784155.1). Lineage (NCBI taxonomy): Eukaryota > Metazoa > Arthropoda > Insecta > Diptera > Culicidae > Uranotaenia > Uranotaenia lowii. Next base: position 62,737,985 of record NC_073691.1, on the reverse strand, counting down.
GGTTTCGTCGTCCATTACCACGCAGTTAAACTTCGTCAGCATCGTCGTGTACAGCCTCCGGGATCGCGCTTTGGCCGTCGTATTTTGTTTATCATCGCGATTTGGAGTTGTTGTAAGTCGATAGTCCGGCTCGTTTGTTGGCTCGATGCACGGTTGTAGACGATACACCCAGCTTATTTGCGGCATCTCGGAGAAAGAGGTCAGAGTTTCACTTGAAACTACCGACAACTCTCTTTGTCGTCTCAGCGGCTTCCGGTTTTCGATTTCCCCCCGATCCAGACTTCCTGGCTGTCGACAAACGTTTCCCAAACACTTTGATTACATTTGTAACGGTTGATTTGGCAACTTTTAGCGATTTTGCCAGCTTTGCGTGCGAGTAGCTCGGATATTAGCGATCCGCGAGTAAAATTTTGATACGCTGCTCTTCTTCCTCGGACGGCATTTTGACAACTGAAGAGTGAATTCTAAAATCATAATAGGAGCAACATTCTACACACACACCTTCAAAATGAGGGGTGTTCAGGTTTTTTAAATGCAAAATTGAAAGAAATACGTCAAGTTGATATTGACCAAATTTTGACCGTATCTCCCTTTATGTTGTTTTTCTGCCCAAGGAGGACAATCTGCTAAATTTGCCATAACTTCGATCAAATTGAAAATTTGAGGAATTTTGAAAACCAAACTTCAGAAAACAGAAAAAATAATCAAAAGCAACCTTGATTTGGAAAAAGGTAGTTCATAGAACTTCTTCTATGGACGCTATTTCAAAAACCACTAAACAGAACGTTACAAATTTGCAGTTGTGAACATTTTATTACTTGGCAATAAATTTCGTAAAAATTCCAAGTGTTGCATTTTTTCCGAATACACTGCTCAATAAAAAACTGTTTTTTTTTTCATTTATCATGTAACGTATGCATGAAAAACTGCCTTTTTCGGATGAAGTTTAAAATAAACCAAGACAAATAATTAAATTCTGTAAATTTTCAATAGAAGATCATAAAATGAGTTAACTTGGAAAAGCATACAATACCCTTCCAAGCGACATTCGGGCGTTTTATCGGAAAATTAAAAATTGCGGCCAAATACTTTCGTGGTTTAGCGTTATTTCATCGTTATCTTTATAAATTCATCTTTAATTTTCGCAACCAATTGTTCAAAATGTTTAGTTGACTGGAACTTTTGAAATGGAGGACAAACAATTTGCGTAAAACCCACTTTTGGGTTTTTTTTTCTTCATTTTGTTTTCAAACTTTTCGTCTACTTTCACAAAAAAATGACCGACTTTGGCTGCAGCTCGGAGCCCCGTGGAGGTGAAGTCTAACCGCCGATCGTGGCCTAGAGGATAGCGTTCAAGTCTTCTAAGCCAGAGGTCATTAGATCGAATCTCGGTCACGGCACGGTAGTACTCTTTCTGTGGGCTTGTGGTTTTAGCCATCATATCTTTGACAAATGTACGCCTTAGAGTTAAGTAAATTAGATCTCTTCAACGAAACATAAAGTTTCACTAAGATCCTATGTGTGTGTTCGTTTAAAAAAAAATCAGCTTTTTGGCATGTTTGTACATTTCTGGCAGACACTTTTCAACTGTTCGACCGGTTGTTTCGACCTCCCGGCCCACCGCCAGCTGCAATGTATCAACTTTTCCATCGGTCTTCCTCTTCGATATCCGACCCATAATTTTTAAAAAAAAATTATTTGGGCCTTAGGATTTTAACATCTGGATGTCATTCATCCCTCAAAATCCGACCCATAAAAAATCGGCTTATTTTGTCCATTTTTAACGCATAGGTACGTTATTAGAAGGTAGTCGGAATAAGTTCGCTTACTCATCGTAAAAATTTCTTAAAGGAAAACAAAAATAAAATTCTATTAATTTTTTATGTCTTGTCCCTAATAGCTGTTTACTATCAATCAATGCATTTATTGCTCCCCCAATTCACCTACTCGACCTTCCAACCGTCAACACTTTCGGCTGATTAGTGAGAAAGGGATCATTCGAAACCCGGTCCGATACTATTCGATACAAATCCAATTTAAATAGGATCACAAAGAGGGAAACGGGGCAGAAAACTGTGTGTACAGGTGGATACTAATTGCCCCCCAAACTTCCTCTCCAAACGCCAGAAAATTGGTTTCGAGTGACTCAACCCTGATGGCATATTGCAGATGTTGAAGGTCGACCCGAGCGAACAAAGTCCGGCCGAATGGATCCAAATCGTTGGCAGATGGTTGTTGCGGACTTCCTACTTCCTTTAATCCTCACGCTCTCCCTCACCTTTGACGGCAACCAACCCATTTTGGAAATTGGACAAAGGCAAGTCAGCTTGATATTTGTTTAGGACAATCGGACCCAACTTCCCTACTGTTCGTATAATAGGTGAAAGGTGCTGTTGATGCTTTTGTTCGTTCGTTTTTCACCTGGTCAGGTGGTTCTAACTATGCATTTGAAGAGCTCTCTATGTTACTTACCTAAATAACAGTAGGTATCTATGTAAATGATGAACTCGCTTCGGTCGCGTGTTTTAAGCTCGCTGCTGCAGTGGCTGGAAGGAAAAGGGAAAGCACAGGGAAGGATTTCGGTAATTACCCGACAATTTTTCCCATCCACTCGGAATGTCACATCGGTCGGACACAACTTGCAAGATTCGAAGGGACAATCGAGTGACCAAAATAAACGGAATGGAAATTAGCTTTAACACACTCGAACGCTTGAAAATTCTCTCTAGTGGAAATTTTCGTTTGATGTTCCGAAGGTCATTTCTAATGGCGGGAGCTTGGAACTGAGTGTTCCATTTTTTCTATCACTGTTAATCTCTAACAAAATTCAGATTTACAATTAGTTCTTATTCAGATTCCAGATTCAGAATTCATATTTCAGATTTAGAATTTAGATTAAGATTTTAGATTTAGATTTCAGACAGATTTCTTCCAAATCAAATTGAACTGCTTTCGACTATGCAACGTAGTGTTGCAGTTTATCTAGACAGCAATAAAAAATCGGAATCCTTAAAAGCATTGAAATCCTTGATAAAATTCGATTTCGTAAAGCGAATTTACAAAATCAAAAATTATTGAACAATTATCAGCGCTGAAAATGAATCACATTATTATTACATGACACAGAACAAGATTTTCTAATGTAAAGTTTCATCACATATGATGCTTCTTTTTAATTACATTATATGTGAGTGATGTAATTTTACAAATTGTTGGCTATTTGAATCCACTGAAAACGGGTTTTGTTTACTATGTCTTTTATACCCTTTTCACTTGTTGGTGCTGACATGTTATATTGTTGAGTCTATGTCAACGAAAATTTTCTGGTAGAAAACCAGCCAGGTGCCGCTGAAGAGTTCGTTTGGCTGTCCATTACGAATTTGTTTTAAAAAATCTACCCGCTATCTGTCCAAATATTTTGCGCACGATTTGACCACCATTTAAGTTAACAACACTGAATTTTTTTTTTCGAAATCCATTCATGCTTTCAAAAGTTGTTCATAAAATAAAGTGTTGCAGTTCCAGTTAAGTTAACGGATAAGTTGACAAGAATCTATATTCAAATTCTATTTTGGATTTGCATGACTTTCACATGAAATCATGGGAAAATAGGTATACAATTCCGGAACAGCCACTTCAATATATTTCGTTTTTAACAAAAAATTGGACTGCAACTCTGACAACTCTATAGTTGCAAATTATCAGCAGCTTTTTTCAGGAGCAAATGAAAGCGGAGATGTGTACAAACAATGAAATTTTTGCTCATATAAATCGAAGTCACGCCACTGCTTTGAGAAAGCAACTGATTCAAGGTGGAGGCAGGCGCGGTCCTATGGGGGAAGGGGGGGGGGGTGGGAGTGTGATCACATTCATTTTTTTATTTCTAAACTATATTTAGTAATATCAGAAATACTTGTAATGATATCTTTCAAAATTTTTCAAAACTGAATCCAACTTTTTTGGATCATGCATCATCATCTCTAAAATATTATTCCTTAATTGAATTAAATCAAAAATAAATCAAATCATAATCAGGTTTTTCGTTAAAGTTGATTTGTTATATCATCAGTTATCAATGATTGATATCACCTAAAACTGAAACATTTTCAAGTTTGTAAACTCCATATCACTAAACAAAAGGTGATAGAAGAAATTTGACAACTAGTGCGCCCAAATCTACCAAATCAATAATTCAATCATAGGCACCTAAATGCTGTTTTTTGAGTTTATTAAATTCTACTAATAAGTTTTTAAAATGGTTAGACAAGTTTATTGAAAAAAAATTCTTCTAAAATGTTAAAAAACTTATCATATTCTTCTTTATATTTTGTTTTAATTTTCAAATACATTTACCGAATTTTGAAGTAAAACTGTTTAAACTTTATGAAATATTTTTAATAAGTTTGTTTTTTTTTTAATTCTAAATTTTTGTGTTCTGAAAACATTATTTTCTTGGAAGCCCTTGAAACTAAATTTGTTATAAGAAAAATATAGACTCCATCTTCTGTCCTTTCCAGGACCCAATATTCCAATTGAAAACGACAAAATATACAGAGCTTGAAATTTTAAACTTTAAAACCTTCGATGAAAAATTTATAAACTTATGAATTCAGAAATTTTTATTTCATTAATTTTTATTATATTGAATAATTCTTTAATCGATCATAATTTTTAATTTATCTTATTTGAATCACCTAGCAACTTGAAAGTTAAATTTTAATGCCCAATGTTAACTAAATTTGTATAAACTCTGTGATTTTAATATGAACAGAAAATTTGGAATTCATCATTTTTATTTTTATTTTTATTTTATCAACTTCTTATTGATCATTTTCCAATCTGTTATTTGTCAGTTTAACTGAACATGTTGTAATTTGAAAAAAAAGTTACCATTTTGAAATTCAGAACTTTTTTAACCTTTTTATTTTAATAACTGGAAGAATTTTAATATAGTAAAGGGTTTTATCTTTTACTTGATTACTGGCAGTCGTGAATTAAAATATTTTTTTCTTTTTCCTAATAAAATTCAATAACCAACGATTAAATAAATTCTCCTAAGTTCAAATTGTTATTTTCCTAATCAAGAATCCACATTTACATTTCAAATCGTGATTGTTTTTTTTTTGTTTAATTTTAGGAAGTTCAGCGGAATTTTTTAATCAATCCTTCCATTAAAAATGATGAAAGGAAATGTTAAATAAAATCAATAATAAATAACAATCATAATCATTTTTCTAACAATTTTTAATCATCTAAAATTTATTTCAGAATTCAGTTTTTCTTTTTAAATCTGCTGTTATATTTTACGTATTCTATTTCTGTGCATTAATTCTTTTGCCTGAAGCTTCAGTCAAAACTTTGATTATCGAATTCATTTTCAAGCAAATTTCTATTTCCGAATAAGGAACATCATTTTGACTTTCTGGAAACAGCATTGATTTGAAACATTCATTCTGATTTGTATTGAAAATAATGATTTATTTTATCAGTAAAATTTATTATTTTTTAAGTTTGTGGGTCGATCATAAGTAAGAAATTGTTTAGAAATCAATTACCTAATTTATGGTATATTGATATTATTTTTGGCTAAATTTTGAGTTTTGAAAAGCCGCCCCATGGACGGATCCTTCGCACGGGCCTGGATGTACGCTTAGTCTTAAGAAGAATTTAGATCTCTTCAATGAAACATGAAGTTTCACTAAGATCCTATATGTGTGTGTTCGTTTAAAAAAAATTGAAGAACTTTTGAATTCATTTAGGGTCCCCGAAGAATTTTTTGTATTTTGAAGCTTCTGAAAAAAGTTACAAGCCTTCAAACTTGCAATAGTGTCAAAATGACACTCTAATGCGGATGAGGGTTAATTCATAGCAATGACTTATTGTATAGAGATATGCAACAAAAATGTTTGAGGATCCCCTCTACTCTTCCTATCTCACTCAATGGAAGAAGGGAAGAGTCCCAAATAACTGTAGAAACATTACTCGCATCAAAATACAATCCCACACCAAATTTGGTACCTTCCGGCTGATTAACTCTCGTCATCTTTAGAAACTGTGGTGGCCCCTCTTCTCTTCCTATTTGTTTACTGAGATCAGGGGCAGATCTTTAAAAACGATAAAGTCTTTTTCCGTATCCATATATAGTCCCATGCCAAATTTAGTTCCATTTGCTCGATTACTTCACCAGTCATGGGAAAAATTGTATTGGAGCAGTATTTTTCCCTTTCCCTTTATGTTTATAAAATTATAAATCTGCTATCTCTTGCAATTCGAGTTCGAAATTTCCAAAAACCCGAAGGGGAAAATAAAGTTTGAAGTAATTTATGTAAATTTCGATAAAAAAAATTTCTGAAAGATTTCAAGACCAAAAAACAAATTTAAGAAGATGGGAGTTATTTCATCTTTTGTTTTCTTGATTTGATTGAATTATTCGATAAAAAATTACTTGATTTAAAGATTGTGTGCAACGATATAGTATGCAATTTGGTTGCATACAAGCTTCCGTGCAATTTATTCCAATTTATTTGTTTTTCGGATTATTTTTTATACAAGAAATCCCGGGAAAAAGTGCTGAAGGATCAAACCTATCAAAGCAACCAGAATCTAAATAGTACCTATATCTATAAGGTTTAGATCTAGGCACTCTTTTCTAAATATAGAATTTCCCTATTCCACTGTCATCTTCCGTTTAGGAGGAGGTTTATTTATTTTCTCGGCCAATAAAAGTATCAGATTTCCCGATTCGTTATGAAAAACCAATTGCTCAAGTGAAATTGAAACATCGATTTATGAAAAAAATAAAAAATAATTTTCAATTAGCCTTTATCGAATGCATGAATGATGTCCCATTGAACAAGAAATAATAATTCTGGGCTCATGACTGATACACAAATATCTTAAAATATTGTGATTACCAGCCAATGAACTTATACCTACTGCTTGAATGTCAAAAAAACATAATCCAGTTACAGGAACTTGCTACATAAATTCAAACCTTTTTTTACGAAAATTGAAAGGCTATACGAAGATTTCCGGGTCAGCCAGTTTATAATCAAAATGTAAAATTTCGACCCCAAACCCTCATTCAATTTGTTCGGGGAAAGCATAGAAAAAAATAGAATCGGAGTAGATGCAGAACTTGGAAACCTGTCGATGAGCATTTTTAAACCTGCAAAAAAACTGGCACCTTTTCCGCTAGTAATGGAGCACAAATTTTACGACATTCTTAAAGAGTAACTCGAAGCGCTCTTTGTCCCAGCAGCGCCGCTATCTGGTTAGCACCATCGGTTTATCTTTTATCCATTTACTTCATTTTTACGTAATGCATTTCCGCCATTTGCAGGAACTCGAAGCCGAAAACACAACAAAAAAATTATTCCCCGCCAAGACTAGAAGCGCGAGGTAGATATATTTAGTTTGAATATCACACTACCAGCGGCAGCAAATTCAGTCCCTGGTAAGAAAGAAGAGATAACTGGCCGGAGCCTAGCCACGTGGTCGGGTCCCCAGATAGCTAGCTAAAGCTAGTCGACTTAGGGTTGGTACCTATCCTACATATACCTACTTATTGATTTAGACCACTGCGCCCGGGTACCGGGGATCTTTGAATGCTACTAGGTACTTTGCTGGCCAAAGTGGAGGAGCGAGCGTGGTAAAAACAACACATTTTCATTAAACCCTGGAACTCGGAAATAAGAGACCATCTTTTCTTGGACGGCGGCGTCCGTTGTTGTTTTGTTGTTCTTGGCTTTTTTTTTCGTTGTTACTGTTTCGTCCCGACGCGGCTTCAGTGCTTCGGATTATATTTTCTATCTTTTCTCGTGGTGAACTTCTTTTCCGAAAGAACTTTCCATAATAGGAGGTTGTTGGTGGAGTCATCATTTAATCATTCTATTAGAAAATGGAGCAGAGAACACTGACTGGCCATCGGACTCTGCTTTCTAGTCATAATAAAATTCGGAATTCATTCTTCTAGTTGGTGGTTGAGGATGGGCTTCAAAAATATAGATTCACACAATAACCTGTAAACAATTTTGGATGTGGATTGAAAAAGGCAAATCATATATGAGGCCCTTGGAGCCAAAGGGGTATACGTGCATAAAAGTTTATTTCGAGAAAACACGCTTTAAATTTGTTGTGTTTGGCCATTTTCCATATATTTTTCGAAAATTTGTATTTTGCTCTCGTAAAAGAATGTAAATAAAATTAAAAAAAATCTGAAAAAATCACCAGATATAGTTTGAAATATGAAGAATCGTTTGGCATCAATATCTCAAAATTGACCATATTGTCAATTATACCTCTTTGGCTCTGAGGACCTCATATATATATATATATACATCCAAAATTCAACCTCTATGCCAATCATGGGAAAAGGGTGATACGGTCAAAATTTGGTCAAGGGAAAACGCGTGTAAATCGGTGAAATCGTTTATATAAAAAATCAAATTAAATTTCTCTTTCAAGTTTAATTAGTATAAAATTCAGGAAAAGTATTCAGTTAGGCTTCCGCTTTTCCAAATCCGAATTTCCGGGCCATCAGATTTTGTACAGCCACCTTGTCCACCTTCTTCGCCGCAGAAAACCAGTTTGCCTTGAACTGCTGCTCGTCCTTAGCAGTTTTTTTGGTCCTCTTTAGGTTCCGCTTGACAATAGCCCAGTATTTCGCAATTGGCGCTCTGGCCTGTTGAGAGGGTTCTTGTCCTTGGGATCCACCTGCACGTTGTTGGCGTCGTACCACTCCATGGCCTTTTTACCGTATGGCAAGATGCCAAATCCGGCCAAAACAGTACGGAACAACCGTGTTTCTTCAGGAAAGATAGTAGACGTTTATTCAAACACTCTTTCACGTAAATTTCTCGGTTGACAATCTCGGAAGCTATGAAAATGCTGCTTTTCAAGCCACAGGTACAGATGGCTTGCCAAACCAGATATTTTTTCGCGAACTTTGACAGATGCATGTGCTTGAAAATATCTGCTACCTTTCCCCTTCCTTTTGCCGTATAAAACTCCTGTCCCGGAAGCTGCTTGTAGTCGGCTTTGACGTAGGTTTCGTCGTCCATTACCACGCAGTCAAACTTCGTCAGCATCGTCGTGTACAGCCTCCGGGATCGCGCTTTGGCCGTGGTATTTTGTTTATCATTGCGATTTGGAGTCACTACCTTCTTGTAAGTCGATAGTTCGGCTCGTTTTTTTGGCTCGATGCACGGTTGTAGACGATACACCCAGCTTATTTGCGGCATCTCGGAGAGAGATTAGGGTTTCGCTTGAAACTACCGGCAACTCTCTTTGTCATCTCAGCGGCTTCCGGTTTTCGATTTCCCCCCGATCCAGACTTCCTGGCTGTTGACAAACGTTCCCAATTACATTTGTAATGGTTGATTTGGCAACTTTTAGCGATTTTGCCAGCTTTGCCAGCAAAATTTTGATACGCTGCTCTTCTCCTTGGACGGCATTTTGACAACTGAAGAGTGAATTCCAAAATCAAAATAGGAGCAACATTATTCACCAACACACATCTTCAAAATTAGGGGTGTTCAGGTTTTTTAAATGCAAAATTGAAAGAAATACTTCAAGTTGATATTGACCAAATGTTGACCGTATCACCCTTTAATCAATACCATACCGTAATTAACATAAATTGGCAAATTATTCAAACATTTTTTGGTTAATGCCCTAGAACATAGGTCGGCAACCTGCGGCTCTTTGGATGTATAACAGTGGCTCTTTAGCTCAATGTGTAAAAATTTTGAAAATCCTCGTAATTTTCTAGAGTAAACGGACGCAACATAAATTTTTCTTCAGTTCAGATAATATTTCTAGGATTAAAAAAGAAACCAAAAAACCAGCTATAAAACGAATTAACAACATCTTGTCAGTTTGCAACCAAGGCGAGATTTAGAAATCAGTTAACGTTCTTCATAAAAGTCTGATATAGCATTTGGAGGTCTGGAGAAATTTTTCTTCGGTGGTATGGGAAGTTTTCCGTTGGATTTTGTTTTCTTTGTTGTTCTGATTTAATCGGATAAAAATCGAGCATTTTTCAATCGTCAAATAAAGTTCTTACTGTTGAGATTATGAAATTGAGTTTGTTTTTCTTGAATTGAATATTTTAAAAATAAATTTGCTTTACCACCGTTCTGATCAAATATGAACATCAGATGATGATTTTAATAATGCTTTGAATACTGATAATAATTGTTATGTCCATTAAAATTTCTTTCTTAAAACTTATTGTTTTTAAATTTTTCAAATATTGAATTCCCTCTCTCAATGTTCATTTTCAAATCCATGGGAGCATTTCACAAATTTTCGAAAATTCAAGTTCTTCGTTCTAGTTTTAAACATGAGTTCAAGTGAACAAAATTTTCAAGTTAGTTGAAAAATATTTTTGTGAACCGGAAGTTTTGATCTAATTTTAGAATTTCATATATAATATGAATATTTTTAGGCATTTATTCGAAGGAGCAACTTTATTTGGTAAAGAAGCATTTTCTTCCATAAACTTTAATATATCTTCTTACAACTTTTACATCCTTTTTTGATTCTAAACTTAATTCCTTTATCATGTTTCTGCTATTATTTTTAAAACGTCATAACTGTTTTAAAAGTTGATTTTGATTTCTGAGTCTTTATAAGAATTTTGGTTTTGGTTTGTTCTATGAAGTGATGATCAAATTAACTTCAAAAAACCAAAATTTGAGTTTAAAAAATCGGTTCATTGAAAAATGAAATACAGCGAAACGAAGCGAAGCGAAGCGAAGCGAAATTTAGATGTGTATTGTTATGTAGCTACCAAAACTTTCATTGGACCCCAGCATTTTTCTACACCATCAGATGAATCTATTCGTGATGATTCAAAAAATCTAAGATACACTGAAAAACAGCAAATTTGTCAAGAATTAAAAGTATTTAAGAAAAATTTTTTTGACTGTTTGAAACATTTGAAATTGTTTTGTTTTGGAATATTGAAATATTAAAATAAATTTATCACACAACAAATCTTATATCATTATAATCGGTTAACATTTTCCGCCAAATTTAAAATATGAATTTGTGATTAGTATTCATAGAACATGATATATTTGAGACTGAGAGGTTCAGACATTATTTTTTAGATTTCATTAGTATGGATAATAATCAACTTGAAAAGGTTTACGATTTTGAACAGAATTGAGAATTTGAATTTAAATTTTCGTTATCGAAAAATATAACTTTTGAAACCTTTTTTTTATTTTACCAGAAATCAAAATTAGAACTAGAAAGCTGAATCGGAATGCTTGTAATAAAAAAAATTAAAAAAGAAATTTAATAACCGTATTATCTGACTACATCTCGCGTCCGAACGTTAAATTTGGTTAAATTTTGACTTTTTTTTCAATCCGTTAAAACCAAAAAAAAATTGAGCGTATTTGTAGACTTAGAAGAAAAAAAAAATAAAAGTGACAAACCCTCGTTTAGTTTTTTTTTAAATTTAATTTACTTCTTGTAGTATGCATTTTTATGATATAAAATTTTCAATGTATCTTTTTAATAATTCAATAGAACACATCGAAAGTATATTTTTTATATGGGAACAGGTGTTTGGAAAGAATTGCACCAAAGTTTGAAATGATAAATTTTATCAGGTTACAATGGCAAATCTCCATAATTCAACGTTACTAAGCTGTACTCGTTTTGAAAATGTATTGATTCAGAAGGAAGAAAATCGCTTCCGTTTGCCAATAAAACAACGAAAATCTGTGGCGATGTGAAAAGGATAATAAAACATAGTTCTTATCAGGATGCAATGTATCTTAGCGGTCACCATTATTTGTAGTAAGGATAAAATGAAGTGCGGCTCTTTCAAACTTGGAATTTTCCTTAATTTGCAATTTTTGGCTATTCTGGCTCAAAAGGTGGCCGACCGGTGCCCTAGAACTACAAAAATGGTTAAAATTTGTACATGAAAAATTCTTAAAAAATAACCATATTGGCAGTTTTTGGACCAAAGTCAGAAAATTGTTTTTTTCACCAAAAATGATTATGTGCAGCTTTAGCATTCAATCAGTGTCAGCTGAAGTTACCCATAATTTCAGTAGGCATTTGTTTTCGAAAATTGTGAATTGGGATTCGAAAAGAAAACACGATATGAACACCGCTAAGACTATACGATTATTCAGAGGGCGACGGGTGAAGGGATGAATTTAAACTTCTTGATGATGACTTGACAAATATCTGACAAATATGACAAAAATTTGACAATTGTAATCAAAAAATGATAAAATTATGACAAAATGTGATGTTCATCAAAATTTTATTTATGAAAACATAACAAAATTATAAGAATATTTAGTATTATCAAAATCTGACAAATATGACAAAAATTTGACATTTTGAAATCTAACAAATATGATAAAATTTCGGCAAAAATTACAAAAAAAAATGACTCTAAAATGACAACAACTAACACATAATCTGACAGATAAGACAAAAATTTGACAAACGTGATAAAAATATGCCAAAAACTTAAATATATTACAGAAACATAGCAAAATTTTAACAATACAATAACAACACATGACAAAAAAAGTTCAAAATTATGACAAAAATCTGACAATTATGGCAAAAATATTTCGAAATGAAGAAAAACATATGACAATAAAATGACAAAACTCGATAAACCTTAGTCAAAAATATGACAAATGTGACAAGAATGAGACAAAATTATGACCTTAAACTGATAAATATGACAAAATTATTACAAAAAATTAACAATAAAATGTTTAAACATGACAAACTTATGACAAATGTTGTAAAAAATGACAACAATCTGAAAGATATGATATTTGTCATATTTTTATCACTTTGTCATAATTTTACATAGCTTGACGACATCAGGAGATGCGGCAACACTGCTTAGAAGAGCATCGAAAAATTTGCGTTGTGTTGGAAATTAAGGAATTGTTCTCGAAAATCTATAAAAACTATTTATTGTTGATCACAGTTCAGTGGACTTTGGTTTGATTTATATAGTGAAGTGAAGAATAGTTAAACAAACAGCATAAAGTGGTTTTTATTCGCTGTGATGGAATCGAAGGGGCCCGGACTACGCCCTCCGGATCATCTCATATATGTTTTTCTACAAGGCGGATGCTCAAGCTGATGAACGGACCTATCAGAAGATAAGATAAGTGGTGTTACTTTCTTTTTTATTTTGTTTTATAGTTACGAGAGAATTGACCGATATTATCTACAATTTCTAAAATAAGTGCAATCTCATAAAATTTAGATTATTTTGCCAATAATTTTGCTCCTGCCGGGAAATATTTCATCGCAACTAACTTTCACGAAAACTCGTGTGCAAGTTTGGAAATATTTCATATACCATAATATAATGTTTAGCAAAATTGAACGCAAGCAATGGTTTGTGATACAGCTGGTATAACTTCTAACTGGAGGAGCTTTTGCAGCCTTACAGGCGTTTCATTATGTTGACTAAAATAACTATGTAGCATTTCAGATAGGTAATGAAGCAATTTTTTTTCCGGAATTTAAAATTATTCCCTTATGTTTGAAAAATATTTTGCTTAATTTTAAACTTTGGAAAACTGTAAAGTTTTTAAGCATTTAGTTTTTTTTTAAATTACTTTGTTGTTTTATGAGTTATGATTCATTTTACAGAAAACTTTTTAATAGCGTAATATCTTATCACATTTTACAAAAAATTCAGAGCAATAACACTCAATTATTTTCAGGGGTGTCCAGAATTTGTTACAGCCGATGTAAACATATTAAATTTTACATTTGGAAATATTCTTTGCAGCCTGATCCTGCAACGAGGAAACAGTTTATCATATGCTATATGATCACATAATATGATTTTATATTGTTTTATTTTTTTTCATATTATATTTCATTATCTTATTTCATATTATATTTTTTCAAACTTTTGCATATTGTATTGTATTATATAATATTATGTTATATTAAATTATATTATATTCCACTTTCATAAGTCATAATCATATTTTTGTACTGTTACATAAAACCGGTGAGAGCTTCTATTTGGTCCGTAGCTGATTGTATTTCCTCTGGCCAGAAATGCTTTGAAGAAATTTGTAGGTGATTTAATCTTATCTCTCAACATTTAAAACGAAGTCAAAATGTTTATTTAAATTACCTGTGGCCGACGATAAATGAAAAACGTCAAAAAAAATCTTTTAAATACTAAAACAGTTTTATCGTATTTAGATGATGCGTCATTATTTAGAATTCAAAAAAATCTATCCATATATGCATAAATATGTATAAATATGTTAGGGATCAGGTAGTTAGGGAGTTATGACCACTATTCCGAAAAATTTGGTAAAAAAAACCCTTTTTTTTAAATAAAGCTTCTACTTCTTGCTTAGCTTCATTGTATCTCATTTTCCACTGAACCAATTTTTGAAATAAAAGTTTAGTTTCATTTCGTAGTTTCAATTATCATTCTTTTTTTAGGATATTTACTCAGCTGGACTATTTTCGTGTCATTATACCCATGATTTGTAAATTTAGATTGATGACATGGTGAATTTGATTAGTTGTGTTATCGCTGTATTCAATACGAGGTCAACTTTAATTTCAGTATAGAGAAAGCAGTTCAGCAAATTGGAAATAATGAATCATTAATATACACTCTCATTTATTAAATTATCGTTGATTATTTTTACAACTGACTGATTTTTAAAATTTTATTATTTCTATTCGTTTTTCTAAATGAGCTATATAGTCGCATTTCATAAACATAAAATTATAAATAACCTTGTTTTGTTTTCAGATGTCTAAGATTCTAGAAACATGTTTCGACTTTTTAACCTTTTTTTTGCTTTTTAAACAGATATTTAAAATAGAACATCGAAATTCGTTAATATAATAATTTATTACAGGCTAATGACTGTCTGGTGACATCTTGAATATTATATTATGCTATACCTAGATGATATGATTGCTCATTCTTAGTATTGTCGTTTTTTGTTATTCTAATTTTTTATCATTATTATTTTTATGCTATATGTACCTTTTTATTTATTATTTTTATTCCACAGATTGATTTGTTTTTTTTTATGACTGTCCTTTTATAATCATTAATTGTAATCTGTTTCCTAGGTTATGTCTTATCCTTAAGTTTCTCAATCAGTGATTATTATCTATTTCTATAAAGAAATTCTTTGAAAATGTTGTGTAAGATATTTTTATTTTTGATTGATTAACTGGTTAATGTTATGTTTATTTTTGTCTCTTTAAATTTAAAATAAGTGTTAGGGAAGACGCAATTTCTTTAAACCGTTTCAAAACATTTTGTGATATTTATTTTCCAAATTGTTAGGCTTTATTGTTTCTACTGCTATATACCTTCATGGCTCATGGTTTCACTCATTTTTTTCAGTTTCCGTCTTCATAGTGTGAATTGCTTATTTTTAAATTATTTTTTTACATTATATTATTTGCGTTATCTGTAGAATCTGAATACGGAGACAAGAGGAAAAATTATATATTCACTGGTTATTTCTTTTTAACACAGGTATTTGGAGTTCATAAATTCAATAATTTATTCATATATTTAATAAAAATTTATTAACAAAAAATATTTATCGATATATTTGCAGATGTAGACACAGATTGTCCAAGGATTCTATTTTATTATATTTGATTATCATACACTGTTCTATGATATATTATATTATTTTATACTATGTTACCATCATATGATATTTTATTTTTCATTATATAACTTTATTTATATTATTCTATTATATAACTTTATTTATATTATTTTATTATTCTATTATATTTCATTACGATGTTATATTTCATATACATTATTATTTCATCAAACGAACGGGTTAGGGGCATCAGGGTAACCTTCTTTTGCAAAAGGAGTGGGTAGCGGTATGTGCTCGTTACCCGTTTCGAATACTGGACGTTTCTCAGTTTATGTCAAGGGAATTTGGCAAGGCTACGAAAAATATAGTATTTGATTACTTTTTGTAAAATAAGGACGCACTCTTTCTCGGAAGCCTTGGGGGCGGGATTATAATTTACATGCTATCTTGGTTAGTCAACAATACAGTTCTAGTTTCTCGAGACTTTTTACCCTAATATCCCTGGATACCGTAAGTGCCTCTGCTTACGATTCTATTCCCTTGTCAGTCTCATTGAGTGGCTATGACTGTTTTGCGTGGTAACCAAGATGGACGCGTGGGTTATTTTTTTGGCCATAACCGCGGCGCTGCCGCAAACCCAAGGTGGATACATACATACATACATACATACATTTTACATAGCTTGACGACATTTTTGTCGCTTTAATTTAATTTTTTTTTGTCAAAATTCAATCATAATTTTGTCATATTTTTCTTATTTGTCAATTTTATGTCAAGATATTGTTATTTTTATTTTCATAAATTCAAAAATGTCATATTTTCACCACGCTTGTCATAATTTTGCCAAAATTTTGTCATATTTTCGCTCTATTTGTCATATTTTTGTCAATTATTTGCCACATTTGTTACATTTTTTCCAACATTTTGTCATTTTTGTCACATTTGTCATATTTTCGACATAGTAGTGTAGATCTTTTCATTGTATTTTTAAATTTTAGTCATATTTGTCATATTTTTTCTAGTTTTTTTCATAATTTTATCATACTTTTATCACATTTGTCATGTTTTATCATTTTGTAGCAACTTTTTGTCATATTTGTGTCATAATTTTATCATATTTTTATCGCAATTTTGTCATAATTTTGTCCCCCACATTAGTCCCACTCGTTCCCTCGCCAGCGTTCTTCTCGCCAACCCGACCACTCATTTCTCAATCTTCCCACCCCTACACACTATTTGGAAAATATGTTTTTTTTTCATAAAAATCCTCCAAATATAGAAATCTCAGCAGTAATTATTCAATTTCGATGATTATAATTTTAATGGCATTTCCGGCGGAATGAAAAACTAGAGAGAATTCAATTTTATAGAAATTTGAAAGAATGGTAGATAGACAGGCATTAATGCACCAATAGGAGAAAGCTTGATAGGTGTTGAAATTTTAGGCTAGAGGGCATGTTGATGAAAAGCTCCCATGAATTGTCCCGCCTTTGCTCTACACTAGCTAACTATACATGAGAAACTCAGAAAGAGAATTCCCATGTATAGCGAGCCCAGTGGTTTGATAGCGTGGTTTTACACACGCTTCAAACGAGCAATTCATTTCCGCAAGTCTAGCTCGTCGAAAAAGCTTTATCACTTTCATCTAAACTTAATTATAATAGAATGGCGCATTTTTCACTTTCAGCAATGTTTGCTTGATGGGTAAGATTTTTCAAGAGTAACAATCTTGAGTCTTGACTTAGAACTAATACCGAAACCTCGAAATCTATTCCTAGGTTCAGAACTCTGCTACAGTTTTTCATAATTTTCTCACTTGTTGATAGAAATTCATTGCTCAACATTATAAAATTTTATATGGGAGTGAATACATTCTGTACTTACACAAAATCCTATTCGTGAATACTTTTCATAGTAAAGTTGAAAGCCATCAACCGGTTATAACTATTTTTCTCTTTTTTTTTTTCTTACAGGTATACATCATTCGTATGGATATTCAAACATTTTTTAAACACGGTGATCCTTACTTTTTTAAAAGCAGGTAGGTATAAATACTTTTACCATGGAATAAATTGCTTCTTCTTAGAAGAACTTTAAAACTTTGTTTTTGATTGGCTTTCTGTGCTATTGATATTTGATAGTGCCAAGAATCTTTCGATCTGGCTAATATTTTTTCCAACTTCAGTTAAGAGTATTAAAAAGATGGAAATCAAAAGTTTTGTTTGAATATCAGACAAACAGATAGTTTGTTAATTCAAATAAACTGATTGATACCTTGTTATCTACATTATTGTTTGCTATAAAGAATTATTTAAATTATGTATGTAAACCATCCGCTATTTTAGCCAAAACTTTGATTTGAGGTAAATAATGCATTTTCTTAATTGAATCTAATATATTTTTTTAGATTTTTTATGAAGGTCCAATTAAGGTACATCATAGTACATGCCAAAAGGTTGAAACAAGTTGAGCACCACTGATTTTCAGTGTGTGCTGCACGGCTAACTTTTACCCAAAACACAAACACGCAAAACCCAAATCTGTAGCAGTTACAATTATTTACTTACACACGACATTTTAAAACCTTAAGTTAGCTTACATTATTACTCACGGGCCCGTTTTCTACCATAGTTCACAAACTTTACATCCCAAATGCACAACAGTCATATCACAGCTATCGGACGACACAGGTTTATCACGTAGACTGCTTCCAGCTGGATCCAAATCGTAGTAATCTCACGGCGTCGGGAATTACGTTCTCAAAAACAAGATTCGAAAAAGCCAGAAGTGGCACAAAAACGAGTCCCGGAAAAAGAGAATTTAGTCCCCCAAAAACGACCCCAATGGGCCCCATTGTGCACTGCTGGGCCTAAAAGCCACCGGTCACTGCGAGGTCGTCTGGGTACGACTACTTTGCCTTGTCTGAGGCTGCGAAGCTTCTTCTTTTCTCTTTTGTTTTCTTTTTATTTTTCCGGCACTGAAGTCTTACGCAATCCACTTAGGGTCGTTGCCTGTTCCCAATTCCTGTTTCCACCGTCGGTGGGATGAAGCCAATTGTGATAGCTTGTATGCCCTGCTGGAATGGTTTCTTTCACCTTCTTCTCCAGTCGCTTTCTTCAAACCCGGCGCTGCCTTAGGTCTTGGTGATCGCTGGACACTTTTTTCGTCTCCGCTGGGGCCTAATCGACGAGCATCCCTTATGATCCGCGCGATTCCGAAATCTCTTCGTTTGTCCTGGCTGCGACTCCGGGATGCGAACAAATGGTGCGATTTCATTCACCACATTTTTCACAGCGATGCACAGTGGTCCAAAATGCGAAAAACGTGATCGTTGCTTATAACTTTTTTAGGTCACATTTTAGCATATCGATGTCTTCGGAGAAGTTTGTCAGTAAAATCAGCTCTATAATAAAAAACTATCATTTTTCTGATTAATTCTCCTACAAGTGAGATAAAATTTCTAACTTCTCTGTTATAGGTTCTGTTATTATCAAAAAACTGATTTTTAGAGGTTAAGTTTTTTATTTGGCCGATATCTCGGATAATAATTATTTTAGAAACTTGTCATCTGAGACAAAGTTGTAGAAAATTTGGTTTTTAACAAGTTTGTCGAAGACATCAAAGAGCTAAAACCTATAACAGAGAAGTTAGAAATTTTATCTCACTTGTAGGAGGATTAATCAGAAAAATAATAGTTTTTTATTATAGAGCTGATTTTACTGACAAACTTCTCCGAAGACACCGATATGCTAAAATGTGACCTAAAAAAGTTATAAGCAACGATCACGTTTTCCGCATTTTGGACCACTGTGCGATGGCGTGCCGACAATTAATTAGTCTTCCTTGGTTGCTGTTGTTTTGATTTGTTGATTGTTGTTTCCATTGTTTTCCCATGCGTGCGTTTGACATATACACTCTAACTTCTAAACACTCAATCTTTGGTAGGTTTTTGACTCACTCATTACACGCTCAAAACAAAATAGCTAGACAAACTTAATTATAATGCTACAAGGTCAATGTTTTCAATTGCCCAAGCATGTGAGTTGACAGGAATGAATATTATTTTTTACACTTTAAGGATACATTAAAAGTTTCTAAAAAAAAATGCTTCCAGTTGAATATCAATTATTAAAACTCACTTTTCAAAAAAAAAGTGGATTTTATGCAGTCGAAATATGTAAAACTAAAACACACTTTTATGTTAAACACGTTCTTAAATTGGTATGTTAGCAAAAGGTACAGTGTTTTTTCGGAATTATTGAAAATAAAAAGTTTCTATTTTCATTTCCAAATCAATTTCAGTTGTTTATTTGGGCTCAAATAACAATTTCAATACCAATCCGTGTCACATCTAGGCGTCATTCATTACCATGTGCTGCGCAATCGCCATGTGCTGTGATTTCTAGATTGCATATCGCCACCACGTGCATTAAAATTATGAGGGATTGAGGAATATATATAGGCGCCCAAATGTTAAATTTTTCCAGCGATCAATGAACAGTGATGCTTTGGTTACACGCCTCGCCCCTGAAGACGAAAAACAAACCCCCCAAAGGAAAGAAAATTGCGAAACAAGGATGCCATGAATTTTTAGGTTCAGATTTTAGTAACAAAAATGTATACATTTAGTTACTGCGGCAATGGTAATATCTTTATGCTATTAAAGTTTGATAAAAACCGATATATCTATAGAATTTATCAGTTATTTTACGCGTCTACATGAACATAAATATGGTTGTTTGGTTCTGACCCAAAAATCCGATCAAGCCAACAATCAGATGCTACTTTGCCACGAAAGGATTAATGGCTGATTTAGCTATTGCATCGATGCTAAGAATCCAATAGGAATTTTTATTAAGTCATTCGTATGGATGTTTCTTCTGTAAATTCTGTTCGTCGTGAACGTGGGACATTGTAGATTCCAAATATTTATTAAATTTATTTGAACAGACAAAATGTATTGTTTTTCTATTTTGTTTTTTGAAACGCATTTTTTTTTTTTTTTTTATTTATTTATATACGATCAGTGGCATGATTTTTTATATTAACCTCTCAATTCTTCACTTTAGAATTGCGTCAACGATTTCACATCGATTAATTTGGTCAAGAAAGTTTCCAAGTAATGTGCAAGATAACAGCAAATCCGTCAAAATTACTGAGTTGTACTCCACTCGCATCATACACAAGATCACCTTTTTTATATCATTTCGTGGTTGTGTTGGGAGGGCTTTTACATTATTTGTTAACCGATAGTTGCAAAAATGTGATCTTCGGCAGAGAGAAGAAAAAGTCGCAAGATTCTGATCATTTTACCAAGCTGTGTATTTATAGAAGGTGTTACCATATATAAAATTCCCAATTCAGCTATTTTGGCCATTTTGGCTTTGCAACTGCGGAACTCATGGAGCTTGCTTACCAACAAAACCACAGTGAAGCTGAGATAATAATCTTATGTTTGTAAACAAACTCATTGAGCGCCCCACTCACTCATATCGCATGACATAGACATGCAACACAGTACAAAAGTCGACTGAAATTTGGTGTCTTACACTGACCATTGCATTGGCAGCTCTGCCCTCTGATCATACTTTATATGTATGGTTCCTTTTGTTTCATAATATTTTGAATAATACTATCCTTCATAATATTTTGAATAATCCTATCGGAAGTGCTAAAATGATCGATTATTAACTCAAAATATCCATCGGTTCTTAATATTTCAAACTTTATATATTTTAAAATTTTATTTACATACTTTAAGATTCGAAAGAAATATACAAGTTTTCGAAAAATTTATGAAGAATTACCAAACTCTACAACTTTTAAGCTAGTTTTCTCGAAACAACCTTTTTGTATGTATGTATGTATGTATGGTTCCCCCATCTGTAGCAAGGTCCAGCCTATGTCTGTGTGGCTTGGCTTTCGAATTGCTTCTCAGGCTTCCACGGCCGATGGTTCGTCGAGAGAAGGCATCCAACCTTCAGAGACCTACAATGGTTGGCAATCAACTCCGCTTGCAATAGTCTCTTCAGATTTACCCCAGATGCATTCCCTCTGAAATATATAATTATTTATACAATGAAACACATCTTACCTGTCGGCAACTTATGGGATTCGAACCCAAAAGTTTTCCTTGCCGATACCGGGAATCGAACCCAGTATGCCTGGGTTACCAGACTCGCGCCAGTCTATCCACTAGACCACATCAGCGCTCTAGTTTTCTCGAAACAACCTTTCTGTGCACTTGAATCCTTTGAGCCTGTTTGATAACCTTCTTCAAAATTTCCGGTTAGTTATTATGGAACTAATTCGATTAAAAGTTGGGCTCTGTAAACAGGTAACGTCAACGGGGCAATGAACTGCCAGAAAATATCCCATTCAGTGATCATGATTTCCACATTTTATCTCTCGTAGAAGAAGCATGATTGGTATAATTGTTCCGGTTCTTCTACTCTCGCCTAAACATCCCAACCAAAGCATAGGCAGGATGCCCTTTTTTGTCTTCCATCCATGTAGTGGTGACTGACCCGGCCGGAGTCAGCAGAAGGCAGAAAACAACGTCCGTTCCGTTCCGTGCACGATTTCCGTTTGAGGATTTAATAGGCACAATTAAACCTGATACCGGATTTGTGCGGATATGTTTGCGGAACGTGTGCCCGGACGTGTACGGTTTGATCAGCAAGATTTTCTTGACAATTCTTTGTTTTGGTTTTTTTGTTCTCTCGCAACGTTAGAATCAAGGAGAAGTTTAGTTACATCCGATATCTTTAGGGACTTCTTTAGCTAATCCTTCGCTATATACTCTGATCTTTCATCTATCGAAATGCTTACTTTATGGTCATAAGTTCTAGCTTTTAACACCAATGAGAAGATGCTGGGCAAATATTTTTCTATCAAAGATTTGTAAGAGTTCTGAAATTTGAAACTTCAACTTAATAACAACTTTCCGCCTGAAAATCACGCTTCAATACCCTGTTTTGCGATCAGCGAGCAAATGGCGATGGAACGGAATGAATCTTTTTGCTGCTCTTCATTCCCTTTGACGTAATCGTGAAAACCTCGCGCCACATCCTTCGGTTCGTGGAAGGCTGGCTTTCGAAAATAATTGTGTGCGTAACGAATTCGTTACGGGCGCTGCTTGGCTTAGTTGACGCTCAGGTTGAGTTATTCGTTCGTTAATATCAATACCTCTGCTCGAAAATCCGTTCCGACACGCGAAACCGCATTCGGGGGATAGAAAGGAGAAAATAAAATGGAACTGGGAAAAAACGCCCAATTTTTTTGATCCAAATTGACGGATGTATCTAATCAGTACGGATTAAATCTCTGCAGATGACAGTTTCCTTCGACGTGAGTGAATGAACTTTCGTTACGTGCTTGATTCCATCCGTGGCTAAAAGGAGGTTCTTTTTGAAGTAGAACGGGTTTCAGGATTCTGCTTAAAATAAACTTTTTGAACATTTTAAGATATTTTCGATAAAAAAAATACCTAAAAAAATACTTTATAAGGTTGCTTTTTTCTTTTCGCAAACTAACCCTGGAAGTCCCTTTAATCATTAGCCTCTGAGTAGTCGTTCGCACCCAGCGGGGTGTCACTTCTTCAACAGTCGTTACTGTAAGTAGATACTTATTAGCATTACCCTTGCACAGCTCTAGCGATTGTCAGTGCCAGTGTCAGTGTCGTGTCGTAATCATCATCAACATTAACGTTATCCGTTTCGGTCCAAACAGAGAGTCTGCTACTGACTCCAACCTATACTACCACCAACTTTGGAGCAGCGAAACGAGGTCGATATTTTTTGCATTTCAAACTCAAACCAAATAGACAATTTGTCCCATTGTTTTACTCCGTTTGAGGAATTAATCCCTTTCTCCTATCTGGATGGCAAGACCAGTGACACTGACGGGCTCTTTTTGCAGTAACTGTGCGTTTTCCATATCCATGACTGACCAAGTTCCAAGGTTTTTTTTGCTGTGCTGTTATCTTCGTCCTACTTATTTTGCCTTTAATTGGTAAAACCTTGCACTGGAATCGAGCACTAGGATGTGTAGATGTTCAGAATCTTCAAGGCTCCAACAAATCATTAATGAAAATACTCAACAAAATTCGTTCTACGGTCCCTTCTATAAGTTTTGCAAAGTGAATGCCTATGAAATCTTTACCTCAGCTCTTTGAATCCTTGTATAGAGGGAGGGATTTTTTTACAGGTTTTGGTGATTTTGTCTCAAAGTGAATTATAATAACTCATTTTGGTATAAAGTTCAGTTTTAATTACACACATTTTTATGTAATTGTAAAAAATTTTGATAAATTATAAACCACCTGGAGCGACAGATATTCAAACAGGGAAAACACCATTATCCCCAGATGATACGCTCAGGGAAACAGAATTTTTGGTGTCTTTGTTTAATAACTGCTGTTAGAAGATTTGAGCATCCTGTGCTCGAATATTTTGTCAGATTTTGTCTATCACCTCTTGTTAACACTAAACTAAGGTTGCCAGATTGCCCATTTTAATCCGCGTTTTCCCGGATATTTAATGCAAAATTGAAAAAAGTCCGGATTTGGCCCGGATTTATTCCCTTTATTTGCCAAAAGAATAAAAAAAAATCAATTGTGTTGTACAAATTTTTATGTATGTACCCAAAACGAAATTTATTAAGCAAGTTGTAGAAAAATAATCAAGAACAGATTTTTAAAAGTCTTAAATACGATTTTGAAATTGCTAATGAAGTTTTTTTTCTTGATTTGTGTTGAGTAATTCCTGGATTTTGACCAAATTTGCCAGGATATTGCCCGGAATTTCAGTCGACATTTCAGAATCACATGCCTGGATTTTGCCATGTTTTAAGACAAAACTGCCCGGATTTATCCGGCCCGGGTACGTGCTGAAAAAAATCTGGCAACCTTACACTAAACGTATCGGAGGGTGTCAACCCAAGTAACAATTTTAGCTTTGTATGGTCAGCAAAATTTCGTTAGGACTATAGCATTGATCTTCATAAAAAGCTAAAGCGCATTCTATAACATCACCTGGATTCTAATAAAGCCAAAATCAGGCTATTTGGCCCTATCCTAGAAACGTCTTCATGACCAATCATTATTAGTTATCAATGTTGGTCACCAAAGCTTTTAAAATCCTATTATTAAACATGTTAGCAATTTTTGTTTTTTTTTTAGATTCTGGGAGTTCATCTACATATCTATATACCGTCAAACGGGGCATCATGCAACAGCGGGGTTCGATGCAACATTTATATAACACTACACTGAATCAATTTTTAATTTTATGTATTGTAATAAAGTTATCTTTTAATGATAACAAAATGATGATGACATAATTTCTCGCATCTTAAGCTAGTTGTCTTAAGTTTTTTATTTTTATGTAAAATTTGAAAAATCGAGCAATAAATCTACAAATTTTAACATTTTTTGATGCCGAAAAAAACTTTACCCAGTATGACGGATCGGCTTGATAAGATTACCTACAAACTTTTTACAGGTTTCCTCATGTTATACCAACATTGGTATATAAAAAGCAATTTCTGTGGGTTTGTTTGTTTGTCCTCTATAGACTCAGCCGTTTTAAGAGCTAGAGAGCTGAAATTTAGCATGGATGCGCATTAGGACCAGGAATGATGAAAATTTTAACAGATTTTCGGAAGACCCCTTCTGAAGGGGGTCGTCCATACAAGACAAATGTTGTTTTCGCGATATTAACGTAATTTTTGGTCGGATTGTGATGAAAATTTGCACGTGGGGGTTTTGAAAGATGAGCAATTGATTTTAGGTATTGCATTTTAGGTCTACCTTACAATTTTTCATTTAACTCGCACACTAATCAAGATATTGGAACCAAATTTGACACGGGAAGGTATTTGGATACGAAAAATATTTCAATGATTATTTGAGACCCCTCCCTCTTTCCAGTAGAAAGGGGGAGGAGGCCTCTTTCAAAATATTTTATATAACTCAGAAACTAATAAAGCAAATGGAACCAAATTTGGCATTGGAGGGTATTTGGATACGAAAAATATTAGTATGATTATTTGAGACCCCTCCCTCTTTCCAGTGAGGAGACATAAAGGGGGAGGGGGCCTCTTTTATAATTTTTCGCATAACTCAAAAACTAATTAAGCAAATTGAACCAAATTTGGCATGGGCGGGTATTTGGAAACGTGACATGTTCTAAAGATTGTTTGAGACCCCTTCCTTCTTCCAGCGGGGAGAAAGGAAAGAGGGAGGGGAGTTTCATACAATTTTAACTGCATAACTCGAGAACTACAGCAGCAAATGGAACCAAATTTGGCATGGAACGATATTTGGGTACGAGAAATGCTTCTATGAATATTTGGTATCCCTCACTCCTTCAAAGAGGAGGATGAAAAGGGGGAAGAGAGCCCCATCTTTTTTCAGCGGAAAGATATAAAGGGGGAAAGGGAGGCTTCCATACAAATTTTTGGCATAACTCGAGAATTGATCGAGCTAATGAAACCAAATTTGGTTTAATAAAGAATTTGAGTACGAAAAATACTTTTATGAATATTTAGTTCTCCTCCCTCCATTCAATTGGTAGAACGGAAGGGGGAATAGTACTTCCTTTCAAGTTTATGCATAACTCAAGAATTTACTACACAAATAAAACCAAATTTGGCATGGGATAGTATTTCAATACGCGAAATTTTTCTATTTGAAACAATTCCTTGCTTGCAGTAGGATGATAGAATTGGGAATATAGGAAAGGAAGAGGAAAGCTTATATTTAACTTTTTTTTTTAACAAAATCCGAGAGGTAAAACTTAACATGGAAAATCACTTTAGTATGATTGACACACCATCCTCCTTTCAGTGAGTAGGTACATAGGAGGAGGGAGGTGAGCCCAATACAATTTTGTTAGCATAAGTTCTCAATTTATGTTAACGAAGCCAATAAATGGAAACGAATATGGCATGAAAAAGTACTTGGTTGCGAGATATGTTTTTTACGATTGTTATAGACCCTTACGCTATACAGTGTAGAGAGGGGAAGAAAGGAGGGGGCTCCAGACAAATTTTGTTGTAAAGCTTAAAAACTTATCAACCAATAATGGAACTATATTTGATATAAGAGGATTTATAGGCCCAGTATAAAATGGGTATGATTATTAAAGATCACGACCTCCATCCAGCAGGGGATGATGGGAAGCACAGGAGGGGGCTCTCTTATCAATTTTTAGCATAAATCCAGAACATATCAAGCAAAAACAACCATATTTTCAGAGTTAGATTTTTTGCGTAAGATTAATTTGATACCCTCCTTTTTCAGGGCGAAACTTAAAAACTATCAGAACTTATAGATCAAGATTCAGGAAATTAGTTTAAGTCATCTTTGTATTGCAACTCCAAACTCCAGCTGCAGCTCTCTTTTCGTAGCGGTTGCTTTTGAATTATGTTATAATTTGATTCAAAATAATGCCAATAAAACAATAAAAATTTGAATAGTTTCCGAAAATATCATTTGTTTTTGAAGGGTGTAGCAAAGCACACCGGGTCAGCTAGTATGTATATAAAAAGCAATTTCTGTTTGTTTGTTTGTTTGTTTGTCCTCTATAGACTCAGCCGTCTTAAGAGCTAGAGGTCTGAAATTTGGCATGGATGCACATTGGGATTAGGAATGATGAAAAATATTTTTAGATTTTGAGATGACCCCTTTTGAAGGGAGTCGTCCATACAAGACAACAATTGTTTTCGCGATATTTATGTTATTTTTCTTGGGATTGTGCTGAAAATTTTCAAAGAGTGTTTTCAAAGACGAGCAATCGATTTTAGGTGTCAAATTTTGTGTAAGGGGTCAGTTAAAGGGGTCGTCCATATTAACTGTTCGCGGTTTTTACGATATTGACGTTATTATACATCCTATTTAGATGTAAATTTGTGCACGATAGTATTGAGTGATGTGCAATCGGATTATACATCGGATTGAGATGAAAATTTGCACATAGAAATTATTAGGGAAAACAATTGATTTCTCTTATCCAAATTAAAGGCAGGGGTCGGCCAAAGGGGTCGTCCATATTGACTCTTCACTGTTAATGCGATATTGTCGTTATTATACATCGGATTCAGATGAAAATTGATACACTAGAGTTTCCACTACCACTTATAGTAGTTGGCCCGTGAGGAACAAAAATTTGATATGTGATGATAATGCTTATAAATAAATTCTACCTGCTCATTTGCACCATCTTTCATCTCATATAACCTTCTATCCATCTGTAAAAAAAAGTTAAAGATGTTCCTACTAAAAAGGACATCACTTTTCACCGATTAGGCCGACAAGTTAAAGTAACAAGAATCAAAGGACAGAAAAAGACGTCCATATAAACTGCTTAAAATTTTTGCAATAGTTTCGTTTTTTACGCATTATGCAATCGAATCCTGGTTTCATATGAACTGTTCCATATTTTTGAAAGAAATGCGTGATTTTGCATCCAAACAAAACTCAAAACTACTGTTAGATATTTTATGAAATATTGTCGTGAAAATGCATCCCATTTACCTTTTACACATACTCATCACATATTAGAAATTAAAAACGAAACGGAGTTCGTACGGAATCAGCTAGTAGCCATATTTAAAAATAAAATTTGAAGTTTCTCTCGCAAGCCAACCAACTACACGCTTAGGATGAGTTCCTCATTTCTGAGTTGCTAATCATTAGTACAGTGAATGAGGATAGACTTTTTGAATGAAAAGGAATTGGTTGTGAATGACCCGTGGAATAAACCATGAGTTGAAGTCAAATTTCGTTGTCTGACGCCACCTTAAAATCCAAGAAGGCGGCTTCCACTGAACTTTAAAATGCTGTAAATGACTTAAAATCGCATGAAACCCTAATAATAATGGTATTGGGTGAAAGGGCTAAACGAGTAGAAGTCATATTTCGCTATCTGACGCTATCTTGAAATCCAAGATGGCGACTTCCACTGAACATTAAAATGATTTTGATCACTGAAAATCAAATGAAACCCCCACAATATGAGTATTGAGAGCAGTAGTGAGTTGTGAAATTCGACTTCTACTCGTTTAGCCATTTCACCCAATACCAATATTGTTGGGGTTTCATACGATTTTAAGTCATTTTCAACATTTTAAAGTTCAGTGGAAGCCGCCATCTGGGATTTCAAGATGGCGTCAGATAACGAAATTCGAATTCTATCTGTTGATCTCTTTCAACTAATACCCATATTGTAAGGATTTTATGCGATTTTCAGTCATTTAAAGTATTTTAAAGTTGAGTTATAGCCGCCATCTTGGAATTTAAGATGGCGACGGACAACGAAATTCGACTTTCACTTTCACCTAATAATCAAATTATGAAGGTTTCATGATATTATCAGTAAACTACAGCTTTGGAAATAAAAGCGGAAGCCGCCATCTTGGATTAATGATGGCGTCAAGCAAAAAAAAAATCATACTATTTTGGTTCTTTCACTCAATACTCATATTGTAGAGATATTCATACCACTTCCGGTAATTTGAAGTTTTCAAAGATTTTTATATTTTTTCAAATTTTAACTCAAAACCAACACACATAACTTATCAAAAATATGTAAAAATGGGAGTTCCAATTCAAATATGCGCTATCTAACCTAAGCGTGACCTGTTTTGACATCTTGATCGGGAGCTGTCACTAATGCCGTATTTGTTTATGCCGAATGTTGCACTAGTGTTGCACTGGTGCACCACTAGGTGCTGTCAAACTGTTTGATTATTCGGACAGTGTTGCACTGGTTTTGACCTGGTGTTGCACTGGTTTTGACCTGGTGTTGCACTGCCATCGGGCGGTGTTGCTCCGAAAATTTTGTCAGTGTTGCGAGAGAGCGTGTGAGTGAGTGAAGTAGCAATACACTGGCGACGATTTGTGTTTGTTTTTATCGGATACGGTAGCTTTTTAAGTTATGCACAGTGGATACCGTCAACTGGGGCAACATGCAACACTTTTCAACTTCAATGGCTTCTAAAATCTTAATGCCTACAGATAATCATACCTCTTGTACATCGAAAGTTGATGGGACACCAAATTGATGTAGTCAGAAAAAATATTGGTTTTACTAGTTATATTTAAATTTTCAAAAACATGCGATTTGCACCCTACTAAGAAAAAGAGGTGAGTTACAACAAACTCTATTATAATTGAAAAATCAAATAGAAACGTTTGAAAATTTATAGTTTTGATACATTTGTGATGTCGTAACGCATAAAGCATCAATTGCAGTAATTTTTGGTTTTGTTCGAATTAAATTTTACATTTTTCTATCAAAAATGCTTTTAAGGAAAACGTGTAAACGTGCTGCATACGTTAAGGGGTAAAAATACTACGAATATTCTATTAGCTTTAATCATGAAAATAAATCTTAGGATGGATGAAATTTGAATGTTAACAAACGTGCAAAACAATCTCATCCCACCATATGGAAACGAGATTTATGAAATTTAGTTCTGATTTTCATTTTGTTGCATTTTGCCCCAGTGAGGAAAGTGAATTATAAAAACATTTATATAAAAAAAATTGGTGATTGTCTTTAAAAATATTTTTACACCAACGGTGTTGGTATAAAATAATGAAAGCAATATTAAGTTTGTAGGTGATATCATCAAGCCAGTCCGTCATGCTGGGTAAAGTTTTTTATGGCATCAAAAAATGTAAAAATTTGTACATTTATTGCTCGATTTTTTAAATTTTTTATGAGAATCAGAAATTTTAAATACTCTTTCACGATGTTAAAAACTATGTCATCATAAATCATTCAATGATAATTTTATTACAGTTTATTGAAATAAAAATTGCATGAGTGTTGTGGTATACAAATGTTGCATCTAGCCCTGCTTTTGCATGATGCCCTGTTTGACGGTATTTATTTAATATGTACTTACTTTGGAGCTGTTTGAATTCTTGTATAGAAGGAGGAAAGTTTTTGCAGTTTTTGGTGTTTTTTTTTTCAATGAAAGTTAATTATGACAACTCTTTTCGGTATGAAGCCAGTCTTAATTACACACATTTACCCTCAGATGATAAGCACAGGGAAACAACACGAAAAATTCATAGAAGCTTAGTTTAAAGTTTTTTTTTTACTTTCGAAGCATGCTCGGTATCAGAATTACCGAATAAAAAAGAAGCGTGTTCAAAAACACCACCTTTTTTGGCTTCCGGCTCGATTTTCAGACGCCACCAAAATAACAATAATTTTTTTTCTTCATTAATAGATAGTGTAACATGTAGACGATTCCAAAATTTTAAAGGTATAGGCAAAATAGAAATCCGGGACTATATGACCCTAACCGGCCAATTGTACTTTGTTTTAACCGTGAAGGAAGGTTGAAAAGGTTTACCAATATTATTATCGCAGGTAAAAAAAGGCAACGGTCGAGTAAAATAAAACGTGGTTAACGGTGTGACTGACAACTATGGAATGAGTTTTATTTCGTTAGTTGTTAGTTCGATGCCTCATTTGATTCCATAAAGCCGATGGCTGCCCTGTGCCGCTCCAGCTTTACGCGATCCAGGGGCTTTGTCATTATGTCTGCCTCCATGATTTCAGTAGGCATGTAGCGGAGTTCGAAGATTCGTTTTGAGTGTAGATCCTTGGTGAACGCATACTTGGTGTTAATGTGCTTAGAACGGCGTTCCAGACGTTCAGACTCCACGATCTTCATACACGATTGATTGTCCTCCCATACGACGACAGGAGCTCGTTGTTCTTGCTGTAGATCCTGGAGCAGCTTGCGGTACCACAGCAACTTCTGGCAACCTTCCGCCAGGGCCACGTACTCGGCCTCTGTCGAGGATACAGCAACGCATGACTGTTTTCGTGTGCCCCATTCGACGAGCCCTCCACCGAACTTCAGTAGAAAGCCAGAATGTGATTTCATGTCCGCCTCGTCGCTGGTCCAGCTGGCGTCCACGTAGCATTCAAGTTCGCCGATGCCGGATCCTAGATGCAAACGGTAATCTTTCGTAGCCTTGAGGTAGCTTTGCTTCGGTCCAATCACTATTCGACGGATTTGAAACTTTTCTTCCCAGCAACGATGTAGCCACGCAGATGTCCGGCCTGGTGTTTACCGCAACGTAAAGCAAACTGCCCACCAAACTGCGGTATGACGTGTTTGTAGGCAATTCGGTCTCCTCCTCCAATTACCACTGACCGACGGTGTGTCAACCGGACCGCAAACGGCCGTGTGCACCAGATCCATATGAGCAGCTGACGTAGACGTCGATTCGTTGGGAAAGGTAATACGTGGCATCGCACCTTTTAGCCAGCATTCGCACTGCTCGTCAACGTTGCACTCGTGGATTGTGATGCCGTCCGCCAGACCGCCCTTCTGCAAACGCTGAATCGCTTTCGGATCCCGGTGGCCGAATCTCCTATGCCAAACGTGCTTGCAGTCCTTGTGGTGATGGTCGCTTGCCATCATGACAACGCTCTGTGGTTGCTTGATGTGGTACAGGCCCCATGTGGTTTATCTATAGGTGAGGACAAGAATGCCCTTGCACGAGTGTGAGAATCAGTTTTTTCAATGTTTTGATTGCTACGTCACAAACGTTCATATGCGTCTCGACGTTGAAGTTGCAGTTCATCGACGGCAAGCGACGTTTCGTGTTATTTGAAAAATTACAATCAAAGCACCCTTTTATTTATGGTTTTCTCCTGAGGCACAATACGGCGACGCTATGAGTTCAAAATAATAAATAACTTTATTTGCGTCCCAAACATTCCTCTTAATAAGTTTCTATGGCTACATTTGGACGCCTAATACTCGACTTTATGATGGCGTCGCGTTACGTCACAATCGTTCATAAACAACTGTATGGATACAACGAACTAACACTTATGTTTTCGATTGTCCCCACCTATAGATAAACCACATAGGTACAGGCCGTCCTTCAAGGTTGCCGCTGCTATAGTGACTTCTCCTCGCATGATCCGACAGCCAGCTGCGTCGAAGATTACAGTAGCTTGCTTTTCGACCAGCGCGCGGACCGAAAGTAAGTTCAGGGACAGATCCGGAACATGAAGTGCTTCACTAAGGTTCATTTCTTGATGGTGGCCTCGCTCGTTGACGCACTCGACGACGCAGGGACCTTCACAACCAACCTTGACATTATTACCGTCCGCCAGCTTGACAGACCTGGCCGCACTTTCCTTCAGCTCCAAAAACGATTTCCGGTCGGCGACGGTGTGGCTTGTCGCACCGGAGTCGACGATCCACGGCTTGCTTGCGTTTACTATAGCTACAAAACCGGTAGCCAAAGCAAGCGTGTCAAAAGAGCTGGGAAGACTTCTCAAAATCATCGCGACCATGAGATTCTGTTGCAGCTCTTGTCCGGCGTTGGCTAAACACTATACAGGCAAACAGCTCTTCCATCTCGAACAGGTGCTCAGCCATATCTTCTCCGTTTACGTAGTGCTTGTCACAAATCCTTTTAAGAAGCGACACTTTTGAGGTTAGAGTTGTCTTCTGGTGGTGATTCTGGAGCGCCGTCCGAGTAGCTTTGGCCGTCGTCGACGAGCGAATCAATCCGTGCTGGTTGTCCTCAATCAATAAGCCAATCGTGGCTCTTGCTTTGGCGTCTCCTGCCCTCCACGTGGCATCCGCTTCGGTCTCCGGCTTTACTCCTGGATCCACATATCGCCAGAGCTCCTCCCGAACGAGCAACAGCTCGACCTTGAACCACCAGGTGGTGTTATTGTTATTTCCGAGCTTCTGTAGCGTGAATCGATACCCCTCCATTACTTTTCGCGATAACCGTCCGAAAAACTTGCGTACAGTTCAATTAACGTGGTTAAAAATACGGACTTTACGATTTTTACTTTTAACCTCGCTGCTGGGCACATAACCTATCGCAGGTAAAAAAAAGGCAGCGGTCGAGGAAAATAAAACGTGGTTAACGGTGTGACTGACAACTATGGAATGAGTTTTATTTCGTAAGCAAAGTGTGTGTTTATTTTGTGTGGATTGTGTGTGATGGAGTAATGAAAAACACTGAATGAAATGTTCCGGGTAGAACTGACGTCGGTGCTCCATAATGGGGTATCCCGACAATTATAAAATAAAAACGTAATCGAAAATGCCAAACCTTAAAGAAAAGTGGTAAAATAGTTCCCGACAGGGTTAGACGGCTCCTCCCTAACAACAAAGAGCAGTAAGAAAAATACCGTTTTCAGTTCGGCTCAACTCGGACTGCTAGTGTGAGAGCTCTCGCATCTCGATGAGAGAAAGAGAATTCTAGTCAAGAGCGCTCTAGTGCTTGAATATGAATCATACACCTCACTGCAGTGTGTACACGCAAAATAATTTTCACTTAAAAAATAAGTGACATCTGTAGTAAATTCTTTCTTTTTGGCCACTTTATCTAGCTCTCTTATAAAGCAAAAAAAAACATTAAATTTTTTAGCAAATATTGTTGAAGCCTGGTCTCTTGATGTAATGCACTATTTTTTTCATTATTAGTTGCTTTATAAGAGAGCTAGACAAGGTGGTCCAAAATTGGTCCCCTAGTCCAAAATAAGTCCGTTACCCTATAAACAGGAACGTTGGCCATAAAGTCTCAGTAACTGGACCATTATTGGAGCTAGTCGAGTCGTGCTGCAATGACCTCATCCGAAAAGCGTAGACACAGCAGCACATGGTTCAAAACAATCGTGTGGCCATCTCTCCTTTTGAGAGTTGGTGTAAACTGATTGCTACAGAGCTAAGAATAAATGATCTTGAAATTACCAGCTTTCCAATGAATTGATTGAAATTCGAAAAGATGTTGAGAAACTGAAAATATCGCCGATGTAAGGTTAAAAAAAGGGATTGGTTTTGTATTTCTGCCGGTCACTGCACTGTAAGTATGTTATAAAGAACTATGGATGGAATCAAGTGATCCTCCACAACAAGTTCACAATGATCAAGAGGGTTTCACAAGGATTTCAAAGAAATACTTTTTAATGAAATCTCTGAAGTTTCCCAAGAAAGCGTTGTAATCAATCCGTAGTCGGGCCACTATCTAATTAATTTTATCAATGTTTGTTTTTTCATACATGATTTTTTAAATTAACAATTACATGGGGTAGCGATGAAAGGCGCCATATATAAAAGGAGGTTGATTCCGAAGAAATAAGCTAGATCGTATTCAGGCAGTTGAAACCTTATTTGAAACACATGAGTAACGAAATCAAAACAATTGGATAGATGGCACTGTTGTTGGTGTTTCTGGCCGTGGTGGCATCGCAGGATGTATTACCTCGATCCTGCGTCGATATCCAGTCCGCATCAGGGGTCTACGAAATCCATCCCGAGTATGGTTTTGGTAAACCAATTGACGTGTACTGTGAACAGAGTGCTGAGAATGGGGGATGGATTGTGATTCAAAATCGTTTCAATGGTTCAGTTCATTTCTATAGAGGCTGGAAGGATTACGAGAACGGATTTGGCGATTGGCGCGGTGAATTCTGGCTGGGTTTAAAATCGATTCATCGGATCACTTACTCCCAGTCGTATGAGTTGCTTATCCAGATAGGGGATACAGACGATAACATAAAGTACGCCAGGTACGTTCATTTCGTGATATCCGGCCCAGAAGATTCATATACCCTCAAAGATTTGGGAAAGTACTCGGGGACTGCAGGTGATTCATTTTCTTTTCACAAAAATTCTCCATTTTCGACAATAGACAAAGATAATCGTAAAAACATATGTTCATATTACAAAACCAATTGTGCAGTCAAGTTTCAAGGCGCTTGGTGGTATAATTGCTGTCATC
Organism: Uranotaenia lowii; assembly: GCF_029784155.1. Lineage (NCBI taxonomy): Eukaryota > Metazoa > Arthropoda > Insecta > Diptera > Culicidae > Uranotaenia > Uranotaenia lowii. Next base: position 62,702,570 of record NC_073691.1, on the reverse strand, counting down.
AAAGGTAAATATTCATTCTACTTTTTAGAGGTGATGGAGCATCGATGTGTTGGAAGGCATTCAAAGGATTTTACTATGGATTGAAAACGTCGAGAATGATGATTCGTCCAGTGGGACAAACTAGTAAGTAAAGTAAGAGTAGGGGAACCGGGTATAAAATACGCAGAGCATTTGCTAGTCTGTTCTTTTTTTGTGCATTCCCAAACTTTTGTGGACCTTATAAGACGTAAATTTTACGAAAAGCGAAAACACAATTTAACAAGCATTTTTCTTGCAACTTTTGCAACTCTTCTCGTGAATAAAAACTTCATCTGAATGCAACACTTTTCATTTGTTTTTTGTCCTAATGACGAACATCAGTCTCAATATGCACCAGAGTTCGGAGAATTATTTAATTGAATTTTTAATTTTTTTTTATTGCACTTTTTTATACTCAACATTTCGAGGCAGGGCGTAGTGTGCTATGTTCGTTTAACTATCTACAAACGGGCATAAATTTCGTTAAAATTTACATTCAGTCATCGTTTGGTTTGGGTACACACCCAGTTCCCCTAAATCGTAAATTGCAAGGAAAATTCCAACAATCGAGGATCACTCAAAAAGTACATATTCGAAGGTATCAATAACAGCTGAAATTTGATTACAAATCCAATTTTCAAAATGTGACCTTTAGCATTGCTCAGACAATTGGAATATCCGAATAATCAAATTGTGATTTTGTTAAGTTGATATATGTCATCAGACTTACGGTTTCCCGCTGTTAATAATAAACATGATCTCCTTGAGCAAACACGTAGTGTTTTTTTTCTTATCACATTCCGAAAACAGGCAGACGAGAATTCCCATTTATTTAGTAATTTGTGTGAATTTAGTTTTTTACAAAAGCTTTACATACTTAGTCATTTGATTTGTTTTTAAAACAAGGGAAATGCTCCACACATTTCGTTAAATTATTCCTCATCGGCATCACGTGAAAAACATTATATTTTTGCGTGATTCCTTCCTGCAAAATGGGCTTTCCCATGGATTTGGGAAACATGTCAGCGTTTCAGTGCCTATACGGAATGTTTTATTTACAAATTAATTAGCCAATTCTAGCCAATATAAATACCAAAACTATTAATGTTCAAATAGGAATAATAGCCTCTAATGTACTTTTTTGTTGTCGAATTTTGAATTAATTTAACGATACTTAATTTCGAAATTCAAATTTCTAATTCAGGTTCATAATTTAGATTCAGAATCATGTACAGTTAAAAACTCAGGTTCAGATCAAGATATTGAAATGACTATTTCAATAAGGGATTCAAATTGAAAGAGATCGCAGGCTTATAATTCTGATTGTTAGTTTGATTTCGAAATATAAAAAAAATAAGCAGAGTTAGAGCGTATTTTGCAAGTTTTGCCTTATGAAAATCTTTCAAAAAAAAAAAAAAAAAACATCCAGAGGAATTAATTTTTAATAAAAAGTATGTATGGTAAAGAAGAGAATTTAATTTTTTTACTAGGCTCGAGTTTTCATGAAACCGATCTGAACCGAGTTTGATGAATTTAGTTTATTTGATTGGAGCACAAAATAAGCTTTTTTTTCAAAAATTTGTAGACTAAAAAAAAAATTGTTGTAAGTTCAAATCAAAAAAAGCAAAATGAAGCTTGCCAGATTATTCGGTTTTACCCCGACTTTCCTGGATAATGGAGAAGTGTTGCCCAAATTTCGCAGAAAAAGCCTTATTTGAAGGATTTCTTCACATTTTTTGAAAAATCATACGAAAAATCCTAATTGCATCATTATAGTTTTAAAAATTTTCGACCAAAAATGAAAGTTATCGAGCTAGATTTGTTAGAATAAACATTAACGATTTTTGGTAGCCTGAAATCTGGTTATGTTTTTCGATGAAAAAACAATGATTCAAATGTTTTCTTCTTGATTTTTGTTGAATAGTTACTGAATTTTTGTCAAATTTGTCTGGATACTATCCGGATTTTTGTTTGAACATTTGGAAATAGAATGTCCGAATTTTGCCAGGTTTGAAATAAAATACCCCGCAACTTCTAGCATTTTTAGATTCCAACCATCGATGAAAGTTTGTTTCCTATTTTTTTACTAAAAGATTCTTTATACAGATCTTGAAAACCATTTGAAACTTTTTATGTAAAAGAACTTAAATTTTTTTTTTTACTTTTGTTTATTAAAAAAAATGGGTTTTAAAAATACCCCCTCCTCCCCATCCCTCAATGAGGGAGTTCGCAGAGTTTATGAGGTGTCCCATCATGTCTAAGCCAAGGGAATGGCATCCCTATCCTTTGTCATTGAATTTGAAAACCATCAAAATAACGGGGCCACGATTTTGTGGCCCATAACAAACCTGACATTTTGCTGTCAAGGAACCTGACCAAATGTCAAATCCTAGAGAATAATGAATGATTGCACACTAACACAACACAACATTCATTCTGGTTCCTCATCACTAATCATTAATCACTTATCACTAATCGTACTTCCACAGCCAGAACTTATGTCGGATCCCAAAGAATAAACAAAAGTGTTTTATTATTCTTCTTGTCTTTAGTCATATTTTCAATTATGTTAACATGAAAATATTGAAATACTCGAAAACATGTTCTGGTTGGACCTACCATGGATTAGAGAACGCAGAGACATCTGGAACACAGGAACAGAAGAAACGTGGACCACCACTGTTTTCACTGTTTCGGATTTCAGTGTACAATCATTCTGGCCATCGACCAAGGATAAAGCGCCTTTACTCGCTCTTGAAAATAAAAAGAAAAACGGAAAGATTAGTAGAACATGAAACCTTTCGAGTTCTGTTTAGAGCTCGAAATGTTTTTTTTTTAAATTCAATTTCAAATTCCTTTGAACACATCTACTTAAAATGTAGCCACGTTTTTTCTCAAATCACAGAATGACTTCACATCATAGCAATCAATTTCTTCTTTTGTCACCCCCCTCCCCCCCCTTCGGAATTTCCAAAAACCCGAAGGGGGGAAAAATAAAGTTTTAAGTATTTCATGGTAATTTCGATCAAAAATTCAAGTATCCAAAAGATAACAAGACCAAAAAATTTTTTTTTACAAGATGGAAGTAACATCACCATTTGTATTCTCGATTTTATTAAATTTTTCGATAAATAGATTACTTGATTCATAGGTTTTGTGCAACGATATATTATGCAATTTTGTTGCGTACAAGCTTTTGTGCAATTTATTCCAATTCATTTGTTTTTCGCATTATTTTTATTGTCCCCCCCCCTCTCGCGATGTTCCAACTCCGAGTGACAATATCGACCAAACCAAAGACCTTAATTCAAGCAGCTAAGAAACAAAGTTAATCTGCTTATTCGAGTAGCAAAAAAAAACGACATTGATAGGAAAAAAATTAACTTTGATCTCTCGCCTAAAATTCTGTGGCAAAACGTGAAGAATATGGGATTGACTAAGAATCCCAAGCACTCTGCAATCGTGATCCTGACGAAATCAACTCTTACTTCTGTTCTAACTTCACTCCCATTGACTCGGAACCTGTTCACACTACGTTCAAAAATTCAGGTTGTTCGTTCAAAACTATTCACGCTTATGAAATAATCGAATCTGTGTTTTCTCTAAAATCAAATGCTATTGGACTTGACGATATTCCTATCAGGTTTATAAAAAAATATTCTTCCTGAAATCCTTCCGATTATATTGCATCCCTTCAACAAAATTATTCTCACTTCTACATTTCCCACTCTTTGGAAAATTGATAAAATAATACCCATACCTAAAAAAAACAGTAGTGATTTGTCAAACCTGCGTATGTTATGTTCACTTTCAAAGGTTTTCGAAAAATGATTAAAACAACAAATTTCTACTTTTGTTAACGAATATGACCTACTTCATAAATTCCAGTCTGGTTTTCGCGCACACCACAGTACAGATGCATCAATAAGAAAGGAGTGGCAACCATGGTACTTATAGATTTTTCGAAAGCGTTCGATCGAGTGTCTCACTCAAAACTGTACCGTAAATTATTATCTTACTATGACTTCAGTTCACCTGCCGCAAATCTTATAAAATCCTATCTTTATGAACGAAAACTAGCTGTTTTTCATGCTGATACATTTACGAAATTTTCAACAATCACATCTGGTGTTCCGCAAGGATCGGTTTTGGGACCTCTTTTATGTTCAATGTTTATCAACGATCTTCCATTGGTCTTAGATTTTTGTCAAGTTCACATGTTTGCTGATGATGTTCAAATATACTTTTGCAATACTGGTGAATATGATCGTTTTTTGGTCGCTAACAAAATGAACAATGATCTAAAAAGTAAGTTAAATTTGGGACCTTCCGTTCTATTCGTGATAAATGAAGAAATTCAATTCACTGATAAAGTCAACAATCTAGGAGTCATATTCGAAAAAACTCTCTGTTGGAATTCACAGATTAAACAGCAGACTTCAAAAATCTATTCTACTTTGAAACAGACTGAACATAAGCACTAGACACTTAGATTCCACCACGAAACTCAAACTGTTCAAAACCTTTCTTCTACCTCACTTTACTTATAGCTGTTTCACGTTCTCCAATGCGGATGTATATCATTTGAATCGCATCAAAATAGCGTTAAACGCTTGTGTAAGATATGTCTACGGTCTTAACCGTTTTTCTAGTGTAATTTTTCTTCAAAAGCATTTCCTTGGTTTTAGTGATGCAAATTTTTACCAATTTCGCAATTGTAGGATGATTAAAAAACCTCCTTATTTGTATTCATTGCTTACTCCTTTACGTAGTTCACGCTCTTCCAATTTTCTCATCCCACATCATTCATCATCGTACTATGGTAATTCTTTCGTAATTAGAAGTGTAAAAAATGGAACCAGCTCCCGACGCGTATTAAGTTAATTTTTCCAAAAAAGGATTCAAAGGAAATTTACTGGCTTTGCTAAACGGAAATGCATAAATCATAGAATAGTATTGTTTCATGCTACATAACTTCAGGAATAGTTAAATCAGATTGAATAAGTTGTTCTAAAAAAATCTAAATTGTAACGACTTAAAAGATCTTTGATCTTTTAAGTAAATAGTAAATAAATAAATAAATAAATAAATATTATTTATTTATTTACTAATAGTAAATAAATAAATAAATATTAGTAATATCATGAAACAAACTCACCAAATAAAGAAGTAAAACGTCAAGCCTCTGATAGTTGATGGTAGATTTCCTCATTTCCTCATTCTCTTTATGATTTCCAATTCCGCACAGCGCTTAATTCATTCGAGGCTTTATCAGTCTTAACGATCACAGTCAACGATTAAAAGTTTATTCGGAAAATCGATATTAAAACACATTTTCACAGGTATATTTACAATAAGCAATTGAAATTTTCACTGACGGAGAGAAGAAAAAACGCGTCCGCTGCCAACGGGTCATGGCCTACCTCCACAACAATCATTCTAGTTCCTCATTGGTTGAAATTTTGACTTTTTCATCTCTGTGCTGCTTTGAGAGGAAAATATCATAAACGTCTCTCCCGATGAATAGAAAAAAATGAAAAAGATTCTTGAACCAGCTTGTCTAAGTACGATTTTGATACAACCCTGCTCATTAAGAATGACGTTTAAACAGCTGATTTCTTCTGTGTGTTATTGTTATCCTTTCAACTTAAAAATTTGTGTATCGCAAGCTCGGATTTTCATAATTTTCGTGAAAATGAGATTTCCCGGATAAGCGCAAAAATACCGTGCACAAATGTATGAAGTTTGGAGGGGAAAGCAGGTTCTACGCCAAAAAAAAACGGGTCCGGTGGATAAAACTATGGATTGGAAAGTCATGAGTGCTCACACCAGTAAGAAGATGGGATGTGGCCGAAGAATGGGATCTTTTCTCAGTACTGTCCATCGTGCCAAGGTAAGATTGGGTCTTAAGACATAGAAAAAGCAGAAAAAGCCGAATTGGAGTCAAAAACAAGTTTTTCTCTGTCAAACCAGGAGCATGTAAATTATATGATCAACTGCTATGTAGAAAATCGGTGTGTGTTATCATCGACGACGAAACATATTGCAAGTTTGATTACAGAACGCTTCCGGGTAATCAATATTACACTGTTCCGTATGGCCAAAGTGTTGACGAGGCTGTCGTGATTTTACGAATCTCAATTCAAAGATTCACTTAAACACGTCTGTCGCTCGCAAGAATAGATCAATGACTGACTTTGTTTTGTTTGTTTGTCAAGCGCTGCCAAAATAGCAAATGTTGTCATAGAAATTTATTTTATTTTATTCATCTACAGTGTTGTCGAATACAACTATTATTTTATTTTATTCCTAATTTAATTTGCTTTATTTTCTGTATATTCTTCATCTCATCCCTACATTCCTTCTCACCTCTATTCTCAATTAAAACTTTTCACACGTCAACTTTTGTTTTTTTTTTCTTTAGAGCAAAATTTTATTTACCAAATATCCTCAATTTTTATTCCACCTTTAGTCTACTTCATACAAATTTTATTTAATTTCTTCTTATCCTTCATCACATTTCTACATTCCTTCTCAACTCTATTCTCAATAGAAACTTTAATGTTTTTCTAAAATACAAAATTTTATATCCCAAATATTGCTCATCTTAATTCTACATTCCATTCTCTGCAAAAGCTTTTCAAATTTTATTTTTTTTTGCATATTCTTCATTTCATCCGAAAATATTCTTCACAAAAACAATCAGCAGCAGCAGCCTCAAATATCTGTTCTTCTTACGGCAATTCGGTCTTATTTCCACCGGAGGGCCAAATCAAAACAATCAGCAGCAGCCTTAAATAGTTGTGCTTCTAATGGCAATTCCGTCTTATTTCCACCGGAAGGCCAAATCAAAACAATCAGCAGCAGCAGCCTTAAATATCTGCGCTATTTGTGCTTATTCTACCAACCACGCCATTGTCGTGATTTTACGAATCTCAATTCAGAGATTCACTTAAACACGTCTGTCGCTCGCAAGAATAGATCAATGACTGACTTTGTTTTGTTTGTTTGTCAAGTGCTGCCAAAATAGCAAATGTTGTCATAGAAATTTATTTCATTTTATTCATTTACAGTGTTGCCGAATACAACTATTATTTTATTTTATTCCTAATTTAATTTGCTTTATTTTCTGTATATTCTTCATCTCATCCCTACAGAGACGGAGACATTATTTTTCACAAAAAAAATCCGGTAAAATGGCAATAGTTTGGCAAGTCGTATGCAACTATGGCATACTTTGGATATCAGTCTGTTCGGAAGCTAATAAGCAGCCTTCAATAAAAAAAAAAACAATCACTGGTCTACGATTGTCTGGAATCTAATTTTGTATTGAATCACTGTAAAGACTGTAATAAGACATAAACATAGAACATTAAAGTGAAAAAAATGGGTTTGCTCTTAAAGTGTGTTTATAGTGCTCATTTTTAGTCGTGCGGTAATGGGCACCCTTTATGGAAGGTAATACAAATTTACGTTCAAGTTCGTTTATGGGAAGTTTTAGATATTTAGAATTTAATTAGAAATTTTTGTATGACAACATTTTTTATTTATTCAGGTGATCATGTTCAAGTTTCATAAAAAAAAACAGTTTTTTTTTAAAGCGAATGACAAAACTAACGTTCATAAAATTATTTCACCTTAGCAAAAAAAGAAAAACAAGTGAAGCACTGCGACAGATTCAGATTTCTGCGTGGCCATAATTCACCACGCCCTAAAGTATGCAACGGATAAATCGTCCAGAAGGGGTAATGCGATACTTGGCCATTTGCTTGGCTTGGCTAGGATTGGCTTTATTTTTTTTTGCCGCTGGCTTCTTTGCCAAGCCAATCCCCTTCCATATCGATATCTATACAAATAGATAGGCCTCCTCTGAATATGGTCAAACGATTGGATTGCGTCGTAATGCGCTTCTCTGTCTGTTGTTTGGGCAAAATTGACCGTAATTTTTGTCCTGAAGCTAGCTGGACAACCAGCAGAGTGCCCTTGTGCCACTATCGGAATTTAATTGCGCTAGGTTTGGGGCATATCGTAACGACGGAAATAAGAAGGGCAGATGTTCAATTGGGTCTTCTTATTCTTACGAAAATCTGTTATTCGGGAATTTTGATTGAATGTTTAAAATTTCAAGTCAAAACATGAAATATTTTCCAACCAAGGTTCAATTCCAAACTAAATCAGCCAAAACAAATAAGATGTTTGTTCGACTAAACAAAAATACCACAAAATCCTTGAGCTGTGCTATAATTTGAAATATTTAATCCAAAGCTGGGTTTCGCTCCAGTGCTTTCCGAAATAGTCGCAGGCCGGTTTCTTTGCTTTGATGTTAATTAGCCTGTCTCTTGGAGGGCTGTTTTGTGATTGATTTTTATGTCTCAGCGACCATCGGCGAATGTTTACTTACCCTCTATGCTTGTAGATTGTCGTCCAACCAATCCCAATCTGATCCGGGAACCGAGCAGGAAGATGGTTATTAGCATTCATGCGAATGATTGGCTTAATCGGAGTTTTAATTTCTTTCGGGTTCCGTTTCGGGAAGAGCCCAACATCAATCCCGCACATTCGAATTTGTTCCTCCTGGCTAAGAAAAAGGACACAAAAGTTAGAGCCTAATCGATGGGAATGATTCAGTTTGGTGCGAATGCATCGTTTCGATCGTTTCACAACAAAGCCTAAACAATGGAAAGTTTGAAATTTTGATAATTTGCGAGCGTCCCTCGGATGGAGTTTAGTTTGGAGAGATATTGTTTTTTTTTCTATTTGTTATTGTTTATTGAAAAGTCAACCAAACGGTGGTGTCAACTGTAGTGACGCCGTAAAGCCTGGTCCACACTAGGCAACATGAACTGCGATTTTTGTTATGAGACGGAATTTATTGTCTGTTGTTGTTGTTGGAAACCTGAGACGGTCTCAGTGTCTCCCGAAGAAAATGGGAGACGCTGAGACCGTCTCGAGACGAACCGTCTCCTAGTGTGGACTAGGCTTAACATTTCAATATTGACTATTATTTAGATCGGTTGACTATTGATAAGTAATTTATCATTTTTATTTTTTTCCGAACGCAAACCAGTAAAAAGCATTCGATTGAAATGATAACATTTTTTTATTCACAGAGAGAAAACAAAAGTATCAGTCTGGATTTTAATAGGAACATTTTTTTTATTCGGCAACCAGGGTGTAAGAAGTTCTAAGATACGCCCTTTTGACAAATGATGCGAGAACTTCTGTCTGTTTTGAAAACGTTTTACGGTTGCGATTCAGAGTGTTTGGTTTCGTCTTTTTGTTTTTCGATTTTTGTTTTCAGTATTTCATGAGTTAGAATAAGTGATGTATTCCAGCATAGTTTTAAAAGAAAACTAGTTGTTTTGTGTGATCTTGTGTTATTTTGTCTATTTTGGTTTTTTGTTGTTGAAGAAATTTGTCCCAACTTTGTCAAATAACAGGTGAGTTTCTACGAGTTGAATTATTTATTCATTTTCGATTGCTGAACGTTACTTTTGCGAAGTGAAAATCTTACTAGCTACTAATTCTGCAACAACAATTTTTCTGTTATGTTTCAGAAAATGAGATTTAGAGTAAGAGTACGGATTGGAGATCTTTTTTTTAATTTTGGAAATATCTTTTCTGATTTTATACTTTTACAAGCTTATTTGTTTACCATTGACAGTTGAATCTTTTGGACTTAGGGTCAGTTAAAAACGTTTTTCTAATATGTAATATAAATTATTTGTTTTTCAATTTTCTTATGATTTTCAAGACTGTTTTTTTTTTAAGAAAAAGCCAGTTTTGAATAAGACTGAAAAAACACCTTGATGCAGTTCAGTGTTGTAAAGTGAAAATTTCGACACTTAAAAAGAACCGAAAAGTGCTACTTTTCAGCACTGAATTCCGTGTCGAAAAGTACATTCCATTGGAGTCTTAAAAGCTTCGTTTTGGTTCAAAACTCACCCATGATTTTACAGAATTTTTAAGTAACGTTTACATGAGTAAATTTGAGGTTATATGTTTGTATGAAAATTGAATATTTTGTTCTGAAAAATCAACATCATTTTTGTTTTCTCTGGGGAATCAAGGCTGCTAAAGGTTTTTTTTACCAATTTAGAATCCTTTAAAGGAAATTTTTCGCTAAACAACTTTGTCGAAGACCGCTACTTCGTAACTTATTAGGAAAAAAGTTATTAGCTGTTTAACAGGGGTATATCTTTAGGTAATCTGATAACACTTCTCTAGAAAAGCAACATCATTCCTTGAAGACAGTTTGAATAATGTTATAAGTCTGCAATCGTCCCCTTTATTTTGCTTTTTTTTTTAATTATCTTCCTCAAATTATTTGCTATTTTTCGCTCTTAAAGAAGCATAAATTGCTCATTTCAATTCTTTCCAAACTGGGCGAGGAAAGCGCTGCGCATTCAAAAAATAAGGACATCTCCTTGAGGTATGCCCATTGTTAGTGAGAGACTAAAATGGAGTGCTCTCGTTTCTTATCCTTCGTAATTGAAACAGAGATTTGAAAATGTTAAGCATTTTCGAAACAAATTTGCCAACTCTCAGCATTGTTACAGCATTCGGAATATTAGTATTGGAACACACAGAAAGCAAAAGATGAAAAAAAAACCTATCAAATTTCACCGAAACATCCTTGGCAAATACTTGGGATGATCCATCTCAATTAAAGTTGAAAGTTGCGGCCTCGGCCCAAGGAGTGAAACCGTAAAATCCTCATCGTGTTCTCTGACTTTTGTCCACCATCATCAGGCCAACCCAACCCACCCCCACCAAATGGGAGGTTTTTGTGTGAGACTTTTCCCGAATTGGTTATCTTTTTTTTCTCTTCTCATTTTGATGCTTTTATGCGCATTTTGTCGAGAATTTCGGTCCTCCTTCCATCAACCCGGCAGTTTAAATTTTCTCCTTTTTTTACTCTCCAACCCACCGAAAGGCTCCTTCTCGCCTATTGTTGTATAATGTGGTCCGTACATTTGCTTGGTTTGTAATTTTAAGGGGGGATTACCCTGGATGGAACGTTTCGTTCATTATTGATGTACATTTCTTTTCCGAGACGGTTTTAGCTTTTCTTTCCTTTTTTTCTGTGTCAGTGCTGTGAATTACACGTTTGCTTCTTTTTTAAATATTATTTTTCCAAAGCTTTCCAGCGAGATGATGCTTCTTTGCACTCACTCGTCGTCCATCAGTTTATTTTCCCAGTTAGGTTTTACAGCAAGCATGGAGCACGAAGCACAACTCATCGGTACAGAGACGAATCTAAGAGTGAAATAAATTTATCAAAGTCTGGACCCTTGCCTGCCAGCTTTGTGTTAGTTCGCTGTGGAAGCGTGACATAATTTGTTAACAGACACGTTCCTCTGCTTTTGGGCAGGCATACATCGAGAACTGCAAGCTGACAATTGAAGAACACATAATGTTGAAATGTTCTAAATTTTGAAACTTTCAAAAGTTATTCCTTTCTGGTCTTTTGAATATTGCAGGTTATCTTTTTGTATGAATACAGATGGATGTTTGTCTGTTTATTCTAGTACTTATCCAGGCTCTTGGCCTTTTAAAATCTCCCCCATTCAGTCGTGATTCACCTTAACATTCTTATTTCAATTTTGATTGTATTTGAAATTTCATTTTTGATCATTGTTCAAACAGGAGACATTTATTACATTTTTATTATTGATAAAACAGTTTCTTCCCCGAAATTTTATTCCAATTTTTTTTATATTAAAGAATAAATTCCACCAATTCACTCAGTCCATGGCAACCGTTCTCCAATTTCTTGGGCATTCCACATTCGCCAGATCACTCTCCACGTGGTCTAATGACCTCGCTTATTGCGCCCTACTTGTCACGTTCCCACTGGATTCGCAACGAACACCAGTTTTGCAGGACAGTCCTTTCGGCATTCTCGAAACATATCCTGCCCAGCGTATCCGGCCAGCCTTCACCACCTTCTGGACACTGGGTTCGCCGTAGAGTCGTGCGAGCTCGTGGTTCACCCTTTGCCTCCACACTCCGTTCTCCTGCACGCCGCCAAAGATGGTTCTTAACACTCGTTGCTCGAATACTCCGAGTGTACGCAGGTCCTCCTCGAGCAATATCCATGTCTCGTGCCCGAAGAGAACAACCGGTCTAATGAGCGTCATATACAGGTTACACTTCGTGCGAGGGCTAAGTCTTCTCGACCGCAGTTGCTTGTGGAGTCCATAGTTGCACGACTTCCGCTGATAATTCGCCGCCGGATCTCGCGGCTGGTGTCATTGTCTGTGGTCAACAGCTCGCCGCCGTTGATCGTGATCTTGTTATTACTGGACAAGCGGATTCGATCGTTCTCGGATCCGCAGGCCAGCATATACTTCGTCTTGAACGTATCCCAACCCAACCCAATCCTTCCTGCTTCGCGTTTTAGTTTGCGGTAGATCTCCTCCACCGCCGCAGATGATCTGTCGACTAAGCTAATGTTGTCGGCAAAGCAGATAAGTTGACTGGATCTGTTGATAATGTGCCAAGTGTCTTTAAAGGGGTTATTCAAAGGTTTTTGACAGTCAATTTGCATTTCATTGAAGCTAAAGAGTGTCTGTCTTCGAAGCCTTGTTTCTGTTTAAGAATTAATCAAAGGTTTTTTGGCAGCCAGTTTGATAGAAGCAATTAATAAGAACTGTATCGAAATGTCATAAGCAACTTTTAAAACTAGTTTATTCAAAAATTAGTGAACTTTTTTCTGTGTGCATGCAAGCAAAAGTTTGTTTACATGTTTGAAAATTGTTGTGCAATCAATTTGTTCGGATTAGTTTTCTCATCTTCGCTATGGTTTGTATTGATCTTGAAACTAGGAAAAAAACTCGGCACACTTGGTGAACTGAAAATCGCAAAACGGTTCATAGAACACCACACAAGCGTGAAATTTATCATCGACAAATATGGCAACAAGTTGTTCTTGAAGGATCTACCTAGATCCAGAAGAAAACCTGGTTCCAATCAGCCCCAGTTGGATGCTAAGGTAGTCACTCATATCAAATGTAACCGATCGGACCTACGCATGACCTTCCTAAAAGTTCAAAAGCAGCCTTGGGATGATTCAGAGAATCAAGGTCAGGAACTCCTTGAAGACACAGAAGTACAAGAAGAGGAAGGTACCTAAAAATCAGTAGAGCCACAATCTCGAGCAAAAACAAAGGCACGGAAACTTTACGAACAGATTCTGGACAACAGCAATAGGTGCATCTTAATGAACGACAAAACCTACGTCAAAAAGGAATCAGGAACGCTTCCCGGGCCACAATTCTACACGAAATTAACGGACGAGGAGGGGGATGATACCGACTGCACGATTGCGATGAAAACATTTGGGCAGAAGGTTCTAGTATGGCAAGCTATTAGTATTTTCTTCACAAAAGGTACAATAAATGCTCAAAAAAACGAGAAGATAACAACAACGGTGACCAGGGATTGAAAATTAAGCTCATTTGAGCGAGCTTCATAGCTCTTTATTTCCATAGCTCCGCTTACAAAGCAATCGACGAAGCTCCTATCGTTTTTGTCTCCGGAGCTTCGCATTGCTAAGCTCTTATTTGGAAGAAACCTTAGCTCTTTTTTTGCCTCGTGAGCCCGTTAGCTCATGCCTCCAGAGGAGCTTGAGCTTGTTGGCTCAACCGATTCAAATTCGTTGAGCTTGTTTTCACCGCTGCTGTTCGAGCCAACGCCTGCGTTTTTATGCACAGTGAAGTAACTAAAAAAAGGGCTGGTCGCATGGATTTTTAAAATAAATGTTGGACGGTTTTAGTAACAAGTTAAAGTTACCAGCACTAGTAACTATAAAATAGTAAAATTTACAATTTTTCGGGATAAACGCCAAAAGAAAGGGCTTGTTGCGAGGATTATTAAAATCAATGTTAGAGAATTTTAGTAACTAGTAAAAGTTACCAGCACTAGTAACTATGAAATAGTAAAATTTACAATTTTTCGGGAAAAACGCCAAATGAAAGGGTTTTTTGCGAGGATTATTAAAATCAATGTTAGAGAGTTCTAGTAACTAGTGAAAATTACCAGCACTAGTAACTATGAAATAGTAAAATTTACAATTTTTCGGGAAAAACGCCAAATGAAAGGGCTTGTTGCGAGGATTATTAAAATCAATGTAAGAGAGTTCTAGTAACTAGTAAAAGTTACCAGCACTAGTAACTATGAAATAGTAAAAATGACATTTTTTCGGGGAAAAAGCGAAATGAAAGGGCTTGTTGCGAGGATTATTAAAATCAATGTTAGAGAGTTCTAGTTACTTGTAAAAGTTACCAGCACTAGTAACTATGAAATAGTAAAATTTACAATTTTTCGGGAAAAGCGCCAAATGAAAGGGTTTTTTGCGAGGATTATTAAAATCAATGTTAGAGAATTTTAGTAACTAGTAAAAGTTACCAGCACTAGTAACTATGAAATAGTAAAATTTACAATTTTTCGGGAAAAACGCCAAATGAAAGGGTTTTTTGCGAGGATTATTAAAATCAATGTTAGAGAGTTCTAGTAACTAGTGAAAATTACCAGCACTAGTAACTATGAAATAGTAAAATTTACAATTTTTCGGGAAAAACGCCAAATGAAAGGGCTTGTTGCGAGGATTATTAAAATCAATGTAAGAGAGTTCTAGTAACTAGTAAAAGTTACCAGCACTAGTAACTATGAAATAGTAAAAATGACATTTTTTCGGGGAAAAAGCGAAATGAAAGGGCTTGTTGCGAGGATTATTAAAATCAATGTTAGAGAGTTCTAGTTACTAGTAAAAGTTACCAGCACTAGTAACTATGAAATAGTAAAATTTACAATTTTTCGGGAAAAGCGCCAAATGAAAGGGCTTTTTGCGAGGATTATTAAAATCAATGTTAGAGAATTTTAGTAACTAGTAAAAGTTACCAGCACTAGTAACTATGAAATAGTAAAATTTACAATTTTTCGGGAAAAGCGCCAAATGAAAGGGTTTTTTGCGAGGATTATTAAAATCAATGTTAGAGAATTTTAGTAACTAGTAAAAGTTACCAGCACTAGTAACTATGAAATAGTAAAATTTACAATTTTTCGGGAAAAGCGCCAAATGAAAGGGTTTTTTGCGAGGATTATTAAAATCAATGTTAGAGAATTTTAGTAACTAGTAAAAGTTACCAGCACTAGTAACTATGAAATAGTAAAATTTACAATTTTTCGGGAAAAGCGCCAAATGAAAGGGTTTTTTGCGAGGATTATTAAAATCAATGTTAGAGAATTTTAGTAAATAGTAAAAGTTACCAAGCACTAGTAACTATTAAATAGTAAAATTTACAATTTTTCGGGAAAAACGCCAAATGAAAGGGTTTTTTGCGAGGATTATTAAAATCAATGTTAGAGAGTTCTAGTAACTAGTGAAAATTACCAGCACTAGTAACTATGAAATAGTAAAATTTACAATTTTTCGGGAAAAACGCCAAATGAAAGGGCTTGTTGCGAGGATTATTAAAATCAATGTAAGAGAGTTCTAGTAACTAGTAAAAGTTACCAGCACTAGTAACTATGAAATAGTAAAAATGACATTTTTTCGGGGAAAAAGCGAAATGAAAGGGCTTTTTGCGAGGATTATTAAAATCAATGTTAGAGAGTTCTAGTTACTAGTAAAAGTTACCAGCACTAGTAACTATGAAATAGTAAAATTTACAATTTTTCGGGAAAAGCGCCAAATGAAAGGGTTTTTTGCGAGGATTATTAAAATCAATGTTAGAGAATTTTAGTAACTAGTAAAAGTTACCAGCACTAGTAACTATGAAATAGTAAAATTTACAATTTTTCGGGAAAAACGCCAAATGAAAGGGTTTTTTGCGAGGATTATTAAAATCAATGTTAGAGAGTTCTAGTAACTAGTGAAAATTACCAGCACTAGTAACTATGAAATAGTAAAATTTACAATTTTTCGGGAAAAACGCCAAATGAAAGGGCTTGTTGCGAGGATTATTAAAATCAATGTAAGAGAGTTCTAGTAACTAGTAAAAGTTACCAGCACTAGTAACAATGAAATAGTAAAAATGACATTTTTTCGGGGAAAAAGGGAAATGAAAGGGCTTGTTGCGAGGATTATTAAAATCAATGTTAGAGAGTTCTAGTTACTAGTAAAAGTTACCAGACTAGTAACTATGAAATAGTAAAATTTACAATTTTTCGGAAAAAAAAACGCCAAATGAAAGGGTTTTTTGTGAGGATTATTAAAATCAATGTAAGAGAGTTTAAGTAACTAGTAAAAGTTACCATCACTAGTAACTATGAAATATTAAAACTTACAAATTTTTAAAACATTAACATTTATTCTAATAATCCTCGCAACAAGCCCTCTCATTGGGCGTTTCTCCCGAAAATTTCGAAATTTGACTATTTCATAGTTACTAGTGCTGGTAACTTTTACCAGTAACTAGTAATTTCTTACATTGATTTTAATAATACTCGCAACAAGCCCTTTCATTTGGCGTTTTCCGGAAAATTTGTAAATTTTACTATTTCATAGTAACTAGTGCTGGTAACTTTTACTAGTTACTAGAACTCTCTAACATTGATTTTAATAATCCTCATAACAAGCCCTTTCTTTTGGCGTTTTTACTATTTCATAGTTACTAGTGCTGGTAAATTTTACTAGTAACTGGAACTCTCTAACATTGATTTTAATAATCCTCACAACAAGCCCTTTCTTTTGGCGTTTTTCCCGAATAATTGTAAATTTTACTTTTTCATAGTAACTAGTGCTGGTAACTTTTACTAGTTACAAGAACTCTCTAACATTGATTTTAATAATCCTCATAACAAGCCCTTTCTTTTGGCTTTTTCCCGAAAAAATGAAATTTTTACTATTTCATAGTTACTAGTGCTGCTAACTTTTACTAGTAACTAGAACTCTCTAACATTGATTTTAATAATCCTCGCAACAAGCCCTTTCAATTGGCGTTTTTCCCGAAAAATTGTAAATTTTACTATTTCATAGTTACTAGTGCTGGTAACTTTTACTAGTAACTAGAACTCTCTAACATTGATTTCAATAATCCTCGCAACAAGCCCTTTCATTTGGCGTTTTTCCCGAAAAAATGTAAATTTTACTATTTCATAGTTACTAGTGCTGGTAACTTTTATTAGTTACTAGAACTCTCTAACATTGATTTTAATAATCCTCGCAACAAGCCCTTTCATTTGGCGTTTTCTCGAAAAAATGTAAATTTTACTATTTCATAGTTACTAGTGCTGGTAACTTTTAATAGTTACTAGAACTCTCTAACATTGATTTTAATAATCCTCGCAACAAGCCCTTTCAATTGGCGTTTTTCCCGAAAAATTGTAAATTTTACTATTTCATAGTAACTAGTGCTGGTAACTTTTACTAGTAACTAGAACTCTCTAACATTGATTTTAATAATCCTCGCAAAAAGCCCTTTCATTTGGCGTTTTTCCCGAAAAATTGTAAATTTTACTATTTCATAGTTACTAGTGCTGGTAACTTTTACTAGTAACTAGAACTCTCTAACATTGATTTTAATAATCCTCGCAACAAGCCCTTTCAATTGGCGTTTTTCCCGAAAAATTGTAAATTTTACTATTTCATAGTTACTAGTGCTGGTAACTTTTACTAGTAACTAGAACTCTCTAACATTGATTTTAATAATCCTCGCAAAAAGCCCTTTCATTTGGCGTTTTTCCCGAAAAATTGTAAATTTTACTATTTCATAGTTACTAGTGCTGGTAACTTTTATTAGTAACTAGAACTCTCTAACATTGATTTTAATAATCCTCGCAACAAGCCCTTTCATTTGGCGTTTTTCTCGAAAAAATGTCATTTTTACTATTTCATAGTTACTAGTGCTGGTAACTTTTACTAGTAACTAGAACTCTCTAACATTGAGGATAGGATTATTAACCTCGCAAAAAGCCCTTTCATTTGGCGTTTTTCCCGAAAAATTGTAAATTTTACTATTTCATAGTTACTAGTGCTGGTAACTTTTACCAGTTACAAGAAATCTTTAATATTCATTTTATTAATCCCAACAAGCCCTTCCACAGTTCCTGGTGCATAAAAAAGCCGTTGGCTCACACAGCACCACAATAGCAAAGTCAATACACATCATTTGGCTCAAGTGTTACAATTTTGCTGAGCCAGCAAGCTCAAGAAATTTCGGCTCCTTGAGCTAACAAACTCAAAGCAAAATGCAAAACCTTGTCTCCTAGAGCCAGAAGAGGTATGAGCTTAATTTGAGCATTTATTGGTGGGCTAGAATTGGCTCCAGCTTTCTTCGCTCTCGAGCTTCAAGAGCGTTGATGCTCAGCCGCTTGAGCAAGAGCATTTCAATCCCTGACGGTGACTTAAACATTTAAAGATGCTCAAGTTTACAAAGATGAATAAATAAAGCATCAGTAACCCCCTCTCTTCTGCACATTACGTCAAGCCTGTACTGCAGCGGCTTTCAAGCATTACAATAACATCCAATTCGTCGAGAAAATCATCAATCCACCAAATTGTCTAGATCTCCGACCAATTGAACAATACACAGAAATTTTTGTTGACTATTACGTGTCACTGAAACTGCAACCTTTGAAAAAAATCAACCTGTAATTAACAAAACCTGCTATTTTTAGCTATTTTCCTTTAAGGTTAACTAGGTTCATTTATTATTACAGCAAATGTCCTGTAAAAAAGTTGTACACTAAAAATTAAATGTCACATCATTTGTATTTCGACTTGTAAAATTACGGTAAATGTCCTGCTCTTTTTGTTACAGGACATTTGCGTAATTTTACAGAAAATAATTTTTGCTGTGTACTGGGCGATTGTGAAGAGGATCTTTAGGAAGGAGGGGACAGTTTCTCAAAGCATGGAAGAATTCGAGAAAAATAAGAAGGCAGCATCCAGGAAATGCACAAAAGCTTCTGTGAAGAACCTGATGGAAGGCATTTCATCAAAAGTGCGATTATTCTTAATATTTTTAATTATATTAACCATGATATCGTTTCTAATCATACTGATCTTCAATAAACGGAATAGGAAATAAAAATAATAATATACTTATTTCATTCTTATTCACAGAAAGATGTTGCTTTACCATGGCCCGCGGGCCACATGTGGCCCGCGTCTGTCTTTTTGTGGCCCGCGAAGCTTTTTCAGAATTGAATGTTTTCCTACTACATCATTAAAAAAATCCGACTATATCAAACAAAAGGGAAACACTCATATATTCTTAATTTTTTACAACATTTTACATATTTTTTGTTCCTAGAAATAACGAACTATGCAATAAATTAGCAATTAAGTTACTTCATATTGAAGGTGGCCTCCACTATTCTGGGAGCGTTGAGAGTCTTCAAGCGGAAACCAGTATAATTTTGAAAAAATTGGAAGGCGTCAGGGAGATATACTCATAAATTACGAAAGAACTCGAATAACTCAGTACTCTTAAATGATAATGAGAAAGTAAATAATTATTTATGTTTAGTCCGAAGAATCATTTGTAAACTTCGATTGAAACAAATCAAACAGAAGCTCAAAATAATTTAAATCTAGCTTGTAAAAATATCACATTTTATTGTAATTACACCATTATCGGAGTTATATTTTGATAAAAACTTCTAGTATTTGCAATTCGAGTTCTATTTTCGAAACTTTGTTTACCAACAAAAAATATTCAGCTTGTTGTAATTGATTTAAAAATTAAAAAACTCTGTACTTTATTTGTATTTAACTTCAACAGAAAAAGGTAACAATTTTTGAATTGAATCGAAATTGTATGTCTTAGTATTAGTTACGTTTTTTTTAATTTAGTTGCAATGGTATATGGGAAATGGGCATCAAATGGGCATCAAAACGCTGATCGCTAATTAATGTGCTTTGTTTTTGATAGAAAAATCATTTCTCTCCAAATTGGTGGTATTTAAACAAGCTCCACCAAAGACAATTTGACAAGCGAGATGACTGATATGTATCATGTATCTTTCAGATTGAGAAGCTATTTTATCTGTAAGTTCATCAAAAATTGAAAGAGAATATAATTTAGAAAATATATGATTAGCGGCCTAGTAAGTGATCATATTTTTAAAGCCAGACACTGCAATTAAAATATCCAGTTAGGTAACATTTATCTGATTTGATACTTACATATTACGGAGAAAGGGAACTTTTATAAACATTTATTTTTTCATAGTAATTTGCTTATTCTTGTTTTTTTTTTTATTTCAAAAAGGTATGACAATGATAATTTAAAAATAAACATTAATTTATCCTTTTTATGAACGGCTTACCCACTTATTGAATATAAATTTGATAAAATGAGAAATTTTAAAAGAACGATCATGAAAATTTTAAATTTTTAGGTTGGATATGAGCATATTTTGAAAGTTTACCAAAGAACAACACAAGAACAAAACACGGAAGAACTCTTTTTATATATTTTTTATTTTTATAATTAAAGAGCGTAAGAAAAAATCATCTAAAATGTGAAAAGCTTAGGAAGGATATTTTATTTTGAACATTCCTGCTCTGAAGAGTTATCCTTATGGGATGAATGAGCCCAGAAAGCTTAAAATCTCTTAAATTCGCTGTGTGTGTGAAGTTTCGTCGAGAAAATTGAATTTATTTCATAACTCATGCATTGAGACTGAATTGGAAGGTATTATCTCGTCTGTTGACTCGTTAAAAGTATATTGAACACTTTTAAATTTTTGTATTGATCAAATAAATTAGAACTGGTAAAAATCTGTACTGAATCTCGGAAATATTTATTTAAAAAAAACGTATAAAAATATTTGACTAAATTTGTACTTTAGGTAATCCACTGAAATTCGTTTGCATTTTATACTTAAGAAAAAAAAATTTTGTGTGACCCGCAAGCAAGTCTCAGAACTAAAATGTGGCCCATCTGTTGAAAATTCTGGCCACCCCAGCTTTAAAGTTTTCGATACAGTCCTATAAAGTAGTGTTGTAAGTGCTTTACACTACATTAGAAAACTCTTATAAAGCATGCTTCAGTAGACTGGCCCAAATTTGTATTGGATGATTTCTACAACATTTTTTTTCAACGCGGCACCCCCTAGATTGGTGCATTTAGGTAAAAAAATGACTTTCTGAAAGTTTCAGGTCTTTTGGCAGGAACACGAGCTGGCGCAAAGAACTTGAAATTTGTATGGAGATTTTCGGCAAAATGTATGAAAAATCGACACACTTTCACTCTTTGTGTTCTAAAATATGTCTCCAGTGTGCTAGAAAGCTCATAATTTCAGAAATTGTTGTTCAAACAATGACAAACAAGTTTGTAGAAGATTGTGACGCAATACGAGTTGACTGTGATGAATTATCCGCAATTGAATGTGTGATTTTTTTCAGTATGTATTTCAGTTACTTATTGAATTCAAGATATTTTTTTATACAAATGTGGCGTTTTCTTCATAAATACGGATAAAATTACTCGTCACAGTTTCGAAGGAATTCTCGATCTTTCCCTGAAACACGGCTCATTAGGCGGCGTACACCATCTTCGTGCATCGTTTGAGCTATGGCGATTGGCTTGAGGCTTCCGAATCGTCGTCACTATTTCCTTAAACCGTTTGATAATGCACCATACGGTATTTCTGGGCAAGTTCAGCTGTTTAGAAAGCCTAGATGCAGACCACAATGGGTTTTCCAAATAACTGCGCACAATGGTTTCCCTTTTTTCGGCTTCCATGTTGATTGTTTCAAAGTACAGTTGCTTTGCAGAATGTCAAAAATACATACGAGAAACTGACAAAATTCCCAACACGTGGGTGCCAAGAACTTCCAAAACCCTCCACCAGGAGCGCTATAATATGAGCAAAAGTTTGTTCCTATTTTAAATCAATAATCTTAATCTTTTATGAAAACATAACCATCATTTGATTACAAAACCTATAGGAGCTTTAATTGTTTCTTGAATTGCATTTATCCTTGAAGAAACAATTTCTTGTAATGTAGGTACGCCCGAATTCCAATGCCTACTTTATTCAATTAGAACATTTCCGAATTGTTCAGTTATAAAGAAAATGTTTTAAAACACCCCGCTGAGAATGTGTCAATTCGCTTCTCCCACACATGAGCCGTATCACGTAGCTATCATTTCAAAGACCCCTCGCTAACGTGTAATACTGATTCACTGTGTGGTGTGTGGGACATTTGGCTGCCATTTGACGGCTGAAAAAGTTGGCCCCTCTCTTTGATAGGTTTTCCAAGAACACATTTTTGGGGCACAGAAACATCTACCTACATCTGGTGGAAGCGTATGCGCATACATATGGAAAAAAACACACACACACATCGACTTACAAACGTACACATTAACCGGAAAGTAGCTTGAGAGGGGGTGATGTGAAGGCCGCCTGCTGTGAGCCTTTTGGGGTGGAACGTATTTACACCGGAAAACATTTCCATCAGCAGGCTCTCGACTGTCAACGCCTACTAGGTCTATCCTATATTTGCTTGCCTACTACACCTACTGGTTGGGTGCTCTCGTCTTGATTCGGGCGATTCGGGATTTGGGATCAAAAGGGACACCAACCGATTCGTGGACCAGTTTTCATCAGATTTGTCCGTGATTTGGGTATAGGAAAGGCGAAACATATCCTTCAATAGTCTCTCTCTCTATCTGAAACAGACCGAAAACGGAAATTTAACCAAAAAGACATTTAAAAAAATGTTAAGAATTTCAAAAACAGTAATTCTGGCACTTTTTTGTTATTGAATAAATAGTCCTATCGATAAAATTCTATTATTCATGTTCCGTCGTCAATGATCTACTGCAATAATCTAAAAATACCATAGCCCAAGGATCTCGTTATCCGGCTTCTAATGGAATTACATTTCGCCTAGGCGGTGTAGTCTTTCTCCAGGAATTTACAATCTCAAGTGACAGTTGTTTACCTGTCGCTGGTAGCAACTTTCGATCCTGGAGACGGTGTCATCGATTATTTTCTTGGATGACAATCTATTTCCCCTTCGGCATAACAACGTCGCGCTGTCTTCTCCATGAGTGATAGGTACCTACTTGTAGAATTCAATCGTTGAACTTTTTCCTCACTTTCTGTAACCCCTCAGAGGTAAAATGACCGAAAGTGATAATAGCCCCTCCAAGGAATGCGTATTATTGAAACTTTGATCCATCAAAGGTGTAATTCATGCTTGACGTTTATGTTTCAGGAGTCGAGTATTTTTCTACTTATTCTACGAAAAATAAAACAATACCGTCTTTCCTCCCTCAACGTTAACAACAGCAGCTGTTTTGATTTGATATGAATATTTAAGAAAGTCCGCACGTGTTTTATCGGGAGCGCTGAACAGATTAATTTCTCGATGACGGCGGTGGCTGCCGGTGGCATATCATTACGTCAATCGAATCCTCATGGATTTAGCTGGCTGGTAGCAAGAGGAGGATGGATTTGAAAAAGCGCTCCGTCATTGCTGAAAAGATACATGTACGGTACCTTCCCTTCACTGACTGATATTGGTATTGATTTATCCAGAATAATGCTTTGACAGTAGCTCAGCTGCTCGTTGAACTTATCATGAACAAAAGAACATCATGCTGAGAAGGCGTTACGTTGCGTTTCTAATGATATTGTGTTTTTGGTTCGCTTTCGATTAGAAATCCAAGCACTTTTATATGGCTAAGAGAATTTTTAATTTGAGCTTTTCAAGAAAATATGTACCTTGGTACCTACTAATATATTTTACATATCAAACTTTTACAAAATCCAACAAAGCAACATTTGATTTTCATATGACGAGATTTAAAATAATTTGCTTGAACTACAATAGTAATCACAATACTCGCTTTGGTTGAGTTTTCAACTAGAAAACTAAGAGCGCTACTACAAAAGCTCGGATCGATTGGAATCGATTTTGACAATTCTTTTGTTTCGATTGGAATTTTGTGTTTCAGACGTTGCTTCTTTAACATGTAGGATCACTAGGTCATACCATTTTCTTGCCACAGCATGGGAAAGTCATCGGCCGGCGCGAAAGCCAGAAGAAAAAGAATAGCCGAACCTCATTCAGGTCCATCGGCCAAAAAGTTGAAATTTTTAAAATATATTCGATGTTCTTCATGACATCGGTGGTGAAAAAAAACATTCAAATTTAATTCTGATAAGAGTAATAAGAAACCCCTTTCTTCATGTTATACTCTTAAAAATGAAAAGGTTCCACCAATTACGGTCACGATTTCAGACTTCAATGCCTTTCGGAAAGAAATCGTCACTTCCGTCAAGGATGTGAAGATTTCTTTTAAGATCGGTCGAAGGGAAATTGCCCGTTTATTGGTGGAATCTTTTCATGATTTTCAAAAACATTTAAATGATTTGAATATTAAAAAGCACCAATTTTTACCTACGACACTAAAAGTGATCGTCTATTTATATCTATTTTAGCTTCGATCTACCTTGGAATCACGTCTTGGTAATGCTCGAAGTGATTTCAATGTTACCTGGGCTGATTCCGTGCCACAGACTCGTTGTTTGACGTCCCCACATGTAGTTGAAAATGGGTTGCCTGCTTCGGGTTACAGCACCATTTTTTATGTTTAGATTATAGTAGTTTCACCATCTTTATGGCATTCGCGACTTTATCAACGTTGCAGTTGGCGGATCGTTATTGAAAAACTGATTCGGTACAACTGTGTTCGATGTTTACTCTTGGGCTCGAACTCGCGGACATCTGCTCAGGAGACAACTGCCAATTACCAATGTTTCGGATCGTCCGAGTTTGCGGTAGTGAACTGTATAAAGTTGCTGCTGTTGGACGACCGAAACTTCTCACAAAGTGGAGGACTGCATTCGTTTGTCCTGATTGTGGGCAATGAAGGCTCCAACGGAGTGCACTTTTCGCCACTTATTTCGTTCACACGGGTATGGGGTAGAACGGATACTTATAGTCCAATCAAACACTTCACGTTCAATTAAAACTTGACTTTTTATTGTGGCAGTCAACCAAGCAAGCGTTAGAGACACGACGTCAACTAGTTGGGGTTTTGCGGCGTTGGTGATGATGCAATGGCGAAATGTTTCTCGCACAATAGATTTCGCGATGGCGACTTCACTCAACACCTATAGCAATTGTCCACATGCACCTTTTTGTCCGAAATCACTACGAATGTAAAAAAACGGGGTTTCATCCGGTTCAAAGGACCGATTCCTGAATGTTGTACAGTCGTTAACTCGGTGAGCAGATCTTCTACAAAAAACGCATTGCCTTCTGGTTAGCGATGAAACATGTGTTGTTGTCATCCTCGAACGTCGAAATTCTGGCTCTGAAAATGTGGTGGGGATTGAAGAACTAAACATTGATCCATGATTTTATCAATTTCGGAACTTCCTTAGAGTTGTGATAGCGAAGGGTTACTTCATCCAATCTAGCACTCACCATGTGAGCAAGTATAGTTGCCAATTTTCAGTACATTCACCTATTTTGCTCAACATCTGTAGGTTTTTGTCAAAATCTCCTATCAAACGATTGAAAGTTTCCCTGTTTTCTCGTTGAATGGGTTCAATCGCAAACAAAGCATCGAGATGGGCCTTGACGATAAGTTTTTTATTCTCATAAATAACGCTTTTCAAGTGCTTCCCAAGCAACTTGATAGTTGTCCGCTGCCAATTCGATCGAGCTTATTTCTTGTAGGGCATCTTCTGTTACTGACGTTCTTAGATAGATAAATTTGTCCATCGATGAGAGCTGACCATTATTGACGATTAAGCTGAGGAACATATCTCTAAAGGTTATCCAGTCTCGAATATGTCCTTCAGTTCAAAATTGGCTAAAAGTCTCTTTTCTAACCCGATGAATCACCTCATTGCAATATTCCTAGAATCACCCAGTCTTCGGATAATGTCTGGTTTCTTGGGCAGGCTGACTATGAACCGACCTCGTGATTCACGAATTGTATTCTGCTGAAAATGTTCCTCACATGCTGTTTCTTCAACAGAATAAACGCTTTTTACGTGACACGACTCTAGCTCCCAAAACCTGGCAATAAGCTCCTGCAGTTCCGCAGTTGAACTCACAAAACTAGATGTGATTCTCTGACTAGAAAGTAATTCTGAACGTAGTGCTGAAGATTCCTCTGAATGGTTTACCGAATGGGTTTCTGAATGGTGATCTGAAAGTTCCACTGAATGAGCAGCTGAATGATTATCTGAACGAGCAGATGAATAAGCGTCTGAATGAGCGTCTGAATGAGCGTCTGAAAGAGCATCTGCTGAGCAGCTAAATAAGCGCCTGAATGAGCACCTGAATAAGCAGCTAAATGAGCGTCAGAACGAGCATCTAAATGAGCATCTGAATGAGCAGCTAAATGAGCGTCTGAACGAGCATCTGAATGAGCATCTGAATGAGCAGCTAATTGAGCGTCTGAACGAGCATCTGAATGAGCAGCTAAATGCGCGTCTAAGCGAGCATCCGATTGAGCATCTGAATGAGCAGCTAAATGAGCGTCTGAACGAGCATCTGAATGAGCAGCTAAATGAGCGTCTGAACGAGCATCTGAATGAGCAGCGAAATGAGCGTCTGAACGATCATCTGAATGAGCATCTGAATGAGCAGCTAAATGAGCATCTGAACGAGCATCTGAATGAGCAGCTAAATGAGCGTTTGAACCAGCATCTGAATGAGCAGCTAAATGAGCGTCTGAACGAGCATCTAAATGAGCGTCTGAACGAATTACTGAAAGGTTTACTGAATTATTTTTAAAACGATTTTCTGAATGATCTTCCACTACTTTTCCAGAGACTATCCATCCAAGGACTGATTCTTGGAGAATCGGTCCATCATCAATGAATTTTCGTTTTCCTACTTGTAGTAAATCGTAGAAATATTCAGCTCCAATGATCATGTCGATTGGACTCGGCTTCCAGAACTCTGGGTCTGCTAATATCAACTTTTCTGGCGTACTATGATGCCTTAGTGGAACCGGTTTTATAGGCAAAATGCGAGTGATGTTTGGCAAAATATGAAAGCGTATATCCTCGCAGAAACTTGAAATTGTTGAAAGCCTCGGACGAATGCGGGCTTCAACGGACTTCGTTGATGTGACGGATGCATTTCCTATTCCTTGAATCTGCAATCTTTCTCGTTTTTCCGGGAGTGTCAACTTTCTTGCTAGGTTGGTGCTAATGTAATAGAATTCAGAGCAAGAATCTAGCAAAGTTCGAGCGTAAGAGTAGTTACCATGATCTTCTATCCGCACTACTGCTGTTGACATGAGAACTTGAAGGGGTAAGTAGTTGGATGTATTATGCATAGCTTCAAACGTATGTGATGTCTGAATGCCTGTGGTGTATTGTGGGTAAGGTTGCAGAGCAAGTGATTGAACTACAGGATACGATGTTGTAGTGTGTGGGGAGTTTTGATTGTGTGCCTGGTGTGTTTGACTTTGTGAATTTGATCTGGTTTGTGTTAATTGCCTTGACAAATCGGGATTAACGCGCTCGCGTGGAACGTACGATGGTGAAGATCGGGGAAAATGTGATTGATCATAATGCAAAAGGGTGTGATGATTTCCTTCGCAACGCAAACACGATCCTCTTGAACAATCATTGGCTATGTGCCCAGGACGCAAACAGTTCAAGCAAAGCTGACGTTTATTCACCTCACTAATTCGTTCGTTTACGGACCAATTATCAACTGAGCTATATCACAAGCCCGATTTTACAGCACCGTAATCGCATTTGTATGTTTTAGAAACGATTGTTCCTAATATTATTTAATAAAAAGCTGATGATGAAAAACTTTCTAACCTCTTTTAACCCTCTGAAAGTCCCATAAAAATTGAATAAAAAAAAAGAAATATCCTGAAAACCCATTCTTAAGCCAGCTATAAAATATTTTCTGGTATTTTAATTTGAATACAACTTAAGTAGAGTAGATGATGAGCAGGTTTTATCAAGTGGTCAACGGGGAGATTTCTTTGCAACCTAGAGGGCAGCGGATCGATTCGATCGATCGATTCTCACTATCCGGGGTTGGCTAAAAAGTACGTTTCGCATTCCATTTTTTCGGCATTTCACTCCGCAGATGTCCAACTTTCTAGTGCACGATTTGACCACCGCATTCTGTTTATTTTCTCTTTTAATCCATTTAGACATGGATTTCGGTCTTTTTTCGCTCCATCGCGGTGAAAATAAAATTTTTGAAGTTTAAGCAGTTTGTCATTGTGAAATTGTGATTTTTTTGGGATTAGTAGATGAAGCATAGTGATCAACAATTGCATGTTTCATTGTATGTGCCCGACCCGATTCTTCGTTGATTTCATCCTCCTCCAGTAGTTGACATCGTTGAATGATCCACTGCAAGAGGAAACACACTTCCACACTTCCTGTGAGTTCGTTTCATGATCTTTCCTATCAATTTATTCTGAACTGATGTTCCAATCCGGGATTTTCTTCCCTAGAATTCTTAAAAGTGGAAAATTCTTAAATACCTTCTTGGCCCCACGTTGGGCGCCAATTTGTAGCCAGCACAGTTCGATCCGACACAAGCGTGCTGCTTATGCGCCACCCTAGAATAGGGACAGCACACCAAGGTTGAATTGCCCGGCTGAGACTCCCTTCAAGGCGAGTCCATAAAGATTTTACCCGATCGGATAAAGGATCGAACTAGTGGCTTCACCGAATCCGCAATCGAAAAACTCGAGAATTTCTCGGTCACACTCCAAAAGATTACCAAAACCTAGAAGAAGATCAGGGAAAGCAATCTCGGGCGTTGACCTTAGGCGGAAGTACGTTAATCCCGAGTAATCTTTACAAATTCTTCGGGATTCTGGCGATCTCAATTCGTCGCTCGTTTTTCAATCGTGATTCGGGCCTTTCTATTTCTTTCCCACCCCTTCGCAAAGCTTTGTGGATTAGCCTTGAAAGAAAAAGCTCTGGAATTCAACCTTCGATGCAAGTCTCGATAAAGGCATCGGACCGATCCGTACCTCTTGCACACAAATGGCAGAACCGATGCATTTTGCACGGCTCGACAAAATTAAAATTTAAAAAGGTGCGACCGCTACAATTGATTTATAGAAAGACGTGAGGTGATCCCCCTCATTTTGCGGGGAGTTTTTTTTTCTATTTTAACCTACTTTTTCATCTAAAGAAGAATAATTTAAAACAAGTGGCTGGAAGCAAAGTGAAATGCGCATACGAATTCGCATGAAATCTTCAAACAAATAAAAGGACACCAAATTATGTTGCGCCTTAGAACCTAACATTTTGTTCATATGCTCGTTTTATAAATCATGTTCCAGATTTAAAATTTGCGATATTTACCAAAGTTTCCTTTGCTAAAGGTAAATCAGAGGTGAGGTTTTAAATTATATGGAACGTTTCTCTTCGTTATTATTCGTTGCTATGACGACACATTTAAATTGTTCGTGTTACTGGGTCATTCATGGATGTATGGTTAAAGTCACAAACTGTTAATCGATTATATCGGTGTTCAAAGCTTTCTCCAGCTAATTTTTTGGAATAGTTAATTTTGAAAGATTTTGTGATGATTTTGTGATTTTTTTTCTGTTTTTCCATTATTTATTTTCAAGAGCGAGTGTAGGCGCTATATCCAAGGTCATTGACCAGAGATAAAGGTAAACAAAAATTCGAAACATGTGGATTGATTCAAAGTTTAATACGATTTGATACTACAATTTATCAATTGATTCAATTTACACCGGTATGTTTTGGATTTTTGTGCAGACAAACCACATTTCCATCCACAGAAGGACGAACTCTCAAGAGCCACCATCAAGGAGCCCAGTAAATTTTAGCAAATGTGCTTCCAACATGAATATTTAAAATATTTTATAACCATGGAAACGTATGGTACTGTTGTACACGTTTCTTCCTCCCTTGGTTCCAGTTGTCTCTGCGTCCAATACTGCACAGTGGGCCCGGCCGAGTGAAGATGAGTAGTACATGTACTTTTTCTGCTCACCGGGATGCTGACAAGATCTGGCTGTGTATGAATCATAAGCATAAGCATATTGACATGGATTTTTATCACTTTTCTAATTGAAGGTGATTCACAGAAGACAGTGTTGCATTTTTTGGGAGTACCATTCACCAAATTTTCTTGCAGGATGTTTGAAAGCGCATAAAATGATGCAAAATAACATGGACATAAATAACAATAAAAAATGAATTGAAGAAGTGTCATTGCTCTCAGCAAGCTGCTGTTATGTTGCTAAAATGTTATTCTACCTTATAAAAGATGAATCTTATTGATTGACTTTCCCGGACAGTATATATGAGTTTGTTTTCCGCCGCCATGCATATGTTAGGAGAATCTAACCGAAGTTTTTTCCCCCTTTCTCCATGTTGTTTGTTTGCAGGTAAACATATCAGTCAAACCACCATCTGTAGGCACTAGGTATCTTCACGTCGAGAATCGATTTCGACAGTCGTAAGTACAGCAGAAACTATAAATGTTCGATTCAATAATCTTCGAAGGTCAACAACCAGCTCCACGTGTATGTAATGTGTCTATTTACCTTCATTGTTTTCAGTTTCTTTCAGTCTGTGCGTTGGTATTCCTAGTAAGATTTTTTATGAATATTCGTTTCAATAAAATTTATTTAAGGTAGTTCATAGACCATCAACGTCTTTTTCGCTTTTCGGAAGGCCCAAGATCTGTTGATTCACAAAACGTGGTAGAAATTTCTAAGTATTGGAGAAAATTGATACCACTTATGACACATTCCAGCGTGACGTGACGTCTTTATGACAAGGTTTTTGTGCTTAAAATTTAAATTTTTAGCTTTATTTAAACCGTCATCCGTCCCAGAAATATTTACCCGTTACAGTCCCTGGAGTATCAATAAACACTCCTGACTAAAACCAATATATCTTTCGTGTTTCCACCACTTTTTTTTACATTTTTTATGGTCATGGACATAAAAATTGCAAAACAAATAATTTTTAATGTGCAACGTATAGCTTCTCACTTCAGCTTTTTTGGAAAGTAAGGGAATTTTTTTTCAGCATTTCCTAGTTGATCTGCAGTCTTTTTTCGAATCATTTTTTTTCGGATTTTTTTTCCTAAGCTTTGAATAACGGAAAACTTAACTGTTGTAGGTGCATAATGTCCAAGTAACATATTTAAGTCACATTACGAGGTTTCCAAATCTATAAATTTAGAAAGTGGGTTGAGAATCAAGAGAGATATAGTAGTTTTAAGCAAAGAATGTCAAATTGACACTCAAGGTCCGACTAGGGAATTTTTTTCCTGGGCTTTCAGATTGCGTCCATAAAAAAATAGTGATGCAAAAATAAAGATTTCAAGAATTAATTGAGGGTCCCCGAAGAAATTGTTTTATTTGGATGCACCCGAATGAAGTTACGAGCCGCCAAACTTCCAATAGTGTGATATTGACACTCAAGACCGGATTAGGGTTCAATAACCATGATAACTTATAGAACTTCTGTGTTCTGGATAATCATAGTCCAGATCATGTTTTTTGTAAACTACAGAATTCTGATAATTATTTTCAGTTATGGAAAAAATTGCAAAATTTGACAAAATTATGACATATGAGATAAAAAATGACAAAATTATCAAAAAAATAAAATGATAAAATTATGACAAAAATTTTATAAAGTTGTGACGTGACGAAAATTTTAACAATAAGTTGACAAAAATCTGACAAAACTATGACAAAAATATGAAAAATTAAAAAAAAAATTACAAAAATAAGACAAAATTATGACGACAAATTTCAAAATTTCAAATAAGATGACAATAATTTGACAAAAATTTAACAAAAATATGGAAAATTTGATAAAAATAAAATTACAAAGATGAGATAAAATTATGACAAAAACATGGTAAAAATATGGAAAATATTAGAAAAATTTGGAAAAACAGATAAAAATATAACGATATTATGACTAAAAATTGACAAAAATTTGACAATTAAAGCCAAAAATCTGACATAAATTTAAAAAAAAATTTAAAAAAATATATTTTCATTAATTTTTTTTATAGTTTTGTCAGATTTCTGGCTTTAATTGTCTTCCTTGACCTAGTCACTAAGTTATTTTGTAACTTGAAGGTTCCCGTAAATAAAAATCACAATTACAATAAAAATTACAATTAATTGTCAAATTTTTGACATATTTTGTCAAATGTTTGTTAATTTTCAATCGTAATTTTGTCATATTCTTATTTCATTTTCAAAACAATTGCAAAAATAAGCAAAAATTTGACAAAATTATGACAAATGATATAATTTGATGATATAATTTGACAATAAGATGACAAAAATCTGATAGAACTATGACAAAAATATGAAAAATTTGATAAAAAAACTGGAATGGTATTAGCATGGAAAAAGATGAAAAATGGGATGAAAAGTTGATAAAATTATGAAAAAATGACAAAAATTTGATGAAATGCCATTTTCAAAGTTATGCCAACAATTTGACAAAATAATGACAAATGAGATAATTTAACTTTATAATATTTTACGAAAAATTTTGAAATAAGTTGACAAAAATCTGACTAAAGTATGTCAAAAATATGAAAAAAATTGATAAAAAAAATTACAATAAAAGACATGATAATGACAAAAATAAGGTCAATTACATGAAAAATGAGATTATAAAGTGACAAAATTATGAAAAAATAACAAAATTATGACAATAATCTGACAAAACTATGAAACATTTGATAAAAAAAAATACAAAACAAAAAGATAAAATGATGATATAAATTAATGACAAACATGAGGAAAATTTGGCAAATCAGATAATTAAAGCCAAAAATCTGACGAAGATAAAAAAAAAATGGAAGAAATATTTCCATCATTTTTTTTTTTATATTTTTGTCAGATTGCTGGCTTCAATTGTCAAATTTTTGTCATATTTTTGTCAAATGTTTGTTAATTTTTAATCGTAATTTTATCATATTTTTATTTCATTTTTAACAATCTACAAAAATCTGATTAAAAAAAAATTACAAATGCAAGACAAAATTATGACAGAAATATGGCAAAACGATGAAAAATGAGATAAAAATATGATAAAATAATGAAAAAAGACAAAATTATAACAAAAAAAAATCAATAAGGTGACAAAAATCTGAAAAAAATTGAAAAAAAAGTACAAAAATGTGATAAAATTATTACAAAAATATGGCAAAAATATAAAAAACATGACAAAAAAAATTGGCAAATGAGATAAAAATATGACGAAATTCGGACTAAAAATTTTACAATAAAATAAAAAAGTCTGACAAACATATGAAAACAATATTTTCATCATTTTTTTTTAATATTTTTCTCAGTTTTTTGGCTTTATTGTGAAATTTTCGTCATATTTTTGTCAAATGTTTTTTGATTTTTAATCAATTTTTTTCCTTTTTATCTTATTTTCAAAGTCATGGCAAAAAAATTGACAAAATTATGACCAATGAGATAAAAATATGCCAAAACTATAACGAATTTTTTTACAAAAATCTAACAAAGCTATAACAAATATATAAAACATTTAATAAAAAAAATTACAAATTTAAGACAAAATTATACCAAAAATTTGGCAAAAATATGACAGATGAGTTAAAAATATGATAAAATTATGAGTAAAAATGTCAAAATCATGAAAACAACATTGATAAAATAATGACGAAAAATTTTACAAAAAGATGACAAAAATTTGACAATAAATTAAAAAATTTGTTAAAAAAAAATTCAAAATGATATGAAATTATTACAAAAATATGGTAAAATTATGACAAATATGATACAAATTTGGCAAATGAGATAAAAATATGACGAAATTATAACTAAAAATTGACAAAAATATGACAAAAAATTTAACAATAAAAGCCAAAAATCTGACAAAAATATATAAAAATATTGATAAAAATATGACAAAATTACGACAAGTGAGATAGAAATATGACAAAGTTATGCCAAAAAATGACAAAATTATGACAAAAGTTAACAATCAGATTAACAATCAGATGACAAAAATCTGACAAAAATATGAAAAAATCTGATAAAAATATGACGAAATTATTAAAAAAAACAATAAGGTACTATGAAAAAAAGTTAAATTTTGTTTCCTCACTAAAACTTGTTATTGCCAGTAATTCTAAGAACGATAGTGACCCACCAGTTTCTGAAAACAGGCTTCTAGCGCTGATACTGTTAATCGAACCATTTTTAAGTTGTTCGTTACTCATATTCAAACAAACGCAATGATTGTTTTGAAGAGCGTTTCAGCTTGGAATGTTGTATCGAACCGAAAGCTTGAATAATTTTCAACAGCTAAATATGTAGATAGAAGATTGCTACAATTATCCCTGGCTGGCATCATTGTGTCGAGAGTCGAGCTTCGATGGAGTGGCTCCCCAATCCGAGAGAAAAAGTGAGCGAGCGAGCAAGCTCTCCACCGACCGGAGCAGTCCATCGAAAGATCCCCGGGAGCGAAATACCCATGGTTGGGTACCCCCGACCGATAATCGAACGGAACTCACTCTCACTACCGTGGCTGCGTATGCTGTTTGTTTGGGGCGCTGCTGCTGCTGCTGTTCGCCAACGACACGACGTAGCAGAGCTTGTGGGTGAGGCGGGGGTGGGTGATGATCTCCCCCGCGCTGCTAGAAGAGCTCCCCGAGATGAAGTCTCGCGACCGAGGCCGGAGAGTTGACGCAGTCTAGCCCATGCCAGAAGGTTATGGGAAAATCACTCTCAGTTTATCAGCAGTGCCGACCGGATTGCCTGCTGGCCGATTCTCGTGAAACGCGTCTAAAGTGTCCCCGTCCTTGCCTTTTTTTGGTCGTCTACGAGTGGAAAGATTTTTTGTTGCGTTTTAGAAGTGAAAAAAAAGAAGTGCGGGTCAAATATTGTTTTATACCAGTCCTGTTTCGGTAGGTTGCCCGGATCAAGAAGTAGCCTGTGGATAAATACTGCAGTAGGCCTTGTCCTTTTTCTTGGGGACGGGAGAGAGAGAGAGAAGTTGTTGGGGAAGTGTAACAACTCCAGGATGATTTCGAAGCTTACCTGAAGTATGGTTCTTGTGTGCTGCTAACGCCACGGAAAGTAATAAGAAAAGTATGGTTTGAAAATCCTTGCCAAATCTACTAGAGTGGTAAATTTTACATCTTAAAAGTGAGCTTGGTGCTTCGCTTGTTAGTGTTTTTGCTGCCTGCCCTATACTGTGTGTCCCCTTTTGTGGAACACATACGACGGCCCCATCGGGCTCATATACATTCAAAGTGCTCATATACCAAGTCAGATAGTCTGCCAAGTGAAATGCGTCGGTCGTCTGCCGATGGTTGAAGTTGAACTCCAACGACGCTCCTCAAGTTCTGGTGTGCTAGTGGTACGGAAATCGATTCCCAGTGTGTCGTCGCTGTGAACGGAAACCAATCAATTTCTTGTATGCTCTTGTGTTCTTCCGAGCTCACTTTGCAGACATACATTCTGTGATAGTGGATTCTACACTACGGTACGATACGTTTGAAACCTCATCGACGACGACGGAGCAATTCCCGGTGATTTTTTCCCTCAACTGCATACCGAAACGGACGGAAACAGGAAAGGCAAACAACCGAAACCAAAACCGATTCACGGAACCATCCGATAGGGAAAAATCTTTTCCAACAGATTGCTGCTGCGATACCACTACTGGTAGGAAATTTTTCATAACGTTTTCAGCTTTCACTTGTCCTTGTGCTTCCCACCACCAGCTACTGTGATTTTCGCCGAAACAAATTCCATCAAAGTTCACATTGTATCCCAGCCAACCAACCAGCCAGTCAGAGTAGGCGTCTTCTTCGAACGGAATATAATTTCATTCTTATCAATTTTGGAACGCTCCTTCTGAGATGTGCTGCTCATGTAGTACCTACATTATTTTCCGCTCCTTTTCTACCCAGCCAAGCCATGGCTGGGAAGCAAGGAGCTCCCTATCTCAGTCAGTCAGCCAGTCAGGGATCGGTCGGGGTAGGTCGCATGGAGCACAGAGAAGACGACTTCAATAATTGATTAGCACGACTCAGCCATCCACTAAGGATAGAATTTATTATAAACACCCCGTGTCTCAGTCTCTCGCTTCTATACACTACCGACTGGTTGGTGAATCGATGCAAAGCAATTCGTTTTGCGTTGTGCTATAGTTTAGATTGGTGTTATTTTTTTTTTTATAATCCAGACATAAAAAAGACACCATCTTAAAATTTCGTAGAAATTTCACTGTTTTTTCATCGATCGGTTCAAGCAAATGAAAGCTTTTTTAGACTTACTCGCAGTAGGCAGGATTTCGTAAATTTAATCAACTTTTCCAGAGCGAGAGAACGAAATAAATTGGGTCGCTGAGATTGATGGTCAAGTTCTATTGGGGCTGTCGGGTGCCCTATTGTATTGGTGCGTTGGTATTGGTTCGCTACATAGTTTAGTTTGTCGTCGGTTCATTTAGCGTTCTAATTGGGTAATCAATTCCATGTCCACTCAGTTTTAATATTTCTTTTATATTTCCATTCAATTGTCAAATTTAGAAGATTTATTAGGCTATAAAGATTTCATAAAACTTCTCATCCAACCGTGTCATATAATCTATGTTTCTCAATTTTATTGCATGTTTCTGTATCAAAATTGGGATCCTCTTCCCTAATCACAATTTTGAATTTTTTTTCTTCATTTTTGACAGATACACTTCATCAAGACGCTTATACGCTGATATACAGAATCAGCACCAAAGTTTGGAAGATTGCAACATTTCAGGAACTCTCTAATGTGAACATAAAAAAAACTGTGCTTAAGCAATAAAATATCATATACTTTCATACCCAAATTTTTCGGACTGGAAGATTTGAAGATATTTGGGGAGTTATACGAAATAGTTCGAACTTGAAAAGGTTCAAAGTAAACCACCTTCGACAGTACTGTGCTGTTGATGATATTTTAAGTGCCCTTAGATTCATAATATTTACCTCGAAATATGTCCATCGGAAAAGTATATTGGTGCGAACATCAAAATATTACAGTACTTCCTGAGATTCATGGACTCATATGATGTTTTTTTTCACACATGTAAGCTTATGCTTAATGTCCAGTCACGTTGACATCGAAAGGAATGATGATAAGATAGCTAATGAACTGGCAGCAAGAAGTAAGATATGTTCTGAGAATTTCCTCTAATACAATAAGCTTAGATACAACCAGACTTGTAAACCATCGATATTTTTTCTGAAAATCGCACAGCACGATTCCGTCAGTTTTACCGTTCGTAACGTCGAACGAATGCGACCAAACACTTACGCAACAGTCGACTACTATCAGACGAAATGTCATGTATGATTGTCGAACGAATTTTTTTGTCCTGGTACACTAGAAGGATGGTTTGATGATCAAACAACCAAAACTCCCGGTAAAAATACATTTACTACTCATCGCAAGTCGGTCGGGCCCACTGTGCAGTATTGGATGCAGAGACAACTGGAGCACAGGGAGGAAAAAAACGGGGAGAATAGTACCATACGTTTCCACGATAATGAGCACATTTGCTAAAATTTATTGTGATCCTTGATGTTGGTTCTTGTGAGTTCGTCCTTCTGTGAGTGGAAATGAGTTTTTTCTGCACAGAAATTAAAAACAATGCAGTATATTACTTTACTGGACGTTAAACCAAACTACATGTTTTGGATTATTGTGCACCATTATCTCTGGTCATTGAAAAAAAAAATTGAACTGCCACAGAATCTTTTGAAATTAACTCTTCCAAAAGACATTGACACAGTATCCGAACAATTCCAATGTGTCTTCATAGATATGAATCATAACGAATAAATTTATATCATTCAATAGCTTACCGCCGATTGAACTCTACCATAGGAAACTTTGGTAAATATCGGAAATTTCCAACATGGAACATGATTTACAAAACGAGCACATAAACAAAACGTCGGGTCACAAGGCACAACATACAATACAATGTAATTGTAAAAATCCTCTTATGTGTACGACAATTTC
Source organism: Uranotaenia lowii (assembly GCF_029784155.1). Classification (NCBI taxonomy): domain Eukaryota; kingdom Metazoa; phylum Arthropoda; class Insecta; order Diptera; family Culicidae; genus Uranotaenia; species Uranotaenia lowii. Next base: position 62,664,561 of record NC_073691.1, on the reverse strand, counting down.
TGACGTAATTCTTATGCGCATCTCACTTCTCTTCCGACCATTTGTTTCAAAATGGTAATTCCATCACAACTTTTTAAATTATCGCGAAAATGTTTCCCACATTTCACTTCTTTAGTTGAAAAAGTAGGTTGAAATAAAAAAAAAACCTCCACTCCCCACAAATTGCGCGGGTTCACCTCAAGTCTCTTCATAAACGATATTTTAGAATTTTCAAATTTTGTGGGCTCCTGCAAATCGTCAGGTAGAAACTCCCGGATTGGAACATCAGTTCACAATGAATGAATGAGAAGGATCATGGAATGAACTCACCAATTGTTGAAGAAGCAATGTGTATTTTCTTTTGTAGCGAATCAAACGGCGATGTCACCTGCTGGATGTGGACGAAATCAACGGAGAATCGGATCGGGCACAATCAATGAAAAAACCACAATTTTACAATAAGAAACTGCTTCCACTTCAAAAATTTAATTTTGACCGCAACAGAGCAAACCATCGCCTACGACTGAGCACGATAGGTTCAAATTTCTTTTTGACATAATTTTTGCTCTCCGAGCAAACGGTAGCGCTCTCCATGATTATCAAGAACGATTTGTTGTGAATATCTCCTAAAAAGATCAAACGATGGTGGCCACTTACAAGACTAGATACAACTTTATCTGATCCCTGATACAACCAGCTCAGATGAAACTTTGTATAATGCAACTTCAAATGATAAAACTTTATTTGATACAATTTTATCTGATACAACTTCATCCGATACAAGTTCATCTTATACAATAAACTCAGATACAACTTTATTTGACACATATAATCTTATCTAATACTTCGTCAGATACAACATCGTCTGGTTTCGCTCGATTGGAATGACACTGACAGAAAATCAAAAATTTCAATCGTGAGATTTCGTCTGTTTGTTTCATATAGGCTCGTTAATTTCATACAACTTAATCAGATAAAGAAAATCAGATTCATACGATCAAAATTTGGTCAAGGGAAAACGCGTGTAAATTGGTGAAATCGTTTATTTAAAAAATCAAAATAAATTTATTTTTCAAGTTTAATTAGTATAAAATTCAGGAAAAATATTCAGTTAGGCTTCCGCTTTTCCAAATCCGAATTGCCGGGCCTTACGCTTTACCCCTGCTATCAGATTTTGTACAGCCACCTTGTCCACCTTCTTCGCCGCAGAAAGCCAGTTTGCCTTGAACTCGTCCTTAGCAGTTTTTTTGGTCTTCTTTAAGTTTCTGTTGACAATAGCCCAGTATTCCTCAATTGGGCAGAGCTCTGACGTGTTGGGAGGGTTCTTGTCCTTGGGAACCACCTGCACGTTGTTGGCGGCGTACCACTCCATGGCCTTTTTACCTTAATGGCAAGATACCAAATCCGGCCAAAACAGTATGGACCGTGTTTCTTCAGGAATGGCAGCAGACGTTTATTCAAACACTCTTTCACGTAAATTTCTTGGTTGACAGTCCCGGAAGCTATGAAAATGCTGCTTTTCAAGCCACAGGTACAGATGGCTTGCCAAACCAGATATTTCTTCGCGAACTTTGACAGTTTCATGTGCTTGAAAATATCTGCTACCTTTCCCCTTCCTTTTGCCTTATAAAACTCCTGTCCCGGAAGCTGCTTGTAGTCGGCTTTGACGTAGGTTTCGTCGTCCATTACCACGCAGTTAAACTTCGTCAGCATCGTCGTGTACAGCCTTCGGGATCGCGCTTTAGCCGTCATATTTTGTTTATCATCGCGATTTGGAGTCACTACCTTCTTGTAAGTCGATAGTCCGGCTCGTTTTTTGGCTCGATGCACGGATGTAGACGATACACCCAGCTTATTTGCGGCATCTCGGAGAGAGAAGTTAGGGTTTCGCTTGAAACTACCGGCAACTCTCTTTGTTGTCTCAGCGGCTTCCGGTTTTCGATTTCCCCCCGATCCATACTTCCTGGTTGTCGACAAACGTTCCCCAAACACTTTAATTACATTTGTAACGGTTGATTTGGCAACTTTTAGCGATTTTACCAGCTTTGCGTGCGAGTAGCTCGGATTTTCGCGATGCGCGAGCACAATTTTGATACGCTGCTCTTCTTCCTTGGACGGCATTTTGACAACTGAAGAGTGAATTCCAAAATCAAAATAGGAGCAACATTCTACACACACACATACACCTTCAAAATGAGGGGTGTTCAGGTTTTTTAAATGCGAAATTGAAAGAAATACGTCAAGTTGATATTGACCAAATTTTGACCGTATCACCCTTTACAATTTTCTCTTATACAACATCCACTGATGCAACAACTTCAGTTAAAACTCGTACACCTTCATCTGAATCACTTTTCCTCCAAGTTGAACTGCAAAGCAAAAGTTTAAGAACACATTATGCATTCGCAACTCTTTTTTACATCCGTTCACCAAAACAGTCGTTTTCTGAATGACGTTTTTACCATTAGATATTTATGTCCAGCTCACTCGTCAATCCGCTATATGGGTTTTCCATGTGTGCAAATGAGATAAAATGTTTTTTTGAAGAATGGATTCAGTTTTATTCGCCTAGCTCTGAAGCTATCTAGTTTTTCTTCCGCATTCAATATGCCACAGTTGATCTCATTGATATATTTTGATTTTTTTTTTACGAGAAACATAAGTTTGAAACAAGGTAAAATTTTCTACACTTACATTGTTTCCTACAAGAACGTCAATGCGAACTTCCAGATCATGACATTACTACCCTGGTACCCCTGCTATCCTTTAGAGGAAAGACCCAAATGGGCAAACATGCAGCTAAGAATACCTTTTAGCTCACGCAGTTCATCTTACGATTTGGATGATTTAGAGTATTATTCACGTCTTGGGTAGTTCAACGATGTTAGGATTCGTCTAGAACACGTGGTCTTCGCCCATATGGTATTTTTCGATGAACGAAGCAACTTCCGGCAGACAATTCGAACTATAAATTTTTCTGTTCACGGTCAGGAGCGAAACAGGAGTGGCTTTGACATCCCTTTCTGATTAATAACCATAACAGCACCCTTTTGGAAAATTTGTTTTTTTTCTTCTTCTGAGTTATGGGTTACTATGATTGATACTGCAGGGGTAGTTTCGTCAGTTCGTGTTGCAAACTTATCTCAAACTTTATTCGAATTTCATTGGTTTATAGTGGGAATTTAGTCTTAAGATCTTTTTAAGACTTGTTTCTTGCTTTTTCTATCATTCACCTCAAACAATGGTATGAGCTTCGCTTTTCAAGTTAGAGCCAGTATTCTAGATAACCGTTCTTATACCCTGGTTAAATCCATTTGAACATTCATCCACCACTATCTTTTACTGAAATCTTGAATTTGGCGGATCGTGACTTCGATATCTCAAGACATGGCTGCGCAGAGCCAAATCTCCTACACATTACCCGTGAAGAAATCCCCTGAGACCATCATCCCTCGGAATCAAATAGCTGTATCATTCCGCCGATTCACGATGAAGGCTCCACGGGAATTTTCACGATTCGTCCGCTGCGAAACTGATATGTATACTTACGCGCTGCTTTCGAACATCGGGTTGATTGCGGCAGAAAACATTCACGATGAGCTGAGTTTTTTACTTGTTTTTCTTTTTGTATTCGCTCCTTTCCTTCGCCCTTTTTCTCCTTCAACTAATCCAAACTAAGCTCATTTTATTGTCGTTATTACGCTTTGGGTCCTTCTACTCTTTGATCGCGATACGGAGTTTCGCCTTCTCGGTGTACACCTACAACCTTTTTATTTATCATGCTGCTGCTCGAAGGCAATGGAGAAAGGAATAAAAGCGACCTAGCAAGGCAACCACCCTTTCGTTATTTTTTTCTCTGTTTTCGGGCGCAAAACATTCACCCACCAGCTCGGTAGGAAGGTTGGTACGAACAACAACAAAACGGAAACCCTGGAGCATTTATTGCGAACTAGATGAGTTTTCGGCTCAAATGGCAGATTTATTTCCCAGAATTGTTTAAAACAACCCGAATCCTGTTTCGCTGTTCGGTGTTTGAGTTGAACATGAGCATCCAAAGGAAAAAAAAACGCGAGTGGAGCTGAACAATACCCACACCAAGGAAGAGAATAGGTACAAACCTACATTGCTCCGGTGCGTACTTGCGACAGATCACACTGTCCGTTATTTTGACAAATTCGACTTGACGTTGATTTTTCGGGTTAATATATCAGCGACATTAAAACGTATTTTGCTAAACAGCTGGATTGTGTCCGGGGTGGAAACGTTGAGCAGCAGAAGAGCAGATCTACTGAGGACCCAACCACTCAATTCAGTCGTCATATTCCCCTTATACCTAGGCATATTCGAATTGGGGAGCCGCCTTATTGCTCTTCAATCAATCTTCTCTCGAAAAAGAGATGTGATACGACGACGACGCCAAAGAGGATGGGGAAAACAACGCCGAACGAATAACCATATAGGGGAAAAGTTCATATAACGCCCCATGTGGCTAATACGCGCCACTCTTGTTTTGAAGAATCTGAAACATTTTAAGCCTGCAAAATATTACCAATTTGTTTTAAATGCTGTGATTGGTCATGGCAAGTATGAATTTTTCCTTAAAATGCCCCTGTGTCGTGATAATTTCACAATTTAGGTTTTTCTTCATTTTGATCTAAATTTTAAAACACTTTTAATAAGGTGTCACCAAGCAGAGAAAAACGAATAAGACAATATTTTCTGACACATCGATAGAGGAGAATCTAAATTACGATTTTATGCTAAAAAATCATACTGAACTCGCTTAGGTATGCTTTTCATGGGTATGTTCTATCACGGCCCATGCGCTCTTTATAACGCGCCAATCGTAGTAGGCTGAAAATAGCATTAATTTTTCAAAAAGGCCAATTTTCATTGAAAATGAACAAAAAGTCTTAAACCATATTTTGAGCGTTAATTCAGTTAAAAAAATCTATTTTTCATATTTTGTTAAATTTCCATTAGTCCATTTTGATTTTCTTTTCAGTCAAAGTGTCTGTAAGTATTGGTGTGTTTTCGGTCTTCGGCTGCTCTCGGGTGTGTTCGGCTGCTAGGCGCGTATTGAATACACAGCGGCGCGTATTTGCAACACAGTTTTGTTCTGTTGCTTTGAATATGGTTTTTAAAAATCATGTTTTTGTAGAAACTTTAGCAATTTGAGTAATGAAAAATCATAGGAATATGTAGAAAACACTTTTCTTCAACGATTACACCCATTTTTAACACAATTTGTACATGGAATACATAGAAAATCAGCGATTCGCTTAGGTGGCGCATAATAGGGCATGTTCCCCTAGTGCTATCATCTTGTCAATAACTTGGTTCGATTCGGCTCCACCGGATCTCTCTTCTCGTCATTTCGAGCGAGACTTTTGCGAAAAGGAATCCCCTCGGGTATCGGATCGAACCGGACCGGACGGAGCAACAGAATTCCACTTCCACATCCACAGCCATCATTTCGCGCTCCGACTGAGTTGCCATTCCTACCGCGGCAAACAACTTTTCTACTTTTGACTTGAGGGAGGGAATTGATTTTCGGGATGGGACGTGGTGATTTGTTTTGACAAAAGAACCTTCCACGTTACCTGGTTTCTGGATTCTTAGGATGAAGAAAAACATATTTGAAAACAACACATTCAGATACCTAAATACTTAAAGTTGGTTAGAAAAACCTCAAAATATAGCATAATTGAAAGATTATTAGCACAATATTGTTCCTTAATCAATTTCAAAATCTTAGAGTTATTCCTCTAAGAGTAGCACACTCGCGGAGAACTGGCTACGAATTATCTCGTAAATATTTTGTATGCAATGTGCTGATACGCTTAAAATCATTTGAGTAATAAGATTTGTAAAGATACTCACATAAAAAAACCAATTAGTAGACAATGAGGAACTGTTAAAGGCTCACCAACGATGGTAAAAACAAGTGAGAGTTCGCTCCCGAGAACTCATTCTCCAGCCAGACACGATCGACCAGAATGATCATTTCGTGGCTCGGCTCGCAGCGCAGCATCTACTGATAATCAAATGCAATAAAAACAGTTCCACGGAAGCGCAACCGCGTATATTTCGGTGATTTGTTTTGTGAAATTTTGCATATAGTAGACAAAAAAGCTTATAAAGGGTGATACGGACAAAATGTGGTCAATATCAACTTGACGTATTTCTTTCAATTTCGCATTTAAAAAAACTGAACACCCCTCATTTTGAAGGTGTGTGTAGAATGTTGCTCCTATTTTGATTTTGGAATTCACTCTTCAGTTGTCAAAATGCCGTCCAAGGAAGAAGAGCAGCGTATCAAAATTTTGGTCGCGCATCGCGAAAATCCGAGCTACTCGCACGCAAAGCTGGCAAAATCGCTAAAAGTTGCCAAATCAACCGTTACAAATGTAATTAAAGTGTTTGGGGAACGTTTGTCGACAGCCAGGAAGTCTGGATCGGGGGGAAATCGAAAACCGGAAGCCGCTGAGACGACAAAGGGAGTTGTCGGTAGTTTCAAGCGAAACCCTAACCTCTCTCTCCGAGATGCCGCAAATAAACTGGATGTGTCGTCTACAACCGTGTATCGAGCCAACAAACGAGCCGGACTATCGACTTACAAGAAGATAGTGACTCCAAATCGCGATGATAAACAAAATACGACGGCCAAAGCGCGATCCCGGAGGCTGTACACGACGATGATGACGAAGTTTGACTGCGTGGTAATGGACGACGAAACCTACGTCAAAGCCGACTACAAACAGCTTCCGGGACAGGAGTTTTATACGGCGAAAGGAAGGGGATATTTTCAAGCACATGAAACTGTCAAAGTTCGCGAAGAAATATCTGGTTTGGCAAGCCATCTGTACCTGTGGCTTGAAAAGCAGCATTTTTATAGCTTCCGGGACTGTCAACCAAGAAATTTACGTGAAAGAGTCTTTGAATAAACGTCTGCTGCCTTTCCTGAAGAAACACGGTTGTTCCGTCCTGTTTGGCCGGATTTGGCATCTTGCCATTACGGTAAAAAGGCCATGGAGTGGTCTGCCGCCAACAACGTGCAGGTGGTTCCCTAGGACAAAAACCCTCCCAACACGCCAGAGCTCCGCCCAATTGAGAAATACTGGGCTATTGTCAAGCGGAACCTAAAGAAGATAAAAAAAACTGCTAAGGACGAGCAGCAGTTCAAGGCAAACTGGCTTTCTGCGGCGAAGAAGGTGGACAAGGTGGGTGTACACAATCTGATGGCAGGGGTTAAGCGTAAGGCCCGGCAATTCGGATTTGGAAAAGCGAAGGCCTAACTGAATATTTTTCCTTAATTCCATACTAATTAAACTTGAGAAAGAAATTTCATTTGATTTTTTAAAGTAACGATTTCACCGATTTACACGCGTTTTCTCTTGACCAAATTTTGACCATATCACCATTTACACCCTAAATAGTAAATTACTAAATTTACCAGATTTCTACCACAAAATCCACCAAAATCTTAACATTCTTTAAACCAGTGTTTCGAATATCACTCATTTTCAATGAATGTTCCTGATTGCACTTCGTGACTGAACGTACAGCGATCGGGTTTTGTTATTGATTGCTACTGGACCTATCCGATCATCGTTCGTTCTATTCATCGCTAAAATACAGATCACTTCTCACGATGCTTGTTGTCAGAACAGTGCAGCACCATCATCAAATTGGAATCTCACCAATGAGGGAAGCATACGGCAAATCATGTTGGTCTAGGATCAGGAGTGAATGTATCAGTCATTGAGTGAGTGATACATACAACCGATCAGAAGGAAATGTTGTTTGATTTTAAACATAGTCAATTAATAAATTTATTTGATTTTACAGCGTTTTTTTACACCAGTAAGAATAAAATCAAATTGTAGTTGTGTTTGTAAGGGAAAGATGTTCATTTCCGCCGTGTTTTCAATTTCAAACAAACCAGGCGGATACTGAGTGAGAGACATTCAGAATGGATCAGTTTGTATCTCACTCATCTCCGATATGCGATAGTTGCAAAACCAATGATTCTGAAAGATGCGAGTCGGTTTGCATCGCTGAGTGGAGCGCTGATCGAGATTGCATACCAGTCGGGCGAAGCAGTTGCGAGAGGCGCATTCCTATTATACAGTCAGAATGTTTCAAATAAGAATCGTATCCTGAGTGTTTATTTTGATTGATTTTCGGAACATTGCTTTAAACGCGCACTCATCTAAACCAGGGGTAAGCAACCTTTTGAACTAACGGGCCAATTTGAATTTCAAAGTTTTTCGGCGAGCCACACTCTAAATAACACTGATTCGTATTTTTTTAATACCTTTATTTCCACTTCATTGCCAAGTGGGTCATTGATTAATTTTTAGAGGTTTATATATTGTTTGCATAACAATACCTAACCTACCTAAGGGTCCAGCGCCGATTGACCGGCGCATAGGGCTGAGATAAAAGATCTCCACTGCTGGCGATCCGGAGCCAGCGTCTTCACTTGCTGCCAGCCAAGGTTCTCGTCAACAGTTCGGATTTCGACGGCTAGGATTCGCCACCACAAGTTTTTGGGTCTGCCTCTTCTTCGATGTCCTTCTGGATTCTATTCAAGCGCCTTTCTGCAAATCCCGTTCTCATCTTTTCGCGGCGTGTTCCCAATCCATCTCCACTTACGCTCCCGAATCTCGATTTCTAGCGCCCTTTGATGACATCGGCGATGTAGTTCCTCATTTGAGATCCAGTTGCCAGGCCACCAAGCACGGATGATATTCCGCACCATGTTTCGAACCCGTACAGCAATACGGATTTGAAGTTTGAATTGAATATTCGGATTTTTGTTTGTAGAGAGATCTGACGTGAGCACCAGATGTTTCGGAGACTCGCAAACGCAAACCAGGACTTTCTGGTCCGTGCTTCGATGTCTTTCTTGGTACCACCATCAGGCGTAATCTGGCTACCTAGATACTGCAAGCACTCCACTTTCTCAAACTGTTGTCTAGCTACCAAGAAATTGGAACGATTTTCTGTGTTGATTTCCATCGACTTGGTCTTTCCAACATTCATTTTGAGACCTGCTGCCTTGGAGCTTTCGGTGAGGTCGTCGAGTTTGCTCAGCATGCATGTCTGGTTCTCTTTGGGCGAGCAAAACAATATCGTCTGCCAGGTCAAGGTCGTTCAGCTGCTCCATTGTCGACGGATTCCACGGCAATCCTCGGTTTGGTCTACAGTCAATCGATCCAGTCAAGATTTCATCCATTACGATGAGAAAGAGTAGCGGTGATAAAATACATCCTTGTCTCACTCCAGCAGTTACCGGGATCGGATCAGACAAGACACCGTCGAGCAAGACCTTGCACGAAAATGCCTCGTACTGTGCTTCGATGAGATGGACTAGTTTCTCTGGGACTCCTCGTCGCCTTAGAGCCGCCCAGATGTTTTCGTGGTTCAGTCGGTCAAATGCTTTTTCGAAATCAACGAACACCAGCAGAAAAGAGTCCTGGAATTCGTTGATTTGATCCAGTATTATTTGTAGCGTTGTGATGTGGTCCACATATGATCGGTCGGATCGAAATCCAGATTGTTTCCGTCGGAGTGTAGCGTCGATTTCCTCCTGGATCCTGTTCAAGATCACTTTGCAGAGTACTTTGAGGGTTGTACAGATCAACGTTATGCCTCGCCAGTTACCGCACTTGGTCAGGTCTCCTTTCTGCGGGACCCGACTTTCTTCTCGCGCCGTTGGACACGCGCAACTCTCACTCGTATCTCGCCAAGCACTAGGTGATGATCAGTCGAGTCGACTTTGGATTGATCCTTCGAAAAAAAAACTATTCGTTTTCAAGGAAAACCTGTATATTTTGAAGGGCATTCCAATACTTTGTGCTGTGTTGAACGAGGCCATGGTGAAGCATAAATAAAATGTTTCAACATGGTAGCATGAAGTTGTTGCAACTACAGGGACTTCATCAAAAATAAAGTTATTCGTTGCAGAATACATCCACTAAAGCTCCAATTTTTTTAGAACAGGCATAAAAAGTTATCCAACACAGGTGAGCGATGCGAGTGCCATTTGTTTAGATCATCAGTTGCCAGTTTTTTCTCCTCGGCTTAGACCTGATTTCGGTATAGACTAAGGATGCAGTAGCCCTAAGGGCTAGAATCCGAAAATAAGTTTAAGAAGATCTGTTTGTTACTCGAAACTGAACAGAGCAGAATGCTCTATGACACAAATTGTTGTTTTTTTCTTTATCTGACACGAAATTATTATCCGGATGGCTCTTGATTTATCTATTACCTAGTTAGTTGCGACATTGAACTCGCAAGGTTTTTCCCAACATTGCTACTCCCTCCCACCAAATAACTAACCCTTCTTCCGTGCGGAACTACACAGCTATTGGTAGGCAAACAGTTTGTCGCCGAGCCCGCGAAACAATCATGTAACAAACATTACCGCTAAGCACGCATATTTTATTGATCCACTTTTACTGCCGACTGCCGCTGATGATTTCGTCTTTGTAATGATAATGGGGATGACGACGACGACAACGATGATGATGATGATGATGATTATGATTAGGTCGTTAACTATTCGGCTGGAGGCACTTTTCATTGCGCTTCCATATTCCCATCATCGATTCCGCTGTGCGCCCGCAAGCTTTTGTGGGTAATGAGAAAAGCTTGGTTTTAAGAGTGAGTCGATTGCGGGGGAGTGCAAATGAATTTGACCTTCCCGGGTACCGATTGATCGGCTTGTTTCGTACACGGTGTATTGTAGAACGAGTAGAAAGCAGCGTTCTTGAGGGTAAATAATAACATTCGACTGCTGTCTCCGATCTCACGGACTCATCGTGTGTTTTGACGAGTTAATTGAAAACCAGTGACAAAACAATGCAAATTGGACAAACAAATTGATTTGCATGGTACGATGGGACAATTCTCGCTCGTACCTGAACGCCCGGAATCAATTATCATCGAGCGGCGTTAATTGGTTTTGCCGATTGGCATAATTTGAAGCATCATCTCGGTTTGTTTTCTCGGTGTACCGACGGCGAATTTGACGATTATGGAGACTTGCTTAAGCCAGTTAAAAGTGAATTTGCTAATACTCAAATGAATTTTCCTAAAATAATGCTCTCTAGAATAGTTTTTTTGTCTCTACGAAAAACCAATCACAGTTAAAATGGACCATTAATCGTTGAAGCTTATTCATAATTATGTATGACTTTCTTGCCTTGACGGCAGTTGCAGTGCCACAAACAGGAAGAACGAGCAATTACCAAACGACCAAACAGTTCATATCGAAACACTGCTTCTGCTTCTGCTTCTGAATTAGTTAGTTTTCCTCAACAATATATGCACATCGGTCCCACTTCATGACCTTTCAATGGGTTTTCAGTCTGACGACCTTAGAATAGATTAACAGCTCCGCGAACTTCCGCAGAATTCCCGGCATGACGAGCTTCCAACGCATTCCGGTTGAATGACCCACAGAAAGTGTATTATGTATGCCGCGACCGTGATTCGATCTCATGACCATTGGTTCAGAAAACTTGATCTCCTCTAGCGACTTGAGGTCTTGGTTCCGCTTGGTTTGGCTCAAGGCTCTCTCCTCTTTGCCCGTCCGTTTGCCGATCGAGAGCAGCTTATCCTGAACACGGGCCTGTCACAGCACACGTTCGGGGCTTCACGAAACTTTTCGGAGACGTCATCCTACACCGACTCGAGTGACTCACCCACCAACGACGTGCAGTCACTCTATCCGAGAATGTTCCGTGGAGTGAATACTCTTCTCCCTACGAGTTCGACTGCGGAGAAGGTAAAGTCTTAACCACACAGCCTCCGTAGTAGGGAGCGCGTTCTAATCGGATACTCCGCGACGGTGGAGGTATCCTACATAGCGTTTGCGACGTATCTATCTGCTCGCCATACGCAGAAGGTAAAGTCTTACCTTAGTATGCTTTACTGCTTCAAACGCACTCTACTCAGATGCTCCCAGGAGAAGGAGTCACCCTCCACCGGTCGCGGACTGGTGCTGGTTCCAACTCCTCTGCAGGGCAGTCGTGATGCGGGTGAACCCATCGCTGACCACACGCAAATTATGACATGCTCAGCACGATGTTTTCGGCTTTCGTGTAGGGTCCACAGGTTGCAATCCTGTTAATGCATACCCCTTCGAGCCTCGGAAAGTTGAACTCTATGTGCAGATTTGGTAGAATGGCGAAGCCACAACCGATGATCGTACTGCATAAAGAATTCGTGACCATTCAAGAACTGCGTCATGCAGAAATCCACTTCTTCATGTTTCCGATCCATCCTAAATCCGACGTTAGGGATCAAGCGATGGGTCCACCGACTGCGTTCCAAGCTGTCTAACTGGTGCTGCCAGTTGGACATCGAGGTCTCTCTGGCATGTTTCTGCACATCGACCACGTGCCTGTGCTCGTAGCAGAAGATATTTTCCTCTAACAGGACCGAGATGGGCATGACCCCCGTCACAACATTAGCAGCTATCTAGGACACTGTTTGGTATGATAACTCGCAGGTTCATCAGCCGCTGCACTCTGCAGAGCTTCTGCAGATTACACTACCTGCTCAAGGCTGCCTTTCAGACTGCCGCTCCGTACCGCAAAATGGACGAGGTCACACTCTCCAGGACCCTCCTTCTGCTGTGGCGGATCACTGAGTTTGCAGTGGTCGATCATCACCTCCAATTGCTTGATCGCACGCTTGGATTCGATTGCGCACGGTCCAGCTGAAATCGTCTCTGTTTGTGCTGATATCAGGTTTGTGTTCAGCCCCATCTCAATCTTGTGGTGAGCCAGACGCAAGCTCTTGGAGCGCATCCAACTTTTCAATTGTTTGATCGCTACTGTGGCGAGTAGCTGAACCTCCCCTGTTGATGGGCCCAATGCCAGTATCACTCCCGTGAGGAGACGCAGTCTCAGCAGTTCGTCGCGGGCCAAGTATCGATCCTTGTGAAACCCCTGCCGAGACACTTACTGTTCCCAATCCCTCACTGGTTGGTTATATACTGTAGTTGGCGGTTACGGAAGTAACACTCCACCATCCTACAGGTATATGTCGGAATCCTCATATGAATGAGCGACAACGCAATCGCGGCCCAACTGACGCTGCTGAAGGCGTTCTTCACGTCAAGGGTGACCACTGCGCAAAACCGGTCTCCTTTTCTCCTTTTCAGCCTGTCTTCGTCTGCCCCTTCGATGACTAGTCGAAAAGCATCCATCTACGGCCTTTCCGAAAACCAAACTGTTAATCGGAAAGGCCGTTCTCGCCCTTGGTGTAGAGCTGCATCCAACACCTTGCCAGATGTGTTCAGGAAACATATCGGGCGACATGCTGATGGGTCACCTGCCGGTTCCTCGGTTTTGGCAGGAGCACCAACCGCTGCCGCTTCCACACGTCTCGGAAGACCCACATACTGTTGCAGTGATGACCGGAACATTTAAGGGTGTTCCATGACCGCGGCCTGCACCGCTACGTTGGGTTTTCGACAGGTGAAATGAGTAGGCCGTTAACAGCTTTCATTTTAAAAAAATGGTTTAGAGTGTCTGTTCGGTACCTTGACTACCTTTCAGAATGATCAGAAATAATCGGTCAAATCCTATGAATCTTCGGTTCTCTAATCTAGCGTCTACAAACATTACGCAATCGAATTAGAAACTGTGTGTAGGAATCAGTTGGAATAAACTTACTCCTCATAGGAACATGTCAGCCTCATAATCTTCTCTAATCTAGCGTCTACAAAGATTGCGCAATCGAATTAGAAACTGGGTGTAGGAATCAGTTGGAATAAACTTACTCCTCATAGGAACATGTCAGCCTCATAAGCTACGACGATCGTTCGAATTCAGGTTCGGTTAATGTATACAATAAGTAGGGAGTTTTCCTCGATGTTGTCTTCAATCGTTCGAGCTAAACGAACTCTATCGACCAGGTTTCCGGAGTTGGGATGGTTGTAGAACCACCTTGAGGCTAACATTTACCAATACAGGAAAGTGGTCGAAGCTGAGCTCGTAGTACAATACAGCCACCAGCTCGCAGATCTTGGCGTCAGAACTAGCTCCAGGGTCAGACGATTTTCCACTCAGAAAACGTCCATGACGTTGGTTAGAAAATTTCTCCGTTCAGAGTCTATACTGTAAGTGATAATAAACTAGTCATCAGTTCTTCCCTTGATAGTTGTTCGTGGTGGGCTTTCAGATCGCCGTCGAAAATAAAAAAAAATCAGCTTACTATTCATCTAACCGTTAGCACCTAAAACTAGCACCTATTCTGCTCACTATTCAGCTATAGAGTTTGGTTAGAAAATATAACATTTGTTATTCTGATTTTAACTGTTGTAAATATCCTAAGAAGACGAATGGCCAAGTTGGATAAAATCCTTTATAAATAAACAAAATAGAATAGAATAGTTATTCTGATTTAGAGCCATGTTGCATTTCAAAGCCAGTGTTCAAATCTGATAAAATGCTTGTTGCATTTTAAAGGAGTGGTATAATTCTAATTTGATGCAGCATAGCACTCGAAGTGCTGTTATAATGCAGAATTGCACTACATATGTTGATATAATGCAATTTAGCGATTGAATGTTCGTATAAAACTATGAAAATGCAAAGCTTTAGTGTTTATTGTTACTTGGGTATTGTAGTAAGGTATCTAGCCAAAAGCCTACTGTTAAGCCTATCCATCGCTAGTGTAGCACTACTGATGATGATGGTGCAGATCTTTTGCAGGATTTTGTTTTGCGCAAAGTACAATGCGATCCGTCAAATCAGCGTATTATTTTATACAAGCGTTTGATGAATGAGTTTTCTGAATACGATCTATATTTAAAAAAATCCATTTGACCACTTTTTAAAAATGTATTAAAGCAATCTAACGTTTCCCTTCGTCAAGGTGATCATGGTTCAAGGTGAATGTAGAAGTCAATCATGTTAATTTTCATATCTTTTTAAAGTAAATAACAGCGCTCGTTGATGACGTTGGCAAAATCTACCTTACAGACGTCATACAGCAGCAGCAGCAGCGACTCATCAAACGTAGAGTAGTAATTCATAATTGTGAATCTCGTTCCACTCATTCCAAGCCCAAACATAAATTGATTAAAACGCGAACATCCCGAATGTTTATACCGTTTTGCGAGCGAAGAAGGGAATCCGCTCGAGAAGAAATAGTAGAGAGCAACAAACGAAGGAAAAAAAACGTGAGAGTAGATTTTAATTGCTTTTCCACCCGAAGCCGAGAGTTCGAGCGAACAATAAACAACGCCACTGTGCGCGAACCAAGCGAAGGATGAAATATGCTAGGTATTGGCAAAGGTCGAACTCGCTGAACCGAATTGAAGATTAGGTGGAATGGGGAGATGAACTGCTGGGTTCCGAGCTGAGTTTAGTGTTTAGTTGGTGAGGATGATAAATGAGGGCGGGGTATGATGTGCGCGGGTGAGCGCAAACAATAAACAATCATAACGAAATCGTGTGAAAAATCCACCCATCAACGATGTTTGACAAATTTCAATCAACTGCGCGGCTTTCTCTCTTCCCCTTTTTCTTTCTCTCGTTGTTGGGGTGTTGCGTTGATGGGTGGCTTTGAAGTTTGCTCAATAGGGCCAATAGTAGATACAATCATATCAATCACAATTTCCTTATTGTTTTTTTTATGTATTAGGAAATTATGTATTATAAATTGAAGCTAGAATCGTCATAGTTTTAGGTAAACGAATTCAAACCCCTTTGATGATAAAGCTTTTCAGAAATTAGGATATTTGTTTAAATTAAACTCGAGTATCAACTCATATTTTTTTAATCTGCACCTTATACATAAGGTAAGGAGTATATTTCGGAAAATAGTCATTTTTGCTTCAGAATCAAGGCAACTTTTGAATTTTTTAAGCTGATTTACCAAAAGCTTGCTAGATCGCCCAGTTTTGCCCGAACATTTGATAAAAAAATTAAAGGTTCGGTCCGGCCGTCCAGCCCGGTTGTCCGGATTTGTAAAAAACAAAGTTCGTTTTTCCCGAGTTTATTCACTTTGTTTGCCAAATCAAACAAAAATCTCAAATTAAGTCAATATACATAAATAGTTTTTTTTTTGTTTTTGCGAAATTTTAAGCAAGTTTTAACATAATAATTATAAACAGTTTGTGGATGCATAAAATACGCTTCAAAATCTACTCATGTGTTTCGATGAGAAAAATTATTTAAGTGATTTATCTTTTGATTTTTGTTGAGTACCTACATAGTTCCTGAACTTCGAACAAATTTTCTCGGTATTGCCCGGATTTTGTTTTGAACATTTTGAAATCAATTGCCCGGCTATTGTTAGCATTTAAGATAAAATAGCATGGATTGGCCTGGCCCGGATACGTGCGGGAAAAATTATGATATCCTCAATTTATTTACCCCGTTATTGGCCATATTAAGTAATGTTATATTACTCGAGAAAAATAAAAATCTACGATATGACGGTTAAAGTTTCGAAATATTCAAAACAACTAAACATATAACTATGAAATATTTCACTATAAAATCATCTTTTCATGCTTTTGATAACACTAATAGAAAGTCTTATTTTTAACTAAATAATTAGTATAAGACAACCATAAATTGGTTTACTTGTTTTTTTTTAAACGTTAAGAATGTATTGAGCTTATTTGAGAATTATGTAAACTTTGTGATTCCATGAGAATTTCATCAATGTAAAAAACCAATTGGAAAGTTTATACTGAGATGCCTTAAAACTAAACAAAATTTAGGAAAAAAAAAGGTTAGCTTTGTAGCACTAATACTCATAATTTGATCAAACACTCAGTATCAGAAGTAAGAAACAGATATCAATAACATCTTCGATCATGAAATATATGATCACAGATCCTGAAATCAAAGAGAATGAAAAATGGTTAAGATTTGCGAAGAAATTTAAAGATCACAATGTAAAAAACAGTTTTTGAGAGTAAACGTGTTTTGACAAAATAAATGGAATTTCAACCTTTTTATTCAGCTGTCTAAAATCAACGCTGAAAAATAATATAACATCTAATTTTTTACATCGTTTTTGCAGTTTATATAGCCATGGTTTCCATAGTTTTGTGACTCCCAGAGGAAAACAAACAACTTGCGACTCCATATCATAGAATAGAATTTCCAAAATAAAACCCGTTATGGTAAGCAAATTTATCTAATCTAGATTTTATAACTTGAAAATTACTGTTCTTATGGATATGTCCTACTGCTGTGAGTCATTATTGTGCAATTAAATATGAGACTATGAAACATAGATGGATCCAAGGTTATTAGAACACAAGGTTCTCTGACTTTATCAGTAAGTAGGAGAGCGCGGTAAGGTTCAATGAGTTTGTTTGTAAAGATTGGTAAATTTGTTTGAACTGAGGGCTTTGTTGGTAAACAAACTTCACGAAGTCCGCTGTTACAAAACCAAAATGGCTGAATCGGGAATTTGAGATATCGATACACCTCCTACACGCAGCGAAAAGATTTTTTATTTCAAAGGAAAATGTCGCAAAAACAAAGGATTTTTTCCTTTGATTTTGGGATAAATAAAAATTTCTTTGTTTCAAATGAATTTTCGTTTGTTTCAAAGAATTTTTCTTTTGAAAAATCTTTGATTTAAAATACTAGTACTTTGATACAAAGAACAGTTTTTTTGTTTCAAAGTTGCTTTGTTTTGCCACAAGGTAATTTAATTTAGATTTAACTGCATTAATTCATTGAACCATTTTCTATTTATTCCAATTGGAAGAAATATTTTCTGTTGTTTTGAAATTCCTATTAAAAGAAAACAGTTTTAAAAATAAAATTTATTTTTATTCACAAATAAATTAAACACTAGGTCACAAACTGATTTACTTTAATCGGATCATCTGGAGTCAATTTTCGTTGACCTGATCGCTGGTTTGGAGCGGTGTCACCTCGGTTGAGGCATCCAGGGACTTAGAAAATCATCCATCGGCCGTGGTCCTGTAAAATTGCAAGCACTCATTGAAATTCTTCAATATTTATTCTTTAATTAACATACAATTACCATACTTTATCCTGAATCATGCTAACTATGCTAACTCTGATCCACATTTTCACACGACCAGCCAAACTTGAACCGATTTTTCGTTTTAAATTCTTCTTGCTCAATGCAAAAAACCTTCTAAGTTTGAACTTTTTATTTTAAGATATTATTCCTTTGCATTGAATACATTTTTCTTTGGTTGAAAGAAAATTTACTTTGTTTCCAAATAAATATGCAATTGAACAAATGTCTTTTGAATCAAAGAATTTGTTTAAAACCAAAGTCCAAAATTCTTCGATTCAAAAAATTAATTCTTTCTTTCAAAAATTATACATTTGAAACAAAACAATAATTCATTGATTCAAAGAAAACAGGAGATTGAATCGAAAAAATGAATTTATTGATTCAAAGTCAGTTTTGTTTTGTTTCAAAATCCAAGTTTTCTCTGCGTGTATGTATACGCACACACCTTGGATGGATCTTCAAAATCTGAGAAAAAAATGCCATTTACTTTCTTTATGAGGGAAAGAATAAATTTAAATTTAAATTGTTTGAAGTCGTTCATTGAAAATATTGTTTTATTATTCTCTTAATTAGGTTTTTTTCACGTTACTTTGGGTTAAAGCAATTATGCTGCAGATAAACTAAAGCTTTTGAAAAAAGAATTTATGATTAAGCTGTTCATACGTAGATTATTGTATTTCCGCATGTCTGTCGAAAACTAAACCTTTTTTGTAGAAATCTAAAACTGGCTGTTGAAAATAAGATGGTTTTAAATTTGCAATGGTTTTAAAAAAGCAATACAAACTGTATATATAAAATATTGGAAAATGTTCATTTAATTGTAAAAAATCTATTACAATTACAAATCAAATTTCAAAAATTATTAAATATTGTTATTGTTGAAATCTAGGCAAAAAGTGTTGAAAATTAGATATTCTACCCTAACTTTTTTTTGTAGAAAAAAGTGAAAAAAATGTTGAGAAAAAAACCGTTGGCAACATTCAATGAAGGCAACACAAAAGTTCGGGAGTGTTGTCAAAATCGAACGGATCTGTACAGGAAACCTATTCTGTCTCCATAAAAAATTGTCACCATTCGTTTGTGGGATGAAATGTCCGTAATTGAGGAGCCGCCGCGTACAATGAACTTAAGAAACCTCTGAAGTTCATTATAACGGTTTAAGGTAAAATTTTCCTCACCAAATGGTATATGATTGATCACTATTGAATTGCCTTTCCATTTGAATAAACCAGTTGATTTTAAATTATTGTGATTTTAATTTGTATTCGAACTTTTTGAACATCCTATAGATGTTGCACGGAGTGTCCATAATTTGAGTCGAAATATTTCAAAACTATCAATCAGATTGTCATCAAATCTTGCTTTTTTTTATCTGGGATTTTAAATCACATCTTGCTCATCTAAATACCGGATTTAACGGTTAAAATGACGCGCCGAACCTGATTTTTGGGCAAAAGTCTTTGAATGAATATGGAATGTGCTTTAAATCTAGCACCGTTGTGAAAGACGTACCCTCGTTTTTCTCTTTAAAATTTCGGCAAAAATCTGCGTCTTACACACCTCTAAATAGGTATTACTGTTTCCATGTTTAACTGGAAATTTCATCAATTTCTTCTTTTGCATTCAAAAAGTCACAGAAAACAGTGTTGCTTTTTTCGAGTACAGTCATTACATAGATTGTACAGTTAACGGTTGAGAACTTCTTTTAATTTATGCATGATCTTCTTCTTCTTCTTTATTTCTTCTTCTTCTACATTTAATAATGCATTGCAAACATTACTATGGCCAGGCCAATCATGTGGTAAATACCACAAAAGATATTGGATTCAGGGAATAATATACACAGAAAAAAAAATCTTAATCCTTAACAACACTGAAATTGAAAACCCTTAATATTACATGACGTAGAACGCGATTTATTAATGTAAATTTTCATATCAAAATAAAGTTGAATCCTTAACAGCACTGAATTCTAATCAGACAAATATTACTTGACACGGAGCGCGATCATTTGATGTAAATTTACATCACATATGATGTAATTAAAAAAAAGCATCATATATAACGGAATTTTCAGTACGAATTGAATATTACACGTTTTAAATATTTAACATGTCTTCCAAATTAAACACGTCTGTTGAAGTTTACAATCGTGTAATATTCAACTCACACTGAAAATTCCATCATATCTGATGCTTCTTTTTCATTACATCATATGTGATGTAATTTTACAAAATTTATTTGATCACACAAAATTCTCAACAGCACTGAATGAGAATTTTCTTAAAATTACACGACGTGGAATGTCATATGGACATTGAATTTTAATTAAATGTAAATTACATTACACTGAACGCAATGTATCATGTAAAAAAACAGCCTGTCAAAGCTGGCCCACACAAAAGTAAACAAAGTGTTGCGTCACACTGCGAAAAAATCTGAATCCTCGAAAGCACTGAAATTTAAAACCCTCAATATTACATGACATAGAACGAGATTTCGTTATGGAAATCTACAAAATTGAACCGTCAGCAGCACGGAAATTGTGTCACATCAATATTACATGACACAGAACACAATTTTTTATGTAAAATTCCGTCACAAATGATGCTTCTTTTTATTTACATCATATGTGATGTAATTTTACTAATATTTTTGTACACACAAAAAAAATGAATCCTTAAAAGCACTGAATTACAATTTTCTGAAAATTACATGGCGCGGAGTTTGAATGAAATTAATATTACATAACACTGAACGCAATAATGTCATGTAAAAATACAGACTGTCGAAAACAGGCACACACAAAATGTCAGTGGCAGTGGAAGTCGCGAAAAATTTTAGCACAGCGGTACGCTGATGGAATTTTCAGGCGATTCGCATTTGTTTTGTTTTTGGTGCGATATTTTGGTTTTAGAAGTTGGAATTTCCAATGAAAGAAAACTGTTTCCTAGTTTTCCAATTGTTGTAGCATCCTCGTCCGGCGAAAGGTTAAATTTGTGCTTGTAAGTTGACGCAGTATGTGGAGCTACACTGGAGAGATGCCACCAGCAACGATTGGCGTTTACTTCACTCGCTCAGCAGCCGAATAGGAACATTCGAACGGTAAGTTTTAACAACCTCATTGTGTGGATTTCTGTTAATTTGTTTGCTCTTGTTTTTCGTTAAAGTTCATCTACATCAACATCAACGCCATGTCACAAAATGAAATCAAACCTCCAAGGATAATGCTACAAGAACAAATACCTTTCCGAATAGAGGGTACAGATCCACTTTGGCTGTTTGTCAAGCATCAGGTGAGGCGCAATCATTCAGGTATTTATGTCAAGCGTTATTCATTAATTTTCCCTTTTTCCATCAAGGTACCCACCGATCTGAAGGTTTATAATAATAATAAATAAAAAGCTGAGAAAATCGGGAAAACTGAAAAACCAAATATAACAACCTATTCAGCGGATATGCCACAGCAAAGGTACATGAAACTTGGTGACGGGAAACGCATCTGGAAATCTAATTTCTTGTGCCCACTCTTTTTGGATCGGTTCCTGCCTACCAGCACAAAGCGCAAACGTACATCTGATAAGCTTCCCCCGGAGCCAAAGGCATCATCCCGTTGCGGGCTATCTTACATCTTTGAAAGGTTTTTAATGCTGCAACATTTTGGTAAGATATCGCGAACAACAGCAACAGCAATCAATACCAAAACCAACTAAAATATCTGAAAAGGGTGATTTTTATCTTTGATTTTCTTATCATTTCCAGAAAAACTCAATGAGTAGAATTTATGGCATCCTACAAGCATGACGCTTAATTGTACAAGTATAAAATATTTTCTTATGCGAATCAGTTTAATAAAAATCATGTTTGAATGTGTATGATGCCTTCCATTACTACATATCCAGAAATTGTAAACAAACGATACAAAAAAGTAATTCATAAAAAAATTGTAATATTACATCATATGTGATGTAAATAAGAGAAGCATTACGTATGACGGAATTTTCAGTGCGAGTTGAACATTACACGCCTGGCAAATTACAGATGTGTAATGATCACCTCGCACTGAAAATTCCGTCATATGTGATGCTTCTTTTTATTTACATCACATATGATGTAATTTTACAGATTTTTTTCGTAGTGTGCAAGTCGTGCACCAAAGCAATTAGTCGAAAGTTGCTTTGAAGAAGTTTCCACGTTTGTAATTTAGTGGATACTGTTGGTTCACCGAATTCTTTGCGGCGCTACGGCAGCGGACCCACAAGATGCAACTCTGTGAGCGGCATCCCGTACATAATTGTCCTTCGAAGATGGTAATCCGAAAGAGTTGCTGACGAAATATGCAAATATTTTCGAATTTATTTAGTGTTCCCATGTTATACATATTCTAATGCCTTCGAAAATCATGTTCTTTAGACGGTGAAAGACAATGTAGTGTTCATAGAATCAGATTTCTTACAAATAAATGATTTTTAATAAAACCAAAATGATTTTATTTTAGAGATGAAAATCCGCCATTAAATTGGTTCGCTTTTGCGTTCCCAGAAGTAACTAAAAAGTAAACCAAAAAAATATCCAATAAGAAAATTTTGACTAAATTCAATGGATTTGAAATTTACATGACTTTTATATTACACGTCTTTAAAATTTTACAGGCGTGTAAAATTCACCACATACGGAAAGCTCCGTCATATATGATGCTTCTTTTTATTTACATCATATGTGATGTAATTTTACAGATTTTTTCGTTGTGTGTAGCGTGGAGCTCTCTACCAAACGCTTCATATGTATTATTATTATACCTACAAGATTTTAACATTCTGTACAACATACTGTTGAAAAAGTATACGATGTTGAAGTAGGTTGTAAAAAAAGGTTTGATCACACTAAATAAATTACCATTGCCGTCGACGGGAAACCTCTTCTTGTAGTCTGGAATCGTGAGCTGATTTTTTGATTTACTTCTTAAGATAGACAGAGCAAGAGCTGGTGTTTATTTCAAACAAGAACCCGTTGCAACTCTGGAGTTTCTGGAGCTGCTTTGCCTCTTCGCAAGTTTTCCGGTAAATAAGTTTTCGTGATCCTTTCTTACTCGCGAAAGTATTCCCCCCGTGCTCACCTTTGCTCTTATTATCACTTGAATTTTACTTCGATCTTACTTGAGCAAGAACACTTTTTCCCGCAGCGAAAATGATTGACTTCCTTTTAAATCAACGCCTCCTAGTTTTTTTTCCTTATGGTCCTTATGGTCCTTTCCTTAATTTATGGTCTGTAAAAAAAAAAATAAATGTTTCAATTATTGTTAACCTCGTTTTGCGATGATTGTTATCTGTGCCTTTCTTTATTTTCGATAGTGAAACTTTCTATGAGTAGTTATTGTGAGATATGCTAGAACTACATGCGACAAATAGAAACTTTATTTTCTTCTACAGGAAATTTGAATTTAATTCGAATGAAACTGACATTCTTCGTATAAATAAATATTGTTGATTTCTCCACGCTACTTCAAGCGTTCCAACCTTTGTAAAATTAGGAAGGTGTAAGATGCAAATTTCCCAACGCTTATAAACTGACGAACAATCACACCTGTCGGCCGCGCGGGTTGGAAGCTGTTCCTCCAGATCCGTCTCCTCGATCATGTCTCCGAAATTGATGGTGGAGGATGTTCTTGGTTAGCGCGTTAGTTTTGTTTTTAATATCGTTTTCCTCTGCTCGCACCAAACCAAAATCACTACACCGCCGCCGCTTTATTGGGGTTTCCGAACGGAAAACTTCCAAGAGCTCCGGCTGCTTCGGTTTGGGGGAGGTTGTCGGTTTTGCGAACCGCCGGAATAGGTTAGCTCAGGCAAGTGGGAGTGGTCCGGTTTCGGTATTATTGGTTTTAGCGGTTGATGATGCTAGAGGTAGGAAGGTATGTGATGTGTTCTAAAAGTAGAAACATTTTGATTTCATCCCATGCTCTTGGGAGCTATTTTTGAACGCGGTCCTCCTCGGTCGAACCGCAAAACGGCGGAACGCGGAATGGACTGTTGCTGGTGGTGGGTGGGTGAGTTGACGGATTCTCGCTCCTCTGACCACTTCTCGGCAGGGACCAGCCGCGTGCGTGTCTGGGTGTTTGTTTGAATGTTGTCCATTGATTTACATTTTTGAGTGTTTTCCCAAAGCTATTTTCTCTACGCGAGTTTTTTTTCTACTCGCTTCGATTTATCCTGCAATATAATACACGTCCATAGATGGGGGATTTTCTTGGCGCGAAAACAAATACCTTCCGTACGTTTCGAGTAGGTACATACTAGGTACGAAGCTATGCACATGGAAAATAGTTCTTGGTACAAGGCTGTCCATTTTGGAACGTGGCCGTAATTAGTGTACATTGTATTTCAAGGATTTGCGCTGCTAAACTACGCGTAATATCGCTCCGTTTGTGTCATTGTTTTGTAAGAAAATTGTTATGTTTTGCTTTTCCAAACGTGACATTCTGGGCACTTTTAAACAAATTCAGTTGAGGAAACCGAACTTGGCACGAACTTAGGAAACTCAAGTTCAAACTTATTCTTAAAAACAAAAACTTCATGTTGGATAATAAAACAAATTAATATTCTTTATACTTATTTAATTTTTTCATCGTCTTCATGTCAGGTGAGAATAGAAATTGGTGACATTTTCAACCATAGACAACCATAGACTTTCTTTTACCATACTTTCTTCGCTGAAAAACTTTAAGGCAGCATTTCATGAATAAAATCGTTGAATTTCTGCCCATAGTAGCATTGTCCTTCAAGAAACGTTTTGCCGTAGATTTCAATAATTTGTCACTTTATTATCTTTTAACCTTGTTTTACTCCGTAACTAATACACCATTAACCATTTTCGAAATGGACTACCACCGCACAAAGGGAAAAAGTGTATAAACCGCGAAGAAATTCAATGTCTTCCCTTCTTCATGTACCAAATCTATTGAAATATACTTTTTTTAGTGAAAATGTTCGGAGAGTCGATTAGACATAGTTTTAGACGCTGCACGAACTTACAAACGGAGATATAGTGACTTCTCAACCCCTGATTTCCCTATTTTTGGTAAAGAATTCAGAAAAAAAAACACTGATTTGGACTAGAAAATTTTGAACAAAAGTAGATGATTTTTTCCGAAGGATCGAATGAAAACGGCTACAACTAAAGTTTCCGATGCGTGTGGTGGCTCAAATAGCCTTTATTCGATCTTCGGAAAAAATCACGAAGATAGGGGTTATTTGGTTTAAAATTTTCTAGTCCGAACTTACTTTTTTCATAACTAATTGAAAAATATAGGGTAAGGTTGCCAGATTGCCCGGTTTTATCCAGGTTTGCCCGGATATTTAATACAATACGATACGGCCCGGCCTGATGGTTCTAATTTCATTGGAAAATACCCGGATCTTGCCCGGATTTATACACTTTATTTGGCAAAAAAAAACAAACTGTTTTGTAAAAAGTTTTTATTTTGCCTCCAAATCGAAATTTTTGAGCAAGTTTTTTAAAAATAATCATGAAAAGTTTTTTGGAAGCCTTAAATATGATTTAAAACCTGGCAATGGATTTTGGGGAAAACATTTTTTTTAGTTTTTTTATTTTGATTTTTGTTGAGTAATTTCTAGATTTTAACGAAATTTGTCCGGATTTTCGGTCGTCAATTTTGGCATCAAATGCCTGGATTTGGCTAGTTTTTTTTATATAAATTGCCCGAATTTTTTTTGTTTTTTTTTTACACATATAAAGCGGCCCACCACACTCCCGCAGTCCACGTTGTACCCTCACCGGGCGCGGTTCGTTTTTTTTTTGTCTCGAGCTTGCACTTGATTTTCAACTGTAAATTGTGTAGTGAAGGGAATTCTATGAACGGCTATATCAAGATGAACTTATTTGGGAGGGAGTAGATATTAAATGTTTCTATGAATAATATTAGGAACAGTGGAATTAATTCGAAAATCTGTGAAACGATTTTGTGCGAGGAGGAAATGAGAAGACTCTTTATTGAAGAGTTTATTTTTACCGCTGGGAGAAGACGAGGTGTTTTGTGAGACCGAAACAAGTGGCTTGATTTCGAGTCGAAAAATGGTTATTTCATTAGTTTTCTATAAGTGCGAAGTTTGAGGCAAAATTCGTTGATTTTTAAGGTAGTTAAAAATTTCAAGCAGGTCCATTCAAGCTTGTTGTGACACGTGTGCAAATTTGTTGCCTTGGTAACCTGCGGCATGGTCATGGATTTTTCGGAGATTCGAAATAACATCGGCGCTTGCTTCGATGGCTTTGTCGCTTCAGTTGGTAGAATTGTGATATGCGGGTGGGTGGTGTGCGAAAGTGAATCAAAAAGAAATGGAACAGAAAACCGAAGGAAATTGTCAGAAAGTGTATCTGAGCTTAGTAAAAAAATGCAGTGTCGCATGAGACGAAATGCATAAAATTGGTGAAATAAAAAAAGATTTCAGGGTCAGGAATGCTGGAGGTTTATTTTTTTGAGAAAGTGAAAGACAAGTGGCACACTGGTTGTTGAAAGGAGTGCTCGAGACTATCCTGAATATGCTTCGGATTATAAAGTGTTCAGCTGTGAAATGTTCTCCATCGATATCAATTGGATTCAGATAGAAGTGGATGTCCAGATCAAGCAGGACACCGCAGGATGAGGACGTGAATTTTTGGAGGCGAAAGAAATTTGGTGAGATCGTTCTGAATTTTTGTTTTGTTTTGTTCTCTCCTTGCTGCCTTAACTGACTTAACAGCCATTATTGCAAATGTGGCTGGTAGTAGAAGCTCGAGAAAAGAGAGTTTCTTTCAGTGTTGCCACAAAAACAGATTTTCCAACCATTTGTTCAAATTTATTTTAATGGACAATTTAATATCATTCAATTGTTCAATTCGAATTTGAAACAGAAATAATCAAAAAAATATCTGGTACTTTCATAAACTTAAAATTTCAATGCAAGAAAGCCGGAAGAATAAAATATTTGATTGTTTCATTTCAGCTAGTTATTAGCTGATTTTTCATAAGTTTTCCAATCGATTATTTACGTGTTCATTGTTGTAATATATCGCAGAGTTTGATCAAGATTTAACTATCAATTTAAATTATTTTTTTTAAGAGCTTAAAGAGTTTTCGGCGTTTAATATAACGCTTAGATCAAAATTTAGTTTTTGATTCAAAT
Source organism: Uranotaenia lowii (assembly GCF_029784155.1). Lineage (NCBI taxonomy): Eukaryota > Metazoa > Arthropoda > Insecta > Diptera > Culicidae > Uranotaenia > Uranotaenia lowii. The sequence continues at coordinate 62,637,358 of NC_073691.1, read as the reverse complement.
TGTCGATTGAATAATTATTTTTTTTTTATATTTTAAATTTATTGTTGTCTAACTTGATAAATTATTGTGCTTTTAATATCATTTTTTCTATCTTTGTCATGTTTTTTCTATCAAAGTTAGCAATACTTAATCAAATACAATAATCATTTTCAAATTATTTATTGAAAAACATAGGTACATGGCTTTTGTAGTAAAAATTTACAAGACAGTTTATCATGCGTTAAAGTAATTGTTTAGTTTCTTATAAATTAACAATTGTTTATGAACTCAAGCGATATTTTTTAAGCTTTTTAAATAAGTAAATTCATTGTACTTAATTGAGCATTTGTTTTGTAATTAAAAAAAAAAAAAGTCAATTTATAAAGACAGTTTAGCTAATATTTTTCTTGATATTTTCAAAACAAATAAATAAGGCTGGAACAAATATTAATTTCTTCTTTTGTCACCCCCCCCCCCCCCCCCCCTTCGAAATTTAAAAAAAACCCGAAAGGAGAAATAAATAAAGTTTGAAGTAATTTATGTAAATTTCGATTAAAAATTCCAATATCTGAAAGATTAAAAGAACAAAAAACAAATTTAAGAAGATGGATGTTATTTCACCTTTTGTTTTCTTGATTTGATTGAATTATTCGGTAAAAAATTACTTGATTTACAAGTTTTGTGCAACGATATAGTATGCAAATTTTTTTGCATACCAGCTTCCGTGCAATTTATTCCAATTTATTTGTTTTTCGCATTATTTTTTATTGTCCCCCCCCCCCCTCGCGATGTTCCAACTCCGAGTGACAAAAGAAGGATTTGAAATTTGTTCCGGCCTAATATAGGTATTTCCTGCCTTTACAACGTGCATATCAAGAACAACTTATCAAATGGAAATTGATTAAAATATTGACATGTATAGAATCTTTCCATATATATTAACCATCAAATTATTATCTTTATTGTTTCATTGTTATATTTACATATAATTGTCATTGCTCTATTGACTTATTATTATCCTTATTGTATTGACATAATATTATTGTTGTTATTCTATTGTTTTTCATTATATTGCATTATTATATTTTTTAGAGGGAATGCATCTGGGGATAGCCTATAGAAACTATTGCAAGCGGAGTGGTAGCCAACCATTGCAGGTTTCTGAAGGTTGGATGCTTTCTCTCGACGAACCATCGGCCGTGGAAGCCTTCGGGCCAACCACACAGACATAGGCAGGACCTTGCTACCGATGGGGGAACCATACATACATACATACATAAATAAAGCGGCCCACCACACTCCCCCACACCAAAAAGCTCATGTGAGCCCCTGGTAATGAACGCTTTCTGTTCTCACCATGTCTGGCAGCAAACAAAAAAACGCGAGCAAAATTTATTCATGCTGAGAACCTCGACAATTTTTTTTTTACTTAATGCGAGGGAATGAAGCTGAACAAGTAAACTAAACTAAACTAAGAATGAATCTCAGTGGAAAGAGTATTCCTTTGAAGAGATTCATATTTTAAAAATAATTAACACAAAAAAAGAACAATTGTGAAAGAATTGATTGCCCGGCCCGGATACATCCTGAAAAAATCCTGGCAAAACCAGCCATAACTCCATTTATCGAAGCGTGTGGTGGCTCAAACTGTCTTCTGCTCAAATTTATAGTCTCAGATTAACCACGTTCCACCCTCTGGAGCCACTATCAATAAAATTAAAAAAAAAACACACATATCAATGAATTCCCCCCCAATGAAATCAATGTTTCCCGACGAGCTTCCTTTTACATAACTGTAAACGTACATCTTTTGAGGATATGATGGCTAGATCTTACTAAATCCACCAACCCACAGCAATATACTAAGTATGTTTGGCGTGACCGGGATTCGATCTCATGTTCGTTAGAAAACTTGAAGGCTATTCTCTATGCCACGGGCTGCGGTTACTTACAAAATTTAACATAATTACATTATTTACATAATTGAATCACGAATGTTTAGACTTAGCTGATTTTAAAGCCCTGAGACAACTTGAGCTATCAGTGAAGATCACATATTTCTTATTGTTAGGAGCATATTTTATCGCGAACCTGATTTTCATGATCTACGCACTGAAAACGGAACAACTTTTGTTAAATATATTCCAAAGACAATCAATGAATATAACAGTGTGGTTTGGGTATTTTTCTGCTATCAATTTATTATGAACAGGTTGAACTTTTGCTAGGCTATCTTCAGCCTTGACATGATTGGCTATAGACCAGTTTATTTTAGGAGGATTGTAATCCCATTTGGGAATACCTCATTTCCACAAAGGAGTTATTTTAAGAAAAATTGGAAGACGTAATGGCTTCGAACGAATTTTCGGCTCTTTTAATCATAACTAGATTTTCAGAAGTACGACCCATTTCTAACATGCCTATGGCAATACTCGCTTCAGCAAGTACAACTCTATATATCCAAATGGTAACAGACCCAATTTATATAACATTCCTGTAAAGAGCTTAGTCCTTCATCGGACTATAAAAAAAGCTCCTGAAGCGATACGCGTTGCATGATCGATTTTTTCTTCTGCTGCTATAAATCCCATATAATAATCGAGGAACAACAACACTGTTTACGACTCTTAAGAGAATTTCTCTTGAACCACGGACTTTACCACTGATTTATCATTGAAGAAACTGTATTTCTCCTTTCCTTAGCGTGCTTAATGAACGTCAAGACTTTCAAACTTTTAACTATTGGAACGGAATCTCATTCCGCACGCTATATTTAATTAGTATATATTCGACATAGATGATAATTTGAACATTTGCAGGTATAACTTTAAACGATGGATTGATAGCAACCAAAAAAGTAACGTGAAAAACAGATCCTTGTGGAACTCCACGGGCCAACTTTGAATTAACGGTCGATAAAAAAGGTTTGGATAATTTTTTTACATTCGACCAGAAAAATCCATTTCTGTCAATCTTTTGATAACGAAATTTCTATTTACAGTGTCATAAGCTTTAGAAGTGTCGATAGGAAGCATTTCGCAATGTTCTTTTTCAATAATTGGCTTATTATTAATCTCTTGTAATTAAATCTCTTAATAAACTAATTCTGAGAAGTAGACATCTTCAAGTTCAACGATCAATCGTTTGTTAATTATCCGTTCTAAAACTTTTCCAATACACTTAATCAGGGCTACAGGACGATAATCTTTTGGAGAGCCTTCTTTTTTATTTTTCTTGGGTATGGGAATTATAATAGACTTTTTCAAACCAAGTGTTATGGATACTGATTTTTAGATATTGTTAAAAGTTTTTAAAGACAGTGTTTACCTTTTAAAGTAAGATTTTTGAGCAATGGATATCCTACGCCATCATTCCCTGTACTTTTACTGGAGCATTTAGCTAAAGCCCAATTAAGTTCTTTAAGAGTTAAATCGCTGTTGTAATCATGTTCAATTTGATGATTGTTATCTGTTTCTAAATTGAAAGACTCTGAATCAAATTTAATTTCAGTTCGACTATGACCGATTTCTTCAAAACAATCAGTTAAGGCTTCAGCTACTACTTGTGGATCAGTGGAAAAAGTGTTGTTAGTTATGATGAAATATTGAGATTTTTTAAATTAACCTTGAATAGCTGCAATGTGTTTCCAAATTTAGGAAGATGAGATATTTGAGTAAAATGTTGCTAGTGTTATTTCTTTCTTTCCGAAATAGAAAGAAATAACACTAGAAAAGTCGTTGAACTGTTATTATATTACTTAAATTTTGCTGTTATCTGTGAATATCAAATTTTGTATGATAAAAAGGTTGTACCGCATAAAATTGCATCACTTTGCAAACGCTCTAAAAAATCATTGATTGCGTATTTTTGTCTAAAAATTTGCATTAACATAGCTGATTAGTATTCGTATTTTATATTGATTTTCTGTATTTTAAAGTTTAAAAAATTACAGGTACCCAATGAACAATAGTACACATTTATTTTGCGCAAACTTCAGAAAAAATATTCAGTTCTTTCGACGAGTTCTGCAACTGTGAGTGATAAAACGTTACTACGCAATTCAGAAAACCAACAGAAAAAAAATTTAAGTACGAATGTTTTTTTTATTAGTGGAAGAACCTACAAACGAGTGAGTAAAGTTTCAGGCGGGATATCTATATTTCGAACCGGAAACTACGGAGAGACTGCATAAAAAGTTTTGATCAAAACTATTTTCCAATGTTTTATTTTTTTCCCTATTTTTGATGATATTTCATTAGAATATTTATAAAATAATTCATAAATAAAATTTCTACAGCATTCAATATGTAGTTTTGGAAAATTTCTGGATCAAAAACACAATTGCCAAAAAATAAAATAATTTACAGGTTTAAACTAAGGTTGCCAGAACTTTTTCCACTCCCATCCGGGCCTAGCAATTCCGGGCATTTTTTCGAAAAAACCTGGCAAAATCCGGGCATAGATTTCAATTTTTCAAATCCAAAAACCGGGCAAAAACCGGGCAAAATTTAGATGTTTTTATATATAAAAGCAAAGAAAAAATGCTAAAAAAAAATTAAATTAATATTTTAATCATAATTGCAGCCTTCCAAAAACTTTTTGGAACACTTAGATATTTAAAGGTTTAAAAATAAATCAGCGAAATTATTTGAAACAACCGTTGAAAATTTCCATACCGTTAATCGATTTTGCTGAAACTTACTCAAAAATTTTGATTTTTTTTTGGTTTCTTTGTAAAAATTGTGAAAAAATCCGGGCAATATCCGGACTTTTTTCACTATATCCGAGCAACCGGGCCGGACCGGACTTTCTCGAAATTTGGCATCAAATATCCGGCAAACCCGGATAGAACCGGGCAATCTGGCAAGCTTAGTTTGAACTTCTGGACCGATTTGCATCACAAATACCATTTTGGAATTATTTTAATAGCGACTTTGTTGTTAACAAGTTTGTAAACTTTTGGTGGAATCGTAAAATTCAAGATAAATACAAAATGATCCAAACTTAGCTGTAGGGTAGTCTTCTGTAGCATTGAGACCTATTTTCATTCGTTCCACTATCTGAAGGATGCTCTGAATGATATGAAGCCAAAAAGGCCGCTTTTGAATCGGAAGGCATAAATTATCCAAACGTACCGGAGCTGAGACAGTGAGTGGACAGCGCCCATGGACGCTGAAAAGTTGCCCTTTCAAATACGTATTATTTTGTTTTGAAATGTTTGCAACCTCCAGAAATATTGATGCCTGGAAACATGCTATTTTGAAAAAAAAAATTCTCGAAAAGTATCATCAAACTTCAAGATAGAGACTTAACATCTTCAAATAAGTTGTGGAGTTTAACAATTATCACAACTTTCTCATACAAAGTGGGTCTCGAAACTCGCTCTAAAAAAAGTTTAAAATCATTTTCGTTTTTTTTAGTTTAATAAAAAAAAGCCTTAACAACATTTGTTTAAAATAAAGGTGTCTTTTAAAAAGCTTTTAAAAATAGATAAACTACAACTTTTACCAAGACGTCATTGTGATTAGCTGATAAACTAAAACAAAAGAAAAAATAACACTTTCAGGTGAATTGATCATGAAAAACGTAACCGAAAAACATGTACGTTTTCAAATAATGAAACATTGTAGAGCATAATATTGAGATATTTTGACTTTTTTTTTTGTTTCGATTATAGTCGTTTTACCATCTTTATGGCATTCCCGACTTTATCAACGTTGCATTTGGCGGATCGTTATTGAAAAACTTATCCGGTACAACTGTGTTCGATGTTTACTCTTGGGCTTGAACTCGCGGACATCGGCTCAGGAGACAACAGACTTGACATCTGAGCCATATCACAAGCCCATTTTTGACATCTAAACCTTTAAAAAGACTGAGATAACGTTTTTCGAGTTTTAAACCACTGTGCAATGCTTCTTTTTGATCTCTTTTAAATTACTCATTTTCCATAAATATTGAATAGGTCATATGGATTTAAATAGATTTCGAAAATTCTTAGCTCTTAATAAAAGATTGTTTCCGTATATCCAAGGACTCCATCCGTAAATCCACCTTCTCAATGTCAGAGCTTCCACCGGACGGGAGTTAGGTTGCCTTTTGTCTTCTTCCGAAGATTTCCTTAAATCCGGATCATTGTCAGAATGGTTAGAACTGACCGATAACAAGTTGTTGGAGATGCGCACTGAGCTTTACACTTTACTATCAGTTCTTCCACAGTTTATTGGAGATTTGCAGCTCAAAAGACTCTCAGAGGGCCCTGCGATCAAAATGATGATGTTATGGACTCAAGTGTCAAAACGCGTAGTTGTTTTCCATTTCACAGTTTTACAAAGTATTTAGACGGTTTAGATTGGATAATATGTAAAAAAAAAGTGAATTCTTGAATCGAACTTTTCGAAACATGCTCATCATTTAATCTTCATTAATTTTCAGTTTTCCGGAAACAAACGAAAAGTGTCAACTTGCAGCTACTTGTTTAGGAAAGAATGTTTAATGAGCCGTTTTTTAAAGCAAACATTTTCAAAAAGGGACAGTTCAGGATGAAAAAATAACTAACCTCATTCGGATAACAAGTGCCAAAGATTGTGACGGAACTGATGTTTGGTTTTTCTTCGGAAATTAAAAACCGCTTCGGCCTGACGAAATCACACACCACGACAGAATTTTACGAGCCGCATGCGATTCAGCATTAACAATTTCAAATCTAAATATTTATGCATTGCTATTAAAATAGTCAAAGTAATTTTGAGTCATTAGGAATTTAACAGTTATCAGTTTTATTTTGGTAAAAAAAAGTTAATAAACGTACAAATACACCGTACATTGTTCTTTTCTGTTACATTGTTTCAATTTTCAAGGGAATTATCAGGACGTATCTTTCTTCTGATTTGTGTCTGCGACCCTTTAGATTAAAACAAGTATTTACGCAGCCTGGCATCGCTCAACATCTTCTTGAGCAACCCACTCACCCCCTGAGTTTGACATGTGCTTTCACTATGGTTTGAATTTGAAAATTGAGAAATTTAATCCGATAAAAAATACAAGCGAAATTGTATTTACTAATGAAAAAAGCATTGAAACTATTAAAATAATGATTTTCTTAGAAGATTTAGCAATTATAATTGTTTGAAACTTGACATTTTCCACGAAAACATAGTTTTTGAAACAATTTATATTCACTGCCATGCTGAAAAACTGCTATCATCACCCTTTTTTAAGTTCCATTAATGACAACCAGTTGAAATAGTTTTGCTGCAAATCGCTGGCGATCACACGAAATCACACTCAGTGAGCGCTGCGTTAAAAAGGATGATATTATGGATAGAATCGTCAAGCTACATAGTATTTTTTCAAAACATACAGGAAAATTGTAGACCTTCGGTGTTCAAAGGTTAATTACACTAGTTTACAGCATTTTTGAACTCAGTAAACTGAAGGTCATTTCCAATGTAAAATCGGGCGCTGAATCCGAAAATGAAATTCAAAAAAATCTCAGTAGAACCGTTTTTGAGTTATGCTCCAAATATGAAATTTCGGAAAAATTTAAAAATTTCTTGTACTTAGATTGAAATATCTCGGACGGCATAACAGTAATTTGAAATCAATTTTTTGCATATTAAAGGTGAATAAATTTTCTATCGATCATCTGAACAGTGTTTTTGCGTTTGACCAACAGTTTTGTTGATATTAGTGACTTTATGAGGAAAAAAATTATAAAAAACGCATTTTTTTAGAGAAAATTTTGTTTCAAATAAAGTTTTTGACTCGATGGTAGCATTTAAAAAATCTGATTTTCTTTTGCGCTTAAATGTCAATTTAAAACATAGATTTCAAGTGGTTATTTATCAAAATCGGTTGAAAATTGAAGAAGTTATGGCTACTTTACCATAATAGTATTTTTTGTAGTTTTTCATAATTTAACGAACCGCAGAACACTTATCATAGTATAGGAAGAATGAAACATGATAAATCTCACTCGCACCAAGTCAAAATTATTTATTAGCTTACCAGAAGGTCACATGCCAAGTTTCAGGAAGATCTGACCATACGGAGGGGTTGCTTGAGACTCAAACGTGAATAAAATTTTGAGGTATTTTGCCCGGAAGGAACGAAAAATACTGGTTTTTCATCAATTACTATTTTCATCACTAGCTGATTGTTATTTATGGTTGATTTTCTTAAAGCCTGAAATGAGACAAATATTTCACCCGAAGACTGTAACTCGATTGGATTTGAAACAGAAAAGTTATTGAGGTTCAAAGATTGTATTTTGGTCGAAAATTGTCGTATAAAACGCAATGCGTAAAAAGTACTCATTGCGTGTTGGACTAAATTTACGGCCTTTGAACCGCAATAACTTTTCTGTTTCAAATCCAATCGAGTTACAGTCTTCGGGTGAAATATTTGTCTCATTTTAGGCTTTAATAAAATCAACCATAAAAAACAATCAGCTAGTGATGAAAAAAGTAATTGATGAAAAACCAGTATTTTTGTTCCTTCCGGGCAAAATACCTCAAAATTTTATTCACGTTTGAGACTCAAGCAACCCCTCCGTATGGTCAGATTTTTCTGAAACTTGGCATGTGACCTTTTGGTAAGCTAATAAATAATTTTGACTTGGAGCGAGTGAGATTTATCATGTTTCATTCTTCCTATACTATGATAAGTGTACTGCGGTTTGTTAAATTATTTAAAACTTCAAAAATTACAGTTATGGTAAAGTAGCCATAACTTCTTCAATTTTCAACCTATTTTGATAAATAACCACTTGAAATCTATGTTTTAAATTGACATTTAAGCGCAAAAGAAAATCAGATTTTTTAAATGCTACCATCGAGTCAAAAACTTTATTTGAAACAAAATTTTCTCTAAAAAAATTAGTTTTTTATAATTTTTTTCCTCATAAAGTCACTAATATCAACAAAACTGTTGGTCAAACGCAAAAACACTGTTCAGATGATCGATAGAAAATTTATTCACCTTTAATATGCAAAAAAGAGATTTCAAATTACTGTTATGACGTCCGAGATATTTCAATCTAAGTACAAGAACTTTTTTAATTTTTCCGAAATTTCGAATTTGGAGCATAACTCAAAAACGGTTCTACTGAGATTTTTTTGAATTTCATTTTCGGATTCAGCGGCCGATTTTACATTAAAAATGTTGGTCAGTTAATCAAGTTCACGATTTTTTTAAAATTTTGTAAACTAGTGTATTAAAGTTAAAATTTTAGAATAGAGTAAGAAAAAGAAAACTACGCAATCGTGTATACTTCTAAAACCCGTGTTTTAGCTTATATTCGTTAATTTTCAGTTGGCGAAAAACCCTGTAGTATCACAGTGCACTTGCGTGGAAAGCCTGCCCGGAATCAGGATCTTTCCAGTTTAGATCAAAAGGATTTTCTTAGGACTGGTAATAAACCACCCATAAGATGATAATCTGCAACATTTATCAATTTTGAAAACAAAATTAACATGTTTTTGATTTATTTCTAGATCCATGCCGAGTCTGGAAGAAGTATTCTTAGCAAAATATATTTAAAACATTCCATAAAAAAGCGTAAATAAGGTTGCTTCACCAAAACCTTAAGGCATTTGGCGAAACGAGTGCTTAAAATTATCGTTTGGATAACATGGTGCACCGCAGATTGAAAGCAGATTCGTGAACCAAGACAGTCAGTTACGTATTCAAAATGTGGTGTGATTTGGCATAGAAAAACTTCTAGCAAATTTAGAAATCCAGATAAAATACCAAAATTAGAAAAAAATGCGCAAAATCCGAAAAAGAAAATTATAAAAAAAATTAGGTGCCTCATAAGAAGAAACTTTTCGAGAAAAAGGTCAAAGGTTCTATCTTTAGATTAAAAATTCTGGATAATAACATTTTCACTCATAAATTAAAAATATTAAGCTAAGCCATTTAAGAACATCGAAAAAACAATCGCAGAGAAAATAAAAAGCCTCCTATTGAAATGTTGTTCCGTTTATCTGAGCTTAAACTGAAACGCCAGAGATGGAAATAGCTTTTCTTTGTACCTCTCCGGTGCTTTCAGCACAGTTTTCAGCAAAAGTTAATTTGAACATAGCTTGAGAAAAAGTTTCAACTTAAGAACATCAGTGTAATGATTTTTTGAAAATAATTCCTCAAATTCTAAACAGTGAATCTATCTTGAATTGACCGAACATAATCTCTTACGTAGTCGAACAAATTATTCAAAACCGTTATCTATCGAAACAGCTTCTATATAATTCAATCTAAAAAAATCAAAGTTGAATTTTGTAGGAATAAACATGAAAAACTCTATTTTTGCATGCAAAAAGCATTGAAATAAGTTAATAACTGATTTTCTTACAAGATTCTGTCATTTAAATTATCTGAAATTCGGCAGTTTTAAAGAAAACTTCAATTTTGAAAACAATTAATATTCACTGCTAGAGATGTACCGAATATTCGGTCGGCCGAATATTCGGCGCCGAATACCGCCAAAAAACCGTTAAGCCGAATATTCGGCTCACCGAATAGTTGAGCTAAGTATTCGGCCGAATAGGCCGAATATCTATTACACACTTGTAAAATTTTTCAAATGACTTTGGATAATTTATAAAATGTTGAAAAGTAATGTTGTAAAAGGTGTATCTAAGGTGTATCCGCGTATCTTTCACTGTAGATCGTACAGGAGAATGCTGACAAGTTTCGCTTTATTCTTTGATTTTAGTTTATTCCACATTTTCTGGATATATTCAGGCTTGCCCATAAATCCTGTGAAGATTCCAGATAAGTCAAATCTGCGCGGGATGTCCAGATGTTGTTTAAAATGTCCCGAATTTTGTTAGATTATTTGCTAAATCAAATAAAAACTCAAATTTCTTCAAACTTTTAGATTTTGTGTTCAATAATGATTTTTCAAAAATTTCAAAATAAACATAAATTTTCCCCTTTTCAATATTTTTTTTTCGAAAATCGTCCGAATGCCTGGTGATTGAAAGTTTAGTTTGCTTAAGGTTAAAGATCATCTATCGTTTCAACAACTATTTTGAAGATATCTTGCTCAAATTTTGCTTTCGTCTAATTCAATATCAAAGAAGCTAATTCAAATATCTTGGCACCTGTTTCGACATTTGTATCCCAGATTTCACAGGAACGCAATCTCTTTGGGGATAAACGCCCTAGAAGCGACTAGTCATCTGATGTCTTTTCAGTTATTGGTGACATTTTAAAAATCAGAAAGACCTCTACTTAAAAATATCCGGTTGAAAATAATCGACTAAAAACATGAGGGGCCTTTGAAATAATTGAAATAATCCCTTAAGTTTTTTTTTCATTAAAAACTCAATAGAATATTCGACCGAATATTCGGCCAAATATTCGTTTTGGCCGAATAGTTGAAAAGGTCAATATTCGGTATTCGGCCGTTCGCCGAATACCACTATTCGGTACATCTCTATTCACTGCCATGTTAAAACAGCTATCATCACCATTTTGTTAGTTTGTTAGTACCATAAGTGCAAATCAGTTGGCAAAAAGTTTTGCTTCAAATAGCCAATTGCATCAAGGCCTACTTCAGTTTCTCCTCTTGAGGATGATTTCGTATGAACTGTTGATATAATTTTGAATTTGACCTAACGCTAATCCTTTTCGAATTTATGTGCTGATTAATGAGTTTTGAAATTTTAATAAACATTTTTGACAAATATGGAACAAAAGCTTTGGCCAAAATCGACTTTCTGGAACTCAGTCGTTTTTCTAAATGCCGGCTAAATCCTAGAAAGTCATTTTTATCTAGATAACTCCAGATCTCGGCGTTTCATGCATGTCTAAGCCATTTGGTATCAAAATTAAAATTTCGATTTTCCGAATTTCCATTGGTCCCCCTCCCCCCTTTTGTGATTTTTGGGTCCAAACACCTACACTTAATCAAGTCCGATTGTGCTGAAATTTTGCACAGATCAGTTTTTTTGGTCGAATCTACCAAGTGTTTATGGTCGGTTTTTTAAAATTCGACCATGAATATTTTCTCATCACATCGATTGCCACACTGATGTGAATAGCGAAAAAGTGAAAAAAAAGTTTAATTCGCGAAATAGTAAAATGTGAAAATTTCGAATCAAACATCGTTCCATCAGCTGCTTCAACATAATGCCCAATGCCCATGCCAATTTTCATTCTTCCCGGAATTGTCGGCTGTTCAATTAGGCAGAAACCTCCGGATGATCCGAAGTTAACCATTGCCGGATCTCTGCCGCTTAAAGGTCGCAGGGACAATTGAAATTTTTATTCAAAAATTTCTTGTAGCTCCAAACGTTTCGTGTTTCGTGTAACCCAAACGCTCCACGACAACTAACCTATTGACTTTCACCTCCTATGTACACGAAAGTTTTGCTGCTAAGTCTCAAACTGACGCCATGTATACCGATTTGTCAGCAGCGTTTGATAAGGTGAACCACGAAATTGCCATTGGTAAGCTTGGACGCTTAGGATTTTGCGGACCTTTACTTGGCTGGTTCCGCAGTTACTTAACTGGACGTAAATTGACAGTTCGCAGTGGAGACACTCTGTCCAGCCAGTTCTCTGCCTTCTCCGGTGTGCCCCAAGGTAGTCACTTAGGACCGATTATCTTCTTAATCTATTTTAACGATGTGCTCTCGCTCCTCGACTGCTCGAAACTTGGTTATGCTGATGATCTTAAACTGTTCTACGCCATAAACGGCCAGGACGACATTGATTTTCTGCAAAACCAGTTCAATCTTTTCGCACAGTGGTGCGACATCAACTGCCTGCCTTTCAAACGCAGTAAATGTGCAGTTATCAGTTTCTCTCGAAAACGGCAGCCTTTTTGCGTGGAGTAACTTCTTAGGAGATGGACCACATCAATGATTTGGGCGTAATACTCGACCGTAAGCTGGAATTCAAAACACATACGAACTACGTGTCGTCGATAAAGCTTCTAGAAGCCTCGGATTTTTATTTTGAGTGGCCAAGGAATTCAAGGACGTGTACTGCCTGAAGAGCCTGTATTGCAGCATAGTTCGATCCATCCTCGAATACGCCTCAGCTGTCTGGTGTCCTTACTACCAGAACGGTAATGAGCGGCTCGAGGCTATCCAGAGGCGCTTTTTGCGTTATGCCCTCAGACACCTTAACTGGCAAGACCCGTTCCACATGCCAAGCTACGAACATCGATGTCGTCTCATAGACATGGATACTCTTCAAGCCCGAAGAAATGCAACACAAGCTTCTTTCGTCGCCGATCTACTGACATCGCGTATCGATTGTCCTACGCTACTGGAAGCTATTCCTCTTAGTGTGAGACCCCATGGACTGAGAAACCAGGACCTTCAACTGTATGTCTCCATTCGATTGAACAACTCTGGAGCCAATAGTGCATTCATCGGTGTAATGAAAACGTTCAACCGCTTTTCCGAGCGACTTTGACGATTCGAGGGATGTTTCCGAAGAAGAGTTTTAAAAATATCGAGAAATCGATAATTAGATGTAAATTTTATGTAACTTTAACTTTCAGTCGTCATTTGGACCTATACTTGGTCTGTTGATTGAATAAATAAATAAACAATAAACAAAATCTACCTATTTTGTCTTGCATTTGAAATGAAATTTAACATAACTTTTTTTAAGAATCATTAAAATGAAATAAAAATTTATATTTGTATTAACTAAAATCTTCATTTGTCTTGAAATATTTCTCTGAATTTTATGATTCGTGTAACAAGATCCTTTTGCTAATGGTCCGAGACAAGTCAATCATTATTTATTAGTCCGCTCTGCTTTTTTTTACTCCATCAGCCCAATCCTACATTATTTGATACAAATCCGAGTAATCCCGTGTATCCACAGAACCGAGCCAAGGCTCAAGGACATGCTAGTTATACCTCCAACCCACATACATACTGTGCCTTCACCCACAGAAACATTACCGCACAAGAAGAAGGGGAGAAGATGTGTCTAATTACGGTCATTTTCTTTGCCTTTACAGGATAACCGCTGCTGTCATTAAATTGACCTGCTTCTGCTCCTCCGGAAGCGCCCGGCGTGGGACCACTCTCGAAAGGGTGAGCTAGACAGAAAAAAAAACTGGTTCCGGGAGGCAGCGAAATATGAGTGCCATGCATTGTTGTTCCCGTCTTGCATCATCATCATCGTCGTCATCTTCTTCGAATTGGTTACCATCGTTGTCACAGATCACAGGCAATTAAATCATCCCCCCTCAGCGCCCTAGCACTCGTTAGCTGGGTCTGTTTTGTGGATAGTGTAACTCTACTAATTGGAACGTTGAGGAACGGAGTTGAGACGCTCTGCTTTTCTGTAACGGGGTAACCCGTTGGAAGAAGAAGACCGAACAAGAAGAAGAAGAAGAAGAAACAGTATTTTGCGAATCTGGTATAGTGTATTTCTTGTGTGAACCGGTGCACCAGGAGGGTTGTTCAAATACGTCGTTCTACGCTTTACGGTGTAACCGTAACAAAACACGTGCTTACCGGGGATCGTGACTTTGGTTGATTAGGCTTTCAGCTGCGACCAACCAGTGTCTCGGACTGGTCGGATTGAATATAAGAAGAAGAAAAAAGAAGAATAACTGAGCGAGACACCCTGTGAGCTTGTACGACATCATCTCACTCTCTCTGGACGAACCCGCGTCGTAACATTATTGAAGTGTGGAGGCGTGTTCCTTCGACGACGACGGCGACGCCGGGGACAGTATTCTGTGTATTGAGTGAAGTCGTCGTGTGTCCAGGGGGTTTGAAGAAAACGTGATTAATTGTCTTTTAGTTTGGTGTTTAGCGGATCGTAACCGGGTGAATTACGTGCCATTGAGGAATTACCGCAGCTGCTGGGTTCAGTGAAGTAAGCAGATAAACGTAAAGAAAGCAATCAGAAAAAAAACAAACCGTTTGGAAAAAGGGGGCAGAGAACCCACTTTTGTGTTTAGTGTTTTTTGAAAGTTCCGGCAAAATTTTTGCCAACATAGTTAACGAAATGGCTGCACAGCCAGTGTGTACAAGATTTTCAGACAATTATGAAATAAAGGAAGAGTTGGGAAAGGGAGCATTCTCGATAGTGAAACGATGCGTTCAAAAGTCAACTGGATTTGAATTTGCTGCCAAGATAATCAACACAAAGAAACTGACATCGAGGGATTTCCAGAAGCTGGAACGGGAAGCCAGGATATGCCGGAAGTTGCAGCACCCAAACATTGTAAGATTGCATGACAGTATTCAGGAGGAAAATTACCACTATCTGGTGTTCGATCTGGTGACCGGTGGAGAGCTGTTCGAAGACATTGTTGCACGTGAGTTTTATTCAGAAGCAGATGCATCACATTGTATACAGCAGATCTTGGAGTCTGTTAATCACTGCCACCATAATGGTGTTGTACATCGGGATCTGAAGCCAGAGAATTTGCTCCTAGCGAGCAAGGCCAAGGGTGCGGCTGTTAAACTGGCCGATTTCGGTCTGGCTATTGAGGTTCAGGGTGACCAGCAGGCTTGGTTCGGATTCGCCGGTACGCCCGGCTATCTATCACCGGAAGTTCTGAAGAAGGAACCGTACGGTAAAGCCGTCGATATCTGGGCTTGTGGTGTCATCCTGTACATTCTGCTGGTCGGTTATCCGCCATTCTGGGATGAAGATCAACATCGACTGTACGTTCAGATCAAGGCTGGTACCTATGATTATCCGTCCCCCGAATGGGACACTGTAACGCCCGAGGCGAAGAACCTAATCAACCAAATGTTAACAGTTAACCCCTACAAACGAATTACGGCCGCCGAGGCGCTCAAACATCCCTGGATCTGCCAACGGGAACGTGTTGCTTCCGTTGTGCACCGACAGGAGACCGTGGACTGCTTGAAGAAGTTCAACGCCCGACGCAAGCTCAAGGGTGCTATCCTCACTACGATGCTTGCTACCAGAAATTTCTCCAGCAAGAGTATAATGGCCAAGAAGGGAGATGGTTCGCAGGTCAAGGAATCGACCGATTCATCGAGCACCACCGTCGAAGATGATGACTGCAAAGCCCGACGACAGGAAATCATCAAAATCACCGAACAGCTCATCGAGGCAATCAACAATGGTGACTTTGAGACGTACACCAAAATCTGCGATCCACATCTAACCTCGTTCGAGCCGGAAGCTCTCGGCAATCTCATCGAAGGTATGGACTTCCACAAGTTCAACTTTGAAAACGTACTGGGCAAGAGTAGTAAAGCTATCAACACCACCATCTTGAATCCCCACGTTCACATCTTCGGCGAAGATACGGCTTGCATAGCTTACGTACGGCTTACCCAGTACGTCGACAAGCAGGGGCATCCTCACACTGTGCAAACGGAGGAGACACGGGTGTGGCATAAGAAAGACAACAAGTGGCAGAACGTGCACTTCCATGGCAGCCGAAATGGCAGTTTCAGCAACACGGCAACGCAATACGACTTTGTGAATCACAAATAAACTGGTACTTATAACTGTTGAACACGACCCGGTGGTGGTTCTCCGGCTGTAAAAGATAAAACTCTTGGAGCGAAAGGTAGTTAAAATCTTTAAAATAGATTCAAAACTCTCGAATACAACAGATGCTGGTATATGGTGGTGAATAAAAAGAAGAAAAAAATCGCATGCGGAGAGTTAAAAATAGCGAAGATTTTTTTTGTTTACTTTGTAATTAAGATAATATAAAACTATGCTTGTTCGTTACAGAAATAATTAAAATTAAATAGTTTTATGATTCTAATATCACTGTAACCAAAAAAACCAAACGAAATCAACAGAAACTAATCAACATCCGACATAGGTTTGCCAATGATAACAAACGATCAGGCTAGTGAAACTGTGTGCGGTATTGTTTTAATCGAATCCTATGATTTCCCAATCAGAAAACAAAAAAAAACTAACCGATTTGATGAATGGTGCATCCAAGAAAACCAAAAACAAAACCAGAGGCCATATTTTCCTAGAGAATAGAAACAGTCGACAATTTTAAAAGAAAACGCCAACTGACACAAGTTAAAACAAAACATTCACTGAAACACTCATAAAACGAACATTACACCTATAGAAATCAATGACACAAATTGTCGGTGGAAAATTGTTAAATCATTCGAATGGTCACAAGCGGAGAATCAAGCAACAAATCGAAGCAAGAAATTATGCAATTTTTTATCCTTACTATTTCAAATCGTATAGTAATGCCATCTATTGTTGATGAAGCGCCCGAGAGCGAGTTAAAAAAAAAACAGTTAAAAGATACACCAAAAAGTTATACATTGACAGTTTTCGTAACAATATATCTCTCTCCCAAGTTTTTCCAAGTATATAAATTTCTCAAGTTTCTCTCTATTATTCATGTTTTATAAAAGAAGATTAACAAACAAAAA
This sequence comes from Uranotaenia lowii, assembly GCF_029784155.1. Classification (NCBI taxonomy): domain Eukaryota; kingdom Metazoa; phylum Arthropoda; class Insecta; order Diptera; family Culicidae; genus Uranotaenia; species Uranotaenia lowii. Next base: position 62,619,989 of record NC_073691.1, on the reverse strand, counting down.
AACAAAGAAAAGCATATTGAAGGTGGATAAGAATTGAAACAAATACCAATCAAATAACATCCCTCACGTTTACACTCACACAATTCATGCATTCATTCGTTACACACGTTTGTTCACCCACAACATTTTTGAGAAACAAGAAAAAATCGTTAGAAGATGATAAAATCAAGTGGTACGCCATACATAGGAACGCGTGAATAGAGTACTTAAAACCATTCAATAACAAAAAAAAAACCCTTTGAATGCTCTCTATAGAAATCCAAACAAACAAAAAAAAAGCAAACGAACAAAACAACCAATCACAACCAACCAAACCCACAAAATTCTGTGTGAGAGTGAGAAAATATAAGACTTTACATTTGAAATCACAGAGAGAAACAAATACAAATAAAAGTAGGCAAACATTCAACAACATTAAAGCACTAGACGACGACGAAGACAGGACCCTTCTCGGTGGAAGATACACATATATCAAGAAAAACCCAAAAACTGATCAAAGTAAGCTGTGAACACGGAAGGAACGATCGACGAAGAAACGAGAGCTCGAGCCTAATCTTAGAGAAGCTTACACCACTGACGACGACAGAAAGAGAAAAAACTAGCAAAAGCAAATTGAGCAAACAGCAGCATAAACCACCTAAAAAAAACAAACAACAACAAACAGAACCGAAAGCCGAATAGTAAGACCTATTTTCCAAAGTAAAGATAGTAAACACCGCATCTTACTCTAAACAACAAAAAAAACATCGTCGCCATATTAGATAGAATCGTTTATATACATACTTAATGCAAAACAAGAAGAAAAAAGCAACTATTTTACGCGCATATTTGTAATATATGACACAACAACACTGTGGAACTACTGCTAACTGGGAGAACGGAGCGTTTTGTGGATAACAAAGCAAGCAGTACATGGACTCTCTTTCTCCGTACACATGAGGACAAGGACAAGCGCGAGTTAAGTGTCGAAACGAACCAAGGTCAAGCGTAGTGTGGCGTTTAGTAGTTTAGCGAATCCGAACAAAAAAAAAAGAAAAAATATTGATAATTGATCCTACTAAAGTGGAATGTGTATAAGAATGAATTTTCTCTCTTTTGAATGTTTAAACAAGAAAACAAATCAACAAACAAACAACAACAACACGTTAAACGGAATTTAGAGCGCACCGCCAGATGGACGGTGTGGACGGTCCTTGCGGGACTTTACCGGATGATCTCTTTCTTTCTTATCTATCGATAGACGAAGTACTACTTACTTTTGGTGTAGAGACGGAACAAATACAGACAGATTCCACACAAACACAGCTTATCCCCAGCTTACCCACACACATCGACATTTTCTATTGAGGACCGTGCATGGTTCCGAAGTTCCTGATTTGTTCTATGTACTTATGAATATGTTCAACGAAGTAACGTAAAAAATTTCTCAATACGAAGGTCGCGGTGAAAACGAGAAAGGTTTGAGTAACATCCAGATATACTGATTAGTAGAATTCCGGTAACGTTTCTTTTGACTCACCAAAGTGAATTAAAAGTCATGTCAACCATAGTCAGTAACTGAAGCACATCAATTAAATCAAAGTCTACTTGGATGGAAGATCGCCAGTACAAGTATAGGACAAGACATCTCTCTGATGTTGCTAGTTAAGTTGGCGTCGAAAAATTCTGTCAGCGAAATCCTCCCGCGAGGTCAACCAGAATAACGAAACCAGAAAAAAGTGGTCGTCGTAGGATATAATCGAAAACAGCTCAGTAGAAAATAGACGCCGCCCACGCAGGAATTTGTTGTGTTGTTTGCGTTTCTTCTTGTACTTTGTCTTTGAGTTGAGTAGCACTGAATTGGTGGAAGCAGGGCGACATTAAACCACCGTTCATTATTTTGTTTCGAGACCTTTCACCGCGATTAGGGTCAGCAGCTCTCGGAATCGTCCTAGAAGGCCACTGCGGCAACAAATTGAACTGTCATTGTGGCTTCTGTTTAGCATGGTTATCAATGGCGATGACAGTGTTAGGTTTTTTAAAAAAAAAAAAACTTGTCTCGAGGATGTTGAATTCTAACCAACTTGTTTCTTGATCCAGTATTAGGGTCTAGTAAAGTCCTTATTCACCCACTCACTCGAAGTGACAAGATGGCTAACAGTTTTACTACCATATTCCTACAAATAAGAGCATACTTAGTTCGGTTGGCAGTTTGAGGTTAGATTAGAGTGACACACTCTGATTAGATGTTGTGGAGTGTGCCTCTTACCAAAACAACAAATAGAGCCAGGGGTATTAAATTGAATTTGTGTACTTTGGATGAGCGAGCGTCTTTCTTCTGCCTGTCCTGTCACAATGGGCACTAATCGAATAGATAAGTTTGGTTTGGGTGATGTCGTTCGTACCGAAAAGCAAGCCTGCCGGAATTAGCCTGCGTTGTTGGTGGGAATCTCAGCATGTGGGCAAGTGTTAAGATCCTGATTAGTTTACCACCACCCTGTCACTGGTGGATACCGGCTGAAGATCCTTCTCTGCTTGCTGATGAAGCAGAAAGGAAGGAAGATGAATCAGTGCGTGGTCATGATAACTGACAGCTTGGCCTACTTCGTTCGAGTTTCTGGTGCCAAGCTGTGGGCGCTGGGAGGAGCCAATCAAGTGTCAAATTCAGATTGAACATGATAAATATTGACACAGCTGAAGCATCGTTGTTGGCTGTCATCAAATGAGGCTCCACCCGAGAAGAAAGTATCCAACAATGTGGCAAAATTGAACAAATCAAAGTTTTATTTTAAGAAAATAATCAACGGAAAATTTATTGAAGAAGAAATAAACACATTAAGTCGTCACCAGAGGTTTTTCAAAAAGTGTGGTGGTGGTGGGGGTAATTCTTCTCAGAACAAAGTTTTCAAAGCTCGTAGAAAATGATGAACGTGCACGCGTCCAAATGGAAATGGGAATCAATCTTCCGGGGAAGCCAACCAGCCGGAACAAACCAAATTAGTGGATCGGGGTCGAGTTTTCAAGGGGTCGGGAAACACCACGGCTTGCGGAATGTGGAATCGAGGAAACTATCCCCAAGAACAACAATCGAAAGTGCAAAGGAAACACACTCGGGAGCGAGCAGAAAATTCCGACAACGTGTGCCGGATTACACGGAAGAATGCGTGTGGGCTGAGAGCGACCACTGCTGAAATTTCATCGGTAAGTTTATTTGTGAGAAGATCTTCGATTGAATAACGTTTACCCACAACTTTTCCTTCTCATTGGTTTCACGTGAGCTATGCCTTGCTAGTTGATAAATGTTAATTGAATCGTCATAAGTTAACATCATTTGCTGGTATTATCAAAAATAAGACAATTATTGATTTTTTCATGCATCTTAAATATTCTGAAATCTGTCGACAGAGAAACTTAGAAATCTTTGCTAGATCTTACTCATAGATGATTCGCAACCCTTAAACTTATTTGAACAGATCAAGAAATTACATTGCACAAGACCATCAGAAACTGTTTGTCGGTTATTTACTAATTTAAAAAATGTAAAAACTTTGGAAGTTGTTATGAGAATTATTCTGGTGAAATTTAAAATATGTATCTTAAAGGCCAACTTTCTTCAATGTTTCCTCAGTTTCTATTTTCACGTGTTTTTTTAGCATTTTTCTACAACCATTTGTTTTTTTTTTATTCAACTTTGATGTAAAGCTTAGTTCTTTTAGAAATGGGACACTTTCTTTTGCTTAAAGCTCGCTTACTAGAAATCGGACATTCAAAATTGATGCCTGTTAAAAGTACAATTCGACCTATTTTTTTTTTTTTTCAAAATTATAAATTTACGCGTTTTTAAAATATTCATGATGCAAGAAAAAAAATTTTGCACCGTTTCCTTCATAATCCATCATTATCATATTGATAGCTGACAAAACGGTTGATTATTCACAGAATTACTGTGTGTGAGTGGTGGAAAATGTGCAAACACTGTCAAAACTGTCCACAAAGTTCAAATTAAGCATTGGAGTGAAACACATGATCGGCAACTACGGTTAAGAGTCATCAGGGAAGTCAAGGCTCATAACAGCACTTTTAATCTTGAACAATCGAAAAACTTAGTTTCTTTTAAAAGAGAAGTATTGGACCGAAAAGTAGCAGAAATTGAAGGAGAAGGACAAACCGACAAAGTATAAGTTTGAAAAACTGATCAATATCATGATTGAAAAAAGTGTGCGCCGGCCGATGGGAGGTACCAAGAATAAAGTAGAAATTTTTCCTATAAAAAACGAAAACCAATTTTTTCATGAATAATCTTATGATGATTCATGAAAAAATTGGTTTTCGTTTTCTTTAGGAAAAAGCTTCATTTCCTTCACAGAAAATATTTAGATCAAACGAATGGTATTTGAGATACATACATTTGTTACTGTCCCATTTCTGAAAGAACTAAGCTTTAAAACATAAATTTTCAATAAAAAGTAGAGAGTACCAACTGAAGGACTTCTCATTCCGTATCATGTGATTCATATGTTTCTAAAATTCCGAAAGAACACTACAATCTTGTCGGAATTTCTTCTGTAGTTTAAAATAATGGTTGTTTTTTTTGTGGCCAGGGGGTTACCTTAAAGATCCATTTTTATAACGCAGATGTATGAGCTTTCCAGATGGCGTCAACAAAATCGAAGGTCTATATATATAGAAGATTGACTGTTCTTGAAAAAGCCTGCTTCATTATCTTGAAGTGACGTTTAGTAAGTGGCGTTATCTTTGGCTTTAGCGACGAAGAAAATCGATATTTTAACTACAACTTTAACTACAATTTCAATGAAACCTCTAAATTGTTTTTAAGTGGCCATAAGAAATCATAAGACCTAAAATAACCCAAACTAGAGGTAAGCAACCTTTTGAACCAACGGGCAAATTTATATTTGAATTCTTGTCGGCGGGCCGCACTTAAAATTACTTTTAATAATAATTATTGCTGATTATAATCAGCAGAGCTTTACGTTATTTTTTTTTTTTTAAATTACACATTTTTGGCGAAAACATATCTGAGAAAGGAAAGATACGCCGAATTCACGTGTTTAAAACCAGAAATTCAACACGACTTTTTCAATACCCGATATTGAAAAGGTACATCACTATTTTACTTTCTCTAAATTTTTCAATAGTCAATCATCGTCTTAAAACAAAATACCAAAAGATAAAACAGCAAATGTGGTTTATAACATAAAATGTGGAGGAAGTGAAAAATCCTACATTGGAGAAACGAATCAATTCTTACAAAAAATATTGGAACTACATAAAAACGATGTTAAAAAATAGGATGATTCGGACTTGCACAACATAGTATCGAGTACGATCATGTTTTTGATTTCAAAAATACCAAAATTTTAGATTAAGTCTCGAAGTATAACGCCAGAATCTTGTTACAGTTTTGTTTTTATGCATATATTCAGCACGCATTTATCATTCATTAAAACCACGGAAAGAAATTGGCTACCAAGTCCCCACAGTGTGGACATGTTTAGCTGAAATTGAAGGTACCCCTCGCCAAGCAGCGTAAACAGTATCAACACACAAGCTAGTTTTTCGCCAGAGTGTGAAAAGAAAAAAAGTGACGTGTCAGGTCGGGAAGTGCCGTTCCTACACAGCGGACCTGAAAGTGCACGTGTTCAGCGACGAAACATCCAGCATCAGAAGACCGTGACGGAACCACGGCTAAAAAAGAAAGCCGCGGATACTTGGGCCCTAGACTCGTCGAATTAACACCTTCGCCCACAGCTGCTGGTCTATCCATCGGAGCCGGAGGCACGATTGCCGTCAATATAATCAAGACGGGGTGCAAGCAAACCAGCATGTTAGCTGACTAAGCTACTCAGCTATTACGCCACCCCCAAGATTGATCGGCTGATTTACACACGACAAACTTCCACGTGTTAAATGCCAGAAAAAGCAGCCCCTTCCTTTGGGGCTTTTTTCTACGGCTTATTTTCTACCAGCAGTTGCAGTTCGAGGACTTGGTCGCACACGAAACACGTCACTGGCAGGGGTCCTTCCCACGAGGGAAAAGCAGACTGTTTTCCCACGAACGAGACTATCTCAATCCGGACTTCCAGAGCCCGAACACTTGCCGGGTCTATTCCGGGTCGATACCACACATCCGCGGAAGACGGAACTCAGATGCACGGAAACTCTTTGGACTGGATACAATTGCATGTCAGCAGCACTTTGCCGAACGTGTTGGTGAATCGCCACCGCGAGACTCTCCGTGTCGGAACGAAGCCTGCTGGGCTTCTACGCAGGTCACTAACGAGCACATCACCGGCAGGATCCGGAAGTCCGGTGCCCGATCCTGTTAGGTTCGCCAAGGCAGTTGGCGCACAGAAGGAGAACATCACCGTCAGGATCCGAAAGTCCGGTGCCCGATCCTGTTAGGTTCGCCAAGGCAATCGGCGCACAGAAGGAGAATATCATCGGAGGAATTGCATGCGACGAGTCGAAATCATAGGATGACACGTGAGCCAAAATTATACTAATAATGTTTGTGTTAGGAATATATGCAAGATGAAATCTATTAATATTTGTCTTTCAAGTTGATGGCGTTGTAGCTTAAGTTAAAGTGCGTTTTTTACCATTGCCTCGCACAAATAAGAGAAAAGCTCTTTCACAATGGCGCCCAACTAGAATTAACCCACATTTTAAATTGTTTTTGTGGTGTTTGATGTGCTGCTGTTTAGTTTATGCAGCATATCTTGAAGTTTCAAAGTTTGGCTATTTGTGTTTAAGATTATAAGACCCTTTTTCAAAATGGATATGGATCCAGCTTGTCTTTCTGAAGACGAGGTGAGCTATGAGCTGGCGCTACGTCACGTAGCTAATTTAAGTTCTCTTCCGAGAAGAGCGAAAGCGTTGAGGCTTAGGCAAATCATGCTAGAGGATGTTAGAAACAATAAAATTTATGATAATTCTTCACACATCATGGATGCGGAGCAAAACATCCGCATATGTCAAGATCGCGTAGATAACTTGCTAGAACGATTAAAAGTAGCTTTTAAATCCGCGGATTACCAATTCATGCGTCAAGCAACTTCGCGTCTTATTCATTATCGTGAACGTTTAGCGATAGTAGAACCACCTTCAAAATTAAACGATACGTACGCAACACTGACTCTTCTAATCCAATGTTCTTTAGAGGACATTGAAGATGTGTTGAGCAACCCGAGAAAAAAAGCAAGTGGGCAAGTGCAAAATGCTAGTGAGGATTATGGTGCAGCAGCAGTGGATCTGAACGTATCCCGGGCCGGCTCGAGCAGAACAGGAACTATTCCAAAGCCTTCCAGAAACAGAACCACAGCCAGCTTGAATCAGCCAGTTGACATCGGGAAGGACCAGCCAGGGCGCAGGACGTCACAATCGGAAGCCAACTCCTTCAGCTCAGACCGTGACAGCACGTACCTAGGGAATTCACCATGGGTGAGCGGAGCTGCCGCAGTTGAAGAACCCGAGCCGAGGAGACAACAGCAGAGGCAACGGCTGTCAGATCGAGAGCGCAACACATATGAATCACAGCATACAGCAACATACCGACGTGACGTTGAAGAAAACAATTTCGACCAGCAGTTTGGCCATCATCGTGGACCTAGAATTAGCGAGAAACTTGGGTATCCGGACGACGAATCCGCTCCTCCTCCGTACGCTTCTAGAGAACGAGTGGAAGAAGCATCAGCGAGGAATGAATACAGCCGATTAAGGGATGAGTTACTGGAGCGATTCATGCGACGGGAACAGGAAGCTTATCAACAGCAGCGTTGGGAGGACCGGCGTTCTTCAAGCAAGGCAATTCACAATTGGCAGATCTTCTACAAAGGCGAAAGAGATGGCGCATCATTGAACGAGTTCATTCAAAGCGTGGAGGTGTTCGCATTGTCCGAAGAGGTTCCTGAGCGTGTGCTGTTGCAGAACATCAAGCACTTACTCAAGGGTGATGCTTTGAAGTGGTATGCTAGAGCGTTTTTAAGAGGCGATTTGAGGTCGTGGGGAGATTTCAAGCGGTTGATCCGGGGAGAGTTCTTACCAAGCAGCTACGCTTACATTTTGAGGGCTGAGGCGTATCATCGGCTCCAAGGAGAGCAAGAAACCTTTAGCGATTTCTTCGCGGATATCTCAACACTGTTTAGTTACGCCAATCCACCTGCGACGGATAGAGAGAAATTGTTCATTATCAAGAAGAACATGAACTCCACATATGCTCCTGTTGCAGCAGCACAGCAAGCAGCATCGGTTGAACAACTAGTAGAAGCATGTAAGGAATTCGATGAGCTTAGAAAGCTTCAACAGCTTCAGCGGCGAATGCTACTTCCGGCAGCATCTCTGTTAGAACCATCGCTTGCCACACCAGTGCCAGTACAACGCGCTAATCGCAATGCTCCGATGAATCAACGCTACGGAAGAGTCAATGTGCTAGAAGAAATGAATAGTCGCAGAAATGAAGAAGCAGTGAGTTCGTACGGTGGATCGTCGGTGAACAACAGTAACAACAAGGTGGAAGAACGTTTGGAGGAACTGATTCATCAGATCGATGCTCTGAGGGTGAGATTCGAACGCAGGGAACACAACACTACAAACACGCGGGAAAATCAATCGCGGCCGGCAGTGTCTAGTCAGGAGCATCCAGAACCACCGAGCGTGAACACTCGACCACCAATGATTTGCTGGAATTGCGACGAGGAGGGACATCGCTTTATGGATTGTTCGAAACCACAAGCGATACTGTTCTGCTATCGTTGTGGACAAAAAGGTTTTTCGTTACGGAGCTGTCCAAGTTGCCGTCATCGCTCGGGAAATGCCCCGGCGGGGAACTAGTAACGGAGGGATCGAATTCCTCGCCATGTTTTGACGATCCTTCCCAGATACCGGATTTCAACAATATCAACTCTTTAGTCATCAATCTCAACAACGACAATCGACCGCATGCAGTAATCGAAGTCCTGGGCAAAAGCATCACCGGTCTCTTAGACAGCGGGGCGAACTGCTCGCTCTTCGGAGGAAGCTTTGTACAGTTAGTGGATCAGCTGAAATTGCGGAAAGGATCATTGGCTGGAGGAATTAAGACTGCAGATGGAACGGAGCACCATTTCCAGACATTTGTTCGTCTACCAATCGCTTACAATGGAAAGACCCGAGTAATCCCAGTATTGCTATTACCGACCCTGCCGGATTGCGTGATTCTGGGAATGAACTTTTGGAATGAATTCGGAGTCAAGGCAATATGCTGTAGTATGAAGTTACAAGACGAAGTTCAAGGCGACGATGAAGAGGAGGTCAACAGTATCGTCGACAACGATGTAACGATTAAGAGGCATCAACAGAAGCAGTTGTCACCGGAACAATCAGTCGTGCTAGAAGCAACAGTAGCGAACTTCCCAACAGCAACAGACGGTCGTCTGGGTCGTACACATCTATACACACATCGCATTGAAATCGGGGATACTCAGCCGAAGAAGCAGCGTTACTACGTCATGTCAAAATACGTTTTGGACGAGGTAAACAAGGAAGTCGACCGAATGATAAAATTGGACGTGATCGAAGAAGCTCGCTTTTCGCCGTGGAACAACCCGCTGGTAGCTGTGAAGAAGAAGACGGGCCAGTACAGAGTATGTCTAGATGCTCGCTACCTAAACTCCATCATGATTAATGAGGGTTATCCAATACCGCAGATTGCAGCTATTATGAACAACCTCAGCGGCTGCAAGTTCATTTCATCGATAGATCTGAAGGACGCATTCTGGCAAATACCTCTAGAAACAGCTTCGAGGCAACTTACGGCCTTTACGGTACCTCAGCGAGGCCATTTTCAGTTTAAGGTGGTTCCGTTTGGGTTGTGCACCGCTAGCCAAGGACTGGAGAGGGTCATGGTAACCATCTTCGCAGATATGGAACCAAAGGTCTTCCACTACCTTGACGACATAATTGTGTGTTCGGAGACCTTTGAAGAGCATATAAAGTTACTTGAAGAAGTGGCCAAGAGACTTCGTGCGGCGAATCTGACAATTTCTGCTGAAAAATCCTGTTTTTGTAGGAAGGAGATAAAATACCTGGGATATGTGTTAAACCAAGATGGCTGGATGGTGGATCCGGAGAAAACAAGCTGTGTAGTCAATTTTCCGATTCCAACAACTAGGAAAGAGGTGCAGCGCTTCATCGGCATGTGCAACTGGTATCGTCGGTTTGTAGCAGACTTCTCGGAGATAGCGGCGCCTCTCACGGAGCTCACGAAAATAAAACACAAGTTTCGTTGGACGGTTGAAGCAGAAGAAGCCTTTCTACGACTCAAATCATCATTAGTATCGACGCCTGTTCTCGCGCCACCGGATTATACAAAGCAGTTTGCGATCGCCTGCGATGCGAGCGATGTGGCTATTGGGGCAGTGCTCACACAGGAAACCGACGGGCAAGAACATCCAATTTGTTACTTCTCGCAAAAATTGACGACGGCGGAGCGGAAATATTCGGTGACGCAGCGGGAGTGTCTGGCAGTAATCAGAGCTATCGAGAAATTCAGAGGATACGTAGAAGGCGTTCACTTCATCGTGTACTGTGACCACTCTGCCCTCAGCTACCTCAAAACGATGAAGAACCCTACAGCGCTGATGTGCAGATGGCTGCTACGACTCAATGCTTTTGATTTTGAGATTCGCTACCGAAAGGGATCGGTAAATGTGGTTCCAGACACGCTGTCCAGGATTGTGGCTTCAGTAGCACTCACTCAAGGTTCGAATGCAGATGGCTGGTATACTAGAATGAAACAGAACGTTAAAGAAACGCCGAACAACTTCGCCGACTTTCAGATCATTCAGGATGAGTTGTATAAGAATTGTACCTTCAAGGATGACGCCGGGAACACTACGCATCGTTGGAAGAAAGCAGTACCCAAGGAAAATCGTGTCGAAATCATGCGGAAATTCCACGACGCACCTTCAGCCGCGCATCTGGGATTTCAAAAGACATTGCAGAAAATTCAGGTACACTTTTACTGGCCAAAGATGAGAGAGGAAATTTCACGGTACGTCAAGCAGTGCAATGTTTGCAAAGGTAGTAAAGCTGCAAACTCCAAGATGATGCCTCAAATGGGGAAGCTGAAGCCAGCACGCACCCCATGGGAACTGATTTCCATAGATTTTGTTGGTCCATTAACACGCTCACGTTCGGGTAACACAGTTATGCTTGTCGTGGTGGATTGGGTTACCAAGTATATCGTCGTTCATCCGATGAAATCAGCGGATTCTTGCAAGATGGTGGAGTTCCTCGAGAATCAAGTCTTCCTGAAGTTCTCGCGTCCAAGAATAATCCTTTCAGACAACGGAAAACAGTTCATCTCTTCTGCCTTCAAATCTCTTTTGAGCAAGCACAACATACAGCACATGCTGACGGCATATTATTGTCCTATGGTGAATAACGCAGAAAGAGTCAATCGAGTCTTGGTAACCTGCATACGATCATTGATTGACGAGGATCATCGGACCTGGGACGAGCATCTGCCTGCAATTTGCGCAGCCATCAACAGTGCCAAGCATGAAGTAACAGGAACCAGTCCGCACGTCGCAAATTTTGGAAGAGAACTAATTCTGCACACCGATTTGTACACTCAGAAAGACCTGAACACCGACGAAGATCCAAAGATCGCTCTGAATATCCGTTTATCCACGATCAAGCGCATACAGGAGTTTGTGATGAAACGAATCCGGAACAACCATGCGAAGTCGAAGGAGCGGTATGATTTACGGAAGAGATCTGTGATATTCAACGTAGGAGATCTGGTATGGCGAAGAACTTTTACCCAGTCGTCTAAGTTGGATCACATAAATCGTAAACTAGATCCGAAGTTCCTGCCAGCGATAGTGAAAGCAGTACTCGGTACCAACCTGTACACCCTTGAAGATGTGTCAACCGGGAAAAGAGGTCAGTACCACGCTAAGGATATCAAAGCAGACTAAGAACGATTTTGAAGCTATGTAAGCATTGACGCTGACCACGAGCTCACTTGGAGCAGAAAACACGAAATGGAGAAGGCTGAAGGACCAACATCATCTTTGAAACCTCGCCCCAACAACTCGGAGCAAATTATGCAGAATTCTTCCATTCAAACAACTCAACGGAACACAGCTGATGCCAATTCGTCGCTAGTACACCGACGAACACGAAGAAGGAGACATGAAGGAGACAACGGCCTTGCGTGGGACCAGCGTCAGCTGCACGGACTCTGAGAACTCCGCCATGCAGTTCTTCAGAATTTGGGGAGGGCCGGCAACCTTGCGTGGGATTGCCGCCACTCAGTGTCCTGAAAGCAATCCTGTCATCAACAGCAGCGTTATCGCGCTTGGGATAGTAGCACTGGTGAGTCACCGAAGCCAGGCGCTACACACCACGTCGCTGCAATTGAAACGATTGTCAGGACACCAAAAACTACAAAAACGAATTGCAGGAACATATTCAAGCTATGTAAGCAGACTTTAAGTTGCAGACCACGAGCTCAAGACGCCACCTAAATACGAAATGATGATGGCTGACGGATCAACATCTATCTCACTCTGGAAACCTCGCCTCTCATACTCTTCGGAGAAACAGTCATCGTTGAAATTCCAGGCAGCATCATGAAGAACCTCCGAAGTCATCGAACAACCGAAAGCGAAAATCCGTCACACTACCAACGGCACGAGGCATCAAGACAACGAAGAAAAACTACGGAGGAAAATCGTCATCGAACAACATGTGCAGCCAAGAGACGTATTCAACAAACCTTCGAACATGACAGAATATCGAATGTAACGACACACCGAGTTCGACAACACCCAAATACTTCAAGTCTGGAACCCGTCACTTCGCATTCCCAGCAAAGGAACCGGCGATGAAAAGTCACACCACAGAAGCGAAGCGACGCAGGCACATCCCGAAAACGACATTTCATCGAATACAGCACTGCACTGCAAGTTGTGAGGGGTAGACATCATGACGGCCGCTACCGCCATATCGACTTCAGTGTAGGCTGTGAAACCTCCAAAGCACTCATCTATTTGTCTATCCAGCTATGTACGCAGTACAATCACTGACGACAAAGAGCATCATGCCGCTAAAATAAGCTCTGACCAAGATTGGAGGCCACGAACCACTAAATAACCCTCATCTTTGGTACAGCTGTTCAATTTGGATACAAATCTCACTTGCTAAGAAAACATGATGAAGAATTTAAGCCTCAACAACGCAATTTAACACAACTTAGTCTTAAACACTATCCATTGGGTCAAGTCGAATTAAGTACGGTTTGGGGGTCGTCAGGACAAATAATCAAAAGCAACGCGATCTAGGGGCGCGGAATAACCTCTATCTTGGACTCCTGGCGATTTGGGAACTAAATACTCCCTTTCCTATTGCCTTGCTTAAAATCTTTTGTAGATTAGTTTAAATGCCAAACTTTTATTGCTATTTGTTAGATGTTAAATCGGCTAGTTTTAGAAAATTAAGTTAGCACGATTTGAGTTAAATGTTTCATGGGATCAATCAGTTGCTGTATTCAGAGACATTTGGCCACCATGAGATGGCGTTCAGATCACCGTTTAGGCACACATAGTTGCCGTAGTTAGCAGTTCAGCTGCTGTCTAGTGTCTGCAGTTCAGCTGCCGTTCAGTTTTGCAGTTCAGCTGCACTTTCGAAGTTAAGCTTCGCATGGGATCTACTCACACCCTCTGATCTGTAAAGTCTTCACGCGCAGGACAAAAGCGTAAGCGGAGAGTTTTTTGTGAGGTTCTTCTAAGCCTCACAAAAAACTCTGATCCCATGATAGGATTGTGTTACAGTTTTGTTTTTATGCATATATTCAGCACGCATTTATCATTCATTAAAACCACGGAAAGAAATTGGCTACCAAGTCCCCACAGTGTGGACATGTTTAGCTGAAATTGAAGGTACCCCTCGCCAAGCAGCGTAAACAGTATCAACACACAAGCTAGTTTTTCGCCAGAGTGTGAAAAGAAAAAAAGTGACGTGTCAGGTCGGGAAGTGCCGTTCCTACACAGCGGACCTGAAAGTGCACGTGTTCAGCGACGAAACATCCAGCATCAGAAGACCGTGACGGAACCACGGCTAAAAAAGAAAGCCGCGGATACTTGGGCCCTAGACTCGTCGAATTAACACCTTCGCCCACAGCTGCTGGTCTATCCATCGGAGCCGGAGGCACGATTGCCGTCAATATAATCAAGACGGGGTGCAAGCAAACCAGCATGTTAGCTGACTAAGCTACTCAGCTATTACGCCACCCCCAAGATTGATCGGCTGATTTACACACGACAAACTTCCACGTGTTAAATGCCAGAAAAAGCAGCCCCTTCCTTTGGGGCTTTTTTCTACGGCTTATTTTCTACCAGCAGTTGCAGTTCGAGGACTTGGTCGCACACGAAACACGTCACTGGCAGGGGTCCTTCCCACGAGGGAAAAGCAGACTGTTTTCCCACGAACGAGACTATCTCAATCCGGACTTCCAGAGCCCGAACACTTGCCGGGTCTATTCCGGGTCGATACCACACATCCGCGGAAGACGGAACTCAGATGCACGGAAACTCTTTGGACTGGATACAATTGCATGTCAGCAGCACTTTGCCGAACGTGTTGGTGAATCGCCACCGCGAGACTCTCCGTGTCGGAACGAAGCCTGCTGGGCTTCTACGCAGGTCACTAACGAGCACATCACCGGCAGGATCCGGAAGTCCGGTGCCCGATCCTGTTAGGTTCGCCAAGGCAGTTGGCGCACAGAAGGAGAACATCACCGTCAGGATCCGAAAGTCCGGTGCCCGATCCTGTTAGGTTCGCCAAGGCAATCGGCGCACAGAAGGAGAATATCATCGGAGGAATTGCATGCGACGAGTCGAAATCATAGGATGACACGTGAGCCAAAATTATACTAATAATGTTTGTGTTAGGAATATATGCAAGATGAAATCTATTAATATTTGTCTTTCAAGTTGATGGCGTTGTAGCTTAAGTTAAAGTGCGTTTTTTACCATTGCCTCGCACAAATAAGAGAAAAGCTCTTTTACAATCTGTGCAGAAATGTTCCACATTAAAATTAGGGGCGAAGACGACGTTGTTAACAAACAGAAAGATTCAATTAATTTCAAATCAGCATACAACTCCATTTTACCAAAGATCAAGACACTGATAGATCAATGTAAACATAACATCAAAAACAAACAAAAGACAGCGAATAACAATACGACGATCGATAGATAAAGTAAGATAATTAGTTCTTGTAAAATGGAAAACTATACAATTAAAAAATTTAATTTTAAGCTCCACTGAGGAGGAGCGAAACGCCAAAAGTAACTCGAAACGTTTGGACCAACTGGCAAGTAATTTCGTTTTTCGCCGAAAAAAAGTCGATAAAAACAACAAATAATTGACTTTCTGTGTTTTGTTTTTCCATAATTGAAACTTGTCCTCAAAGCCTAGAATTTTTTCCAACGAACGGAAAGAACCTCGTTTTTTTAATTGAAGTTCTGTATTGGATCATTGCATTGAGATGTTGAGCAAGGTTGTCGAAATCACATAAAAATATTCAACTTTACATATTTTTAGGCAACTATCTCCAAAAATACATGCTTGATTCTGAAAAAAGCATCACGGATAATCCCCAAATATCTTTTGGGTCGAATCACAGAATTTCAGATATCTATTGTTTTTATCAAAAACTAATAGTTTAATGCCAGCTGATTCATGTTAATACAAAATCTAAAATCTTTCACCCGTCACAAACGTTCGTTTTTTCGTCAATATTCAGAAATGAATAATATTTCTCAAGGTTTTGATTTGATTTTTTTTGCCGGTATTTCAATGCTAACAGAACAAGCCTTTTTACCGAATTAGATGGAAAATTATCTGCTGAGCATATTTTTTACCATACTACTTTATTTTTGCTTGAAACGAAAACGACTTCACTAACAGACTTCGAAATTGATCGTGTGTAGCTTTTCAAAGGGGTAGGAGTTAAATAATTAGGAAAAATGTATCCTGAATTTAAAAAAAATTCAATATTACTTTATATAAAAAAAACAATATTTGCATTTATGCCTTGAACAGAACAGAATAAATGCTTAAAGAGCCAGAAAAAGTAAACAATCTCAAAGATTGTGGAGCAAATGCAGATAAGTGCGTATTTTAATCAAGTCATATAAATTTTCCTAACAATCTATTGTAGAAAAATAGTTGATGCATAAAAATTTGATGGGCTTGTGATATAGCTCAGTTGGCAAGTCTGTTGTCTCCTGAGCCGATGTCCGCGAGTTCGAGCCCAAGATTAAACATCGAACACAGTTGTACCGGATAGTTTTTCAATAACGATCCGCGAACTGCAACGTTGATAAAGTCGCGAATGCCATAAAGATGGTAAAACAACTATAATCGAAACAAAAAAAAAATAAAAATTTGCTCATGTCCCAAACTGACCCTTTGTTACGACTTTTTTTTTAATCAACTTATTTAAATGATAACAAAACATTTGATTTGACATCAGTCCCTATACACTGTTTTATGTAAATTTAATATTCCATCTGCAAAATTATTTCAGTGCAGTAAAATGCTCATGCAAATTGAAAAAGTTTACTTATTTTTGAGTTCTTTTCCAGGTACTCTGGAACCAACTTTTTTTACCATGCTTGGAAAGTTTTGTCTTCTATTTGACCCAACTGTGGCTGTGTGGTGGCGGCTTATAGAATACTACCACTGGGATACTGGTCCACGTCGTAAAAGGCGACTTATCCAGTACTTCCCATATGCGTTAGTCATTCTTCAAATGCGACTATCACATTGGGAGGGGGGAATCTTGGCTTGGTTCCAAGCCAAGTTTCTTCAGGGAGGATTCACCAATTGTGCTTATTGCTAATAATGCGCATGCACGAGTTGTATTCTCCTAAATTTTGTAAACACCCGCTTCAAGGTAGTTCTGTGCCTGCGGGCCCCAAAGTGGGGGTAGGAGGGTGTATAATAATCCTATCTTAAGCAGAACGTTGTTAAGGTCTGCACTATAGCCAGGCACTGGTGCAAAGGGCCGTATTTTTCCTGGCAACTCGTGGGATTCAGATTATACACACGATTTTAAAATTTTCATCCTGTATGGGATACCCCGCTTCATGCGTCGATATGATGGTGCAGGGGTTCTTGTGTGTGATGGGAATATGTGTGGAATTCTTTGATAGAAATGCTTTCTATTAAGGTTGCACAGATAAATCTGCGGCACAAAAGAACCGCTACACTGAACTTATGTCGTTTAATCCTTAATGGAACTGCATCAATCGCCTTGGTCCAAGAACCCTATTTCCGAAATGGAACTTTTTACTTAGGGAATTTGCTCAAACCAAACTTTACTGTGTTCAGTGTAATTGGAATGACTAATGCCCGAATAATGCCTCGGGCATGTATATTGATAAACAATTCTTTAAATGCAACACTTATACCCAATCTAACAACAAGAGATATTTGCGTCGTTCAGGTTTCGCTGCCTGATAGAAAATACGTCTACTGTTCAGCATACTCACCATATGAACAATCATCCCCTACGGATGATTTAAAAAATGTCATTTCATTCTGTGAATCACAAAATATACCTCTTGTAATTGGCTGTGATGCCAATGCCCATCATTTTGTATGGGGTAGCTCAGATATCAATCTGAGAGGCTTAAATTTAATGGAATATTTAAGCAGCACTGATTTAGAAATTCTAAATGTAGGAAATAAACCAACTTTTGTTAGGTGTGACAGAGAAGAGGTGATTGACATCACACTTTGTTCTAGAACAATTTCTCAGGAAATTTCAAATTGGCATGTGCCTAACGAAGAATCGATTTCTGACCACAGGTTTATCTATTTTGAACACTCAGGTGAGTTTTTAGAAACAATTACATTCAGAAACCCAAGAACAACTAATTGGGACCTATATTTGGAGCATCTTGCTACTAAATTTCATGGATATACACCTGAAATTACTTCTCCTCTTGAGTTGGATGAAGTGGTTGCAAAAACCACCGAAATTATTTTGAATTCTTATGAAGAAGCGTGTCCCTTACGAACGTTGAAATTCAACAAAAACAGTACACCATGGTGGAACTCAAATCTCAGTAAATTACGAAAAAACTGCAGACGCTCTTGGAACCGAAGGCGCACGGAAGGTTTTGATGCTTTCAAGTTGGCTCGCAGAGCTTACCGGAAAGCAACAAGAGCTGCCGAACGCTCAAGTTGGCAGAGCTACTGCACAAACATTTCAAGCTTGCACGAAGCAAGTAGGTTAAATAAAGTCTTAGCCAAATCAAAAGATTATCAGGTTTCATACCTTAAAACCCCTAGTGGTGATTATACATCAAACGACGAAGAAACATTAAGTTGTCTATTCAATACTCACTTTCCAGGATGTGTTGATCAAGATTCATCGATAGAGCCTGAGTTCTTTTCTGGAAGTCTAGATTCCTTGCATTTTGCTCGGAAAATAGTTACTACAGAATCGATCAAATGGGCAATCGATGGTTTTGCTCAATACAAATCTCCTGGTAGTGACGGTTTATTTCCAGTTTTGCTTCAAAAAGGTTTCGATCATTTCAAACACATATTAAGAGAAATAATGATAAGCAGTTTTGCTCATGGATATATTCCTAAACTTTGGCGGCAGATAGCCGTGAAATTCATCCCAAAAGGGGGACGATCATCATACGACGAAGCCAAAAGCTTTCGTCCTATTAGTCTAAGTTCATTTCTATTAAAAGCACTTGAACGTTTAATTGATCATCATATCAGGCAAGAATGCCTTGTCCAACATCCGCTTAATGCGACACAACATGCATACCAAACAGGAAAATCAACATTAACTCTTCTGCACAACGTAGTACACAATATTGAAAATAGTTTTTCACAGAAAGAATCATGTCTAGGAGCATTTCTAGACATAGAAGGAGCATTTGATAATGTCTCGTTTACATCAATAATGGATGCGGCACTACTTCATGGAGTGCCTAGTGTTATAACTAACTGGATTAGCGCAATGCTAAGTAACAGGAATCTTCATTCGTCTTTAAGACAGGCTTCAATAACAAAAGTTAGCACACGTGGTTGCCCACAGGGAGGTGTACTATCACCTCTTTTGTGGAACCTAGTTGCAGACGGCTTGTTGAGAAAACTCAATGACCGTGGAATACCAACCTATGGATTCGCAGATGATTATCTTCTGCTGGTAAGAGGTTTGTGCATAAGCACATTATTTGATATAATGCAACAAGCTCTGCGCTCTGTTGAACGATGGTGTTCTCATGTAGAACTGTCAGTTAATCCTCTAAAAACTAATATTGTATTATTTACTAAAAAACGTATCACCCGCGGGGTGCGCCCTCTGCTGTTTTATGGTTCCGAAATCACCGTGTCTGATCAAGTTAAATATTTGGGTGTCATTCTTGACTCCAAATTAAACTGGTCTGATCACATCGAATTCAGAATCAAAAAAGCATGCATGGCCTTCGGACAATGCCGACGTGCAATCGGGAAAAACTGGGGACTCAAACCCAAACATATTCACTGGATTTACTCCACAATAGTAAGACCAATTCTGGCCTATGGGTGTCTAGTGTGGTGGCAGAAAGGAGAAGTTGCAACAGTTCGGACTAAACTAAATCACCTTCAAAGAATGTGTCTTTTGGGGATGTCCGGATCGTTCACTACAACTCCTACTGCAGCACTAGAGGCTCTGTTTTCTATCAAACCTCTACATTTGTTCCTAAAACAGGAAGCCTTCTCATGTGCTTTTCGTCTACAGGCAGTTGGTCTCTGGCTGTCAGGAAATATCGAAAGATCATCGAGTCATACAAATGTGTGGCCTGAATTAGTTAGATTAAACAAGTTTAATCTAGCGCCAAACGATTTAACACTCTCGAGTAGTTTTCCCTACATGGGGTTTAAAGTCAAATTTCCTTCTCCTCAAGAATGGTTATCAGGTTTCGTAGAGGACCAAATGTCCTCTCATATTGTATTCTATACTGACGGTTCATTATCAAACGGCCGTGCAGGTGCAGGAATTTACTGTCACGAGTTGAACATAGAATATGCTCAACCTCTAGGAAAATATTGTACAGTCTTTCAGGCTGAGCTATATGCTATTATGTATGGAGTGCAAATTGCACTTCAAAAGAAGATTATGTTCAGAACAATTTATTTCTGTTCAGATAGCCAAGCAGCTATCCAATCACTCAGTGCTTCCAGTTCTAGATCAAAACTGGTAATCGCATGCCGGAAAGCAATCGAAGAACTTGCTGAAGGCAATGGATTAAACCTTCTATGGGTACCCGGACATAAGGGAATTTTTGGAAACGAATGCGCCGACGAACTCGCTAGAGCTGGATCGGAAAAGGAATTTTACGGACCAGAGCCGGCTGTCCCAATATCACCACACCCATAGAAGAGGTTGCAAAAATCCAATGCCTATTTAGCACATCTCTGTGCCGATAATGCGTTGAAATGTGCACTGTGCCGAAGATGATATGTTTGAAAAACCGTAACTGGCATAAGGACTCGGCTCCCAACTAAAATGATGCATGACCACTACATTCAAGCAAAACAAGAAAAACATTTTATGGGATTTCGTTCCTATTGGATAATTCATCCCAGAAACAAGAAAATAAAAATATAAACCACAGCGCCCGTAGGGAGAATCGAACTTAAATCACTAATTAAATGGTCTTGCCAGACCGACATCTTAACCAGTGTACTATTTGAGCTTCATGCAGGAAGAGGGATATTTGTCATAGGCATTCTGCCACCGATCAATCACAAAAGAAACGCACGACAGTGGCTTCCCGGCGTTTGGCCTCCTTTCAAGGTATTCATTTGTCTTGCGATGGAAACGGGAAAGGGAACGGGAGTGAAGGAAACGGGAAACCCATTGAATGAGAACTGTGCTTTGCTTACTGCCTGCTATTACATACACACGCTACATATACACAGCTGCTAAAGCCGGGCAGCTTGGCCGGTGTTGTTTGCCGGTAAATTGAAGGAATGTTTTTGTTGTTGCTTTTGCTACATACACACGCACAGCTTAGCCGTGTATGCCGGTTGATTGAATTAGAAGGAAGTTTTTGTTGTTGCTTTTGCTACATTCACACGCACAGTGCTCGGTTCGCTGGCTGCCTGGTGTTGGCCGGTATTTATTTCCATCCTTCTTCGTCTTGTGATGCGATAGGGAGGGACGTGAAAGCGTTTTTATTTTGTTTCTTTCAGACATACGCAATTCGGTTAACTTGGGAGATTAATGCCGGTGGGAGCAAATCGAATCAGCACCGATCGCGTTATCTTCTTGTACCAATGATGCTATGTAATTGACTACACGCCATTGGCACAGAGGCTGAATTTTGGGTGCATGTTGGTTCAGAAACCAAATTCAAACTTGGTCCTCTAACCAGCATAAACGATACTGGGAAGAGTTGGACACTTGTCGCCAAACTAAATTATTTTTAGAAAAACCATCTCCAATCATATCGAGTTACTTGTTAACTTTAAATAAATCTCATTGCAGCATCTTGATCAGAGCACTCTCCGGTCATTGTAAACTCAACTATCACATGCACAACATTCAGCGTGCTGAATCTCCAGTATGTGGTAGTTGTGAATCAGATGTGGAAGATCCCTTCCATCTTATATGTAACTGTCCCTCATTTGCCAGACTACGTTTTCGTACTCTGGGATCTTATGCTTTAAGCGAATCTGAGTTTAAGAAATTAAACTTAAAAAACATTCTATCATTCCTTATCGAATGTAGAAAAGAGCTTTAATGCTAATAATCCCTAGTGGAAAGGCTTTATGCCATCTTAAATAGATTGAATTTATTTCTTCCTTTTATAGGTTTTTCAGGTTTCTCAGGTAAATGATGAAATCTTGGATAAAAAAAAAGGCTAGGCACAATTTTCCCGTTTGTTTGGATAACGTGCCGCTATTAAGCCTACCCCATTCTGATACCTGATACCTGAAATGCTCATGCAAATTGAAAAAGTTTACTTATTTTTGAGTTCTTTTCCAGGTACTCTGGAACCAACTTTTTTGACCATGCTTGGAAAGTTTTGTCTTCTATTTGACCCAACCGATATCGTTTCTAAAAAAATGGTTTTAAACGAAATTATGTTGAAAAATCTTGGTAACGTTTCATTTGTCTCATATTTTATATACTCAGATCATTTTTATCGCTGAACCTTGATATTTTTCTGTACTGGAAAGTTTAAAATTGTTGAGTATTTTTGCAAATGTACATTCCTCTAGATAATCCATTAATAGTATTCTAGCACGAAAACTTTTCATTAAATACTTATCTTAGCTTAGCTTGATTGACTCTTCAGATCCACCTTTAATCATTGAATCCGAAATGCTTAACATTTTCGTTATGTGGAAAATATCGTCATAGAAATGAATAGGTACGTTTCAAATTCCATGATCGCAGGCGTGACTCAGTAGAACGAGTTCCACATCGCCAATGGTTGTTACTTCGTGATTGACCGAGGCCATCAGTTTTGTTCAGAGATCAAATAAATGCAGCCTGGGATTGGCAGCATATTCACACACAATGCTCAAGCCTGATGCTCTCTATTTTAACATCAATAACGGCGCCGGCCACGTCCTAGTAGTGAGTGGATGGATTGTAAAGGTAGAAAGGGAAGATCAATTTTGTGCTTTGGGACCGAGATAATTTTTGCATCCTAGCAAAACAATTTTGGTTTGGAGTTGGGTTAAAGGATTGATCGGGGGGCACGTTTGACTAGTGTGATCAAAACTATCAAGCCTATTTTTCTACCATCCAATTGTTGCCTAATGATGTTCGTTTATATCTCTAATATAATTCATCTTCTTAATTTCACATTAAGTGACACCACTGAAACTTGAAAATTTAAAAAAAAAATTGCCATCATTTTGAAATATTTTTAAGAGGTTTATTTCCAATTACCAAATTACCAATTACAAATGTTGCCTTACTGTTTCAACTGAATAATAAAACACAAAGATTGTGTTGAATTGATTGATTTGATTACTTTTGAACGGTTCTTTTTTGGTTGACGGGTCGACAAATCATGTAATTCCAACAATTTTCTCAATAATTTGAAAATTAAATAAAATGGTGCAAACAAATTACGTTTACATTGATTATATTATATCGATCCTTTTAATGTTATCACGTTAAAAGCTTTTAAATTGTTCATGATTTTTCTTCTTCAATGGCTTTCATGCTTAAAATAAGAACAGATAATGGGAGAAATTCGTTGATTTTTAATTTTATTATGTTATTTGGAAATTATATCAATGCCTAAATGCAGGAAAGTAAAAAGATGCAATTATTTTCTAATGCTTATCTCATTGGAAAGACTTTTTATTCTCTATGCTTCTGTTTTAATTAATTTTACCTTCATTCTTAAATCTACAACAATTGCCTTAAGTATTTGATTTAAATAAAATTTCATTTATTTTGCTACATTACTAATCGATTTTTTTTAATAACTGTAAAATTTTATAAATAATTATGATTAAGCTGTAATATCTTTCTATATGGAGTTATGGCTGTTTTTACCCTCAATTCCTCTACATTTTTTCTGAAATCATTGAAAAATGTAGGGGAATTGAGGGTAAAAACAGCCATAACTCCATATTTCAAAGCGTGCGGTGGCTCAAACAGCCTTCATTAGATTCCTCGGAAAAAATTGCATAAGATAAGTCTCGTTTGGTAAGAAGTTTTCAAGTCCGATCATGATTTTTCTGAACTTTTTGAAAAATGAAAGGGAATTAAGGGTAAAACAGCCATACCTCCTGTTACCGGTGCGTGCGGTGTGTCAAATAGGCTTCGTTGCATTCCTCAAAAAAATCACACATGATACGTTTCATTTGGTTCAAAATTATCACGTCCCAACATGCTTTTTCTGAGCTATTTCAAAAATGTTGGGAAATCGAGGGTAAAACAGCCATAGCTCCTGTTCCCAATCCGTGCGGTGGCGCAAATAGGCTTCGATGGATTTCTTAGAAAAAATTACATAGGATACAATCCATTTGGTTCAAAATTTTCAAGTCCGAACATGCTTTTTTTCTGAAATCATTGAAAATGTAGGGGAATTGAGGGTAGAAACAGCCATATCTCCATTTTCCAAAGCGTGTGGTGGCTCATATAGTTTTTATTGGATTCCTCGGAAAAAAATCACACAAGATACGTCCCAATAGATTCAAATTTTTCAAGGCCGAACATGCATTTTCTTAACAATTTGAAAATTTGAGGGGAATTGAAGGTAAAATAGCCATAACTTAATTTTCCGAAGCGTGCGGGGGCTCAAACAGCCTTCATTCGATTTCTCGGAAAACCCACACAACATACAACCCATTTAGTTCAAAATTTTCAAGTCCGAACAAGCTTTTTTCTAAAATAATTGAAAAATAAAGGGGAATTGAGGGAAAGATCAGCCATAACTCCATTTTCTGATGCGTGCGGTGGCCAAAACAGCCTTCATTCGATTCCTTAGAAAAAATTACACACGATAGGTCTGTTTTTGTTCAAAATCCTCTGGTTCGAATCAGTGTTTTTCGGGAATGTTTACAAAATATAAGGAAATTAGGGGTTAAAAAGACACTATATCTCCGTTCGTAAGCTTGTGCGGCGTTTGAAACTATGTCCAATCGATTCTCCGGAAATTTTCACAAAAGGAAAGTATGATTTCATAGATTTGGGTTATGTAGGACGACGGATATTGAATTTCTTGCCGTTTTGTACACTTTTTTCCCCATTGTGTAATGATTTTAAAATATTGTCCTCGTCTTTTAAATGCACGTAGTTAACATCAATGATATTTTAGGAAAGTAAATATACCTGAGTTTAGTTGGTAGAAAATGTAAATTGGCACATTTTCTTTAGGTAGTTTAATTACAATAACAATAGTAACGATAAGTAGTTTCGATTTTTTTGGTTAATGCTTGCATAATCGATAATCATAACTGACCATAAAAAAAAAACAAAAAAAACAACATTTTTTCGACTTTGTGCCAAATGCTCATCCGCAGCTATCCGCAGCTGGACTCACGTTCCGCAGATAGTATAGATTCCAAACTAAACTGTGATGATGGTCTCTTGAGACTGCTGGGCCCTGCTCGTTAGATATAAACCAACTTAGGCCGGAAAATACATTTTTTCCAATAATTACCCATATTTTGCTAATTTAAATTAACCGTGTAACCTTTCAATCAAACCCATTTCAAAGTTTAGACAATTACCTTTCCAACGGCGTATTACATTCAAAAATTGGACCATTATTCGCTGAGAAAATTGCATTTGTTTAAAATGCATTTTTTCCACAATTTTCACAATTTTGCTAGGTCTGATGTCTGTGGCGCAATGAGTTTTCATCACAGACGGCTGAAATTTTGGGAATCTAGGTTTGAATTCTCTGGCTATCAAATGGTATACAAGACACGTCATTCAATGCAAGTAAATTTTTCGATTTATGGCCACCACTTTCCCCATAGTGAGATGTAAACTGGTCAAGCTGTAGCTCTATAATTCAGTTGACTTCATCAAGTTGAATTCGCTGCTAGATTATACGGCAGAAAACGCTCATCGTGCGTAATGTTAAAGTAAATGTGAAAAGATGATAAGGAGATTTCTTTTTTGTGAAAAATTATTACTATAGGAAGTACGAAAAAAATCCTCTTGAAAATTTATTCAAGAAAATACGTACTTTTGTAGAAAAGAGGGGTGCTTATTATGTCCCGGGTGCTTGTTATGCCCTTATCTCCCCTACTCGGTCAAAACCTCTAAAATTAATGTTTTTTTTAATATTATTATAAATCATCACTTATTTATCATCAATTAAAATATGTCTTATATTTATAACGTCCTAAGTTTGTCGGAAAAGCTGGTGTTCAGTCTTTTTAAGTTGGTCCGGGAGGCGTATCATCAGACTTTTTTACCGCAGCTACTCAAAAACTCATATAACTCATAACTATAACTCATAACTTATTCTACCGATTCAAACGCCGAAAATTCGCTTTCTCGATATCAAACACTTCTAAACATTGCACCACAATCAAACTTTTTGAACTCTGAACCAATCCGGTTTCTAAAATTTACACTCAAAATATTCTAAAGCAAAGAACCTAAAAAAGTGCGACCGCTCCCGGACACGGCCTGCTGCCTTTTTTTTAAATCCATTAAAAGTATTCAAGCACAAAAACTTTTGATCTGTTGAATAACTATGTTAGCGAATTTTCAAACCCTTTTTTTATGTTACTAGCTGACCCGGTGTGCTTTGCTACACCTTTCAAAAACAAATGATGTTTTCAGAAATTATTCAAATTTTTATTGTTTTGTTGGCGTTCACTTCACTCCCTGCTGAATGAAGGTCGTGATCTTTAATAATCATACCCATTTTTTTCGTTCCCAAGAATCCTCTTATATCAATATAGTTCCATTGGTTGATAAGTTTTTAAACTTTACAACAAAATTTATATGGAGCCCCCTCCTTTCTTCCCCTCTCTACACTGTAAAGCGTAAGATCTTTAACAATCGCAGAAACATCTTGAAAAAGCTTATCAATTATTTCTAGATCAATGTTTTTTTTTAAATAACGAAGTGATAAGAAAGCAAACATAACTCAACTTTTCTAAAGAAAGGAAAGAGGGTAGAACAGAAAATGATAAATCATTTCTTAGGTCTAATCAATAAATTAATGTAAATTGTAGTCAATCAGTAAATCAATGTTTAAAAATTGTGAAACAGAACTTTCCCAGATAAACATTTTGTATTGTCCTCTAAAAAGGCTTGTAATCATTTAAAGCATTGTTCCTTTCATGTTACAGTTTATATGGAACGGTTTATGTGTATTATTCTGTAGTTGATAAAAAACAAGGCTCCAATGAATGTTAGCTTGATATTTTGAATTGTGTGTGTGAATTAAAAACTTTTTTATAGAAAAAAGTAAATGTTAATTCATTGATTTTGTTATTTAAAAAAATATTCCTAGTTGAACTGAAAACTTTTTATAAATATATCAAGTAATTTCCTTTATTGATCAGATAATATAGATCATTTAACAGTAATTTTTAAAATTCTACCAGGAAATATAGAAAATTTATTATAGAAAACTTAAATCGTTACACTTGTCAAAAGTGTCTCCTGATCATATCCTTGCACCCAACGCTCCAACCCCAATTTTTTTGCTAGGATGCAGAGGTGACCTCGGTCCTAAAGCGCAACATTGTTCTTTCATCCCTTTCTCTCTTTTCCAATCTATCTATTGACTACTAGGACGTGGCCGGCGCCGTTATTGATGATTAAAGAGAGAGCATCAGTTTTGGGCATTGTGAATGTGCTGTCAGTCCCAGACACCTTTCATTTGACCTTTGAACAAAATTGGTGGCCTCGGTCAATCACGGAGTAGCAACCATTGGCGATGTGGAATTCGTTCTACTGAGCCACGCCTGCGATCATGGGATTCGAAATGCATTTAACCAACGAAGAGTTAAAAAACCTATTGATGAAATTGAACGGAATTGTTCATTATTAACTTATTACTATGAAATTTTAATAAAGCATTTCGGGTTCAATGTTTAAAGGTGGATGTGAGTAGTCAATCAAGCTAAGCTAAGCTAAGATCTTTAACAATCGCAGAAACATATCTCGTAACGAAGTACTTTTCCATGCCATATTTGTTTCCATTTTTTTTTCGTTAGCATAAATTGAGAACTTATGCTTACAAAATTGTATTGGGCTTACCTCTCTCCTCCTATGTATCTACTCACTGACAGAAGGATGGTGTGTCAGATAATCATAGAATCATACCAAAATGATTTTCCATGTTAAGTTTTGTCCATTTCTCGGATTTTGAAAAAAAAAGAAAGGTTAAATGTAAGCTTTCCTCTTCCCTTCCTATATTCCTTATTCTATCCTCCTACTGCAAGAAAGGAATTGTGTAAAATAGAAAAATTGTTCATATTGAAATACCATCCCATGTCAAATTTGGTTTTATTTGCGTAGTTAGTTCTTGAGGTATGCTTAAACTTGAGAGGAAGGACCATCCCTCATTCCGTTCTCCCCATTGAATGAAGCGGTGAAAATTTAATATTCATGAAAATATTTTTCGTACACAAATAGTTTTTTATGCCAAATTTGGTTTCATTTGCTCGATTAATTCTCGAGTTATGCAAAAAATTAGTATGGAAGCCCCCCTATCCTATATCTTTCCGCTGAAAAAATGTGGGACTAAAATTTTTAATAGAAACATTTCTCGTATCCAAATACCCTCACATGCCAAATATGGATCAATTTGCTTAATCAGCTCTATAGATATACTGAAAATTGTAAGGGACACCTCTCTTCCCCCTTTTCATCCACCTCTTTGAAGGAGTGAGGGATACCAACTATTCATAGAAGCATTTCACGTATCCAAATACCGTTCCATGCCAAATGTGGTTCCATTTGCTGTTGTAGTTCTCAAGTTATGCAGTAAAAAATTATATGAAACATCCCTCCTTCTTTCCTTTCTCCCCGCTGGAAGAAGGAATGGGTCTCAAACAATCATTAGAACATGTCACGTTCCCAAATACCCGCCCATGCCAAATTCGGTTCCATTTGCTTAAATAATTTTTGAGTTTTATAAAAAATTATAAAAAAGACCCCCTCCCCCTTTTATATTTCCCTACTGGAAAGAGGGAGGGGTCCCAGATAATCATAGAAATATTTTTTGTATCCAAATACCCTCCCATGTCAAATTTGGTTCCATTTGCTTTATTAGTTTTTGAGTTATGTGTAAAAATATGAAAGAGGCCCCCTCCCCCTTTCTACTGGAAAGAGGGAGGGGTCTCAAATAATCATTGAAATATTTTTTGTATTAAAATACCTTTCCATGCCAAATTTGGTTCCAACATCTTGATTAGTTTTCGAGTTATATGAAAAATTGTAAGGTAGCCCCCCCCCCCTCCCTCCTCCCTTACACTCCACTGAGAGGAGGGAGAGGTGCCTTATATTCATAGAAATATTCCCCGTCCCCAAATACCACCCCATGCCAAATTTGATACCATTTGCTTGATCGGTTCTCGAGTTATGCGAAAAATTGTCTATTGTTTGGGAGGCCCCTCCCCCCCTTCCCGTTAGAGGGAGGGGTCTCAAACCATAATAGGAACCTTCCCCGGCCTCCAATACCCCCACCTGCCAAGTTTCACGCAAATCGGTTCAGTAGTTTCTGAGTCTATAGGGAACAGACAGACAGACAGACAGACAGAAATTCATTTTTATATATATAGATTTGAAGTCGTTATTTTTTTAAAAATGCAACAAGCTCAAATTTCATTGTTTTAAATGAGGTGACCCTCTTGAAAATGTTACGAAATTTGCTAGTTTATATAAAATTGTCAACTCAAATGGTGCTCAGTTCAAGTTGATGAGATTCATCAACAACATTAAAATTTGTTTTTCACATATAGAATATATTGTCCAGACTATAAATATTCTAAATGGAAAAAAGTTGCGACTAGTGCGACTGTCAATATTTGTATTTTTTTTTTTTGTAATAAAACTGTTTGTTTCCTTTTTGTTTCATACGACGACGTAAGAGCAAGTTCACTGGTGTTGGTAAAAGTGGTAGAAATTTTGACACTTTTAGCACTTTTTGAAAATTGTGCCATGCAAAAACATTTTCAAGATCTTTGGCCTTTAAGTTTTTTTACTACACGAAAATTCGCATGCTGTGATGCAAAAATTGCAATTTTTCTATCACATACGGCTGAAATAGAAACAGTGCTGTAAAAAATACAAAGCCTTGAAGATCTTGAATACATTTTTGCATGGTAAAATTTTCAAAATGTGATACATATGTCAAAATTTCTACCATTTTTTCCCAACACCAGTGAACTAATGAAAGCCCATGGAGTTTTTTTTTTTCAAGTAAAATTTTCATTTCGAACGAATTTTCCACAGTAACCAATACACTAATCACTTTGATTGTAAAAAAAATCTTTAATGTTTTATACTGATAATTCTTCAAACCCCCAATTTAAGCCTCAATTTTATGTTGTGTGTCTTGTTCTACTCAATTGAACTGCCCTGCACATTCAAAAGGGTTTTTATAAATTACACAAGTCCACAAAGTTCACCTTTTTCCGAGTTTAAAAGAATTTAAGAGATAACTCTGGTTAATTTGGGTGCCATGAATCCAAATTTACAATCTGCTTTTGTTTTTTAAATAACCTTTGAAAATGGGTTGAAAATCATTTTAGAAATTCCTGCATTTTTTTAAACAAAACATTTCAAAAATTTTAAAAGAAAAAGGTTCAAAATCAATCATTAACTTTTCCAAAGACCGCAAGCAATTTGACTTTTGCGAAAAAAAAATTTTTTTTTGTTTACTTCAACCCATTCCGGAAATTTGACAAATTTTTAAAGAAGTTTGTAGTGAAATGAATGAAATAAAACCTTCAGTAATGTCAGAAATACTAGTAATAATATCATTTCAAATTTTTATAAATTGTAGAATTTAAGTTCTCAAGATCATTGTATCTCTGAAATTAGAATATCTAAGCAGAATATATAGTTTGATAGATTAGAGCACAATTAAAACATACAGAAAATACAGAATAAGGAATATCATTTTGAGCTATTATTAATGACTTACAAAGCATCGATTTGAAATTTTGAGTCTCATCAATTTTAAATCGTAACAGTAAAATTTTACTTTTCCAGTTTGTGGAATGCTCATAAATAGAAAAAATGTTTTAAAAATCAATTTTCTTATTTATTGTGAATTTTTTATATGTATTGTTGTTGTTTCTAGTCTAAACCCACCAAATTTGTCCGGATTTTACCAGGTCTTTAGATAAAATCCCGGATCTTTCAGGCCCTGATAGGTGCTGAAAATACTTCTGCAACCATAAGCCTAGCCTATTCGAAGCTGTGTAACAAGTTGAAACAGAACTGCTTCCGGTTACTCTCTAGTGGCTTAATTCGGTCTGATCTGATTTTTCCAAAGGGGTTTCCTTTTTTCGATTTCAATCCGCAATTTGTCCCACTTTATTCGTTTATAACTCAATCCCGATTATAAGCACTGCTGTTGTACACATTATTTGATTTTTGTTTCGCCTTCAGTTACCATAAATTGCAACTGTTTCAAGCACTGTGTTGTGCTATTGTATTCCGGTCCGTACAAAATAACGATATAAAATGAGTGCGCATTGTAGTTATTTATAAGTACTCGATAAAAACCGTAGAAAATGACTCACCGCACGCAAGCTTCAAAATGGTTATATTTAAAACATTAACGGTTAAAGTGGCGGAAACGTGAATGGAATAATCAATGGCGTAGTTAACATTTATTATTCATGTTTAAAACAAGTGGTACACCCTTTTTATATTGGTGCTTCCAGCCGGGGAGATAAAATGTAAAAGGAAAATGGTTCCATACAGCTTTGCCGGAAGTTGCTCTCCTGCTCGTTTTTATTTGCTTCCCTCTCACTCTCACTCACTCTCTTTTTATTGAGCTGCCCTGCAATCGAACGATAGATGGCTGGCAGGGGGTATGTGTTTCGTTGATCCACTTTATATGAGATTTACATTTATTCAAATTATTCATCCGATGTCCTTAAACAGTGCAATGCAAAATTGTAAACTGCAGAATCGTCGTCGCTGTCAGACTGCAACCGCAAAAGCCATTAATTTTCTGTCACACAGTTTGTTGTTTCATTTCATTCCTGTGTGTGCACTTTTGGTTTGCCTTTATTATTATTCGACAAAAACCAGCGCAAACAATAATATTGTGGGCGAAAATCACGGTACGGTACGGGTTCTAAATGAAATCTTCTCCACCCTTCTCTTACCAATATTTAATTCAGCTACCTACGTTTACTGAAATCGTATTTATTAAAAGTAAATCACGCTACCTATTACATCATCCTTAGTGAATGGAAAATTTACAATTCTAATGATGTGTTACACTGATTCATAATTTGTAATGAAATAAATCTCGCGCGAGCTTCCATTACGTTGTATGAAACATCTTGAGAATTCACAGAAAACTGCTGCAAAAGTTATCAAAAAATTGTATTTCACATAGAAGAATATGTTGTCCAGGCTACAAATATTCTAAATGGAAAGAAGTTGCGACTAGTTTTTGTCAGTTTTTGTATTTTTTCGTAATAAAGCTCTTTGTTTACATTTTCTTTCATACGACGTAATGAAAGCTCATGTGAGAAATATTCATAAATTTTATCTAATTCAAGTCATTCATACCCGTTTATCGCGATCTTTTGGGCATCGAGTTCAATGTTGTTTTGTTGGATTGAGGGAGCGTTCACTTTAGAGCTTGAACATTGAGCCAGAAAACAGTGCTGAGGATTTTTTTGTTCAAGATTTTGGAGATGTTGCCACATACTTTATTTTAAAAGGGATCAGATGTCGCTTCTCTTATATGAAGGTTCACTAGTTGACCTGTGTATCAGACGGAGTCGATTTAGAATTATACTATTTCTCAAGGCCTACCATCCATTTTTTTTGTGTTTTCGTACCTACACATTCATGATTTAATATTTATAGGTACACTAGCTGACCCGGTGTGCTTTGCTACACCTTCCGAAAATTATTGAAATTTGTGGTCCCTAGTTATTTAAAATTGCAACGTTTTTTATTTTGAAATCTTAATTATTTTTTTTTTAAATCCGTGTTTTAATCCTTTTTAAGACTCTGGAATTCTTTGCTTTATAAGTTTATAGCTTATGTCAAGTTTTTTTTTTATGAATGGAATTGTCAGTGTCCCTTCATTCGTAGAGAGGGTCTCAAACTATCCTAGAAAAAATTTCTGTAACAAAATAACATCACGGGACACTCATTTAACCCATCCATTCTAGAATTATTATACAAATTGTGACAGTGACTCCCTCCATCAATGGAAGGAATGGGGTCTCATAACATCAGAAAAACACTTCTTATATATAAATATGATTACGCATCATATATGGATTCATTCTCGATAAGCTCTCGAGCTATTAAAAAAATGGGTGACTCTCTCCCCACTTTATATCTCCCCTCTGGCAGGAGAAGTGGGTCTCAAACCATCGAAGCAACGTTACCCGTACACAAATATGCTCCCATGCAAATTTGGTTCCAATTTCTCGATAAGTTATCAAAATATTTAAAAAAATGTATGAGTGACCCTCTTCTTATTATATCGTTCCACTGAATGGAGAGAGGGGTGTTAAACCACCGAAAAAACATTTCTTGTACTCGAATACCCTCCCATGCCAAATTTGATTTCGTTTGCTTTATTAGTTGTCGAGTTGTGCCATAAAATTTGTATCGGAACCCCTCTTGCTGCCTATCATCCCCTACCTGGAAGGAGGGGATCAAGATCAAACATTTTGTGTATTCAAATACATTCCCATGCCCAATTCTGACCCATTTGCTCGATTGTTAGATTGTTCCTATGTCATATTTGGTTCCACTTGTTAGATAAGTGCTTGGTTTACGCAAGATAATCGTATATGAGCTCCCGTCCTCTCTAACTGTATCCCCAATTGACAGAGAAAGAAGTCTCAAATAAGCTAATAATCTTTTTACGTATCCAAATGCTATCCCATGCCAAAATTGTTTCCATTTGCTCAAGGTATGCGAAAAATTGTAAAGGAGCCTCCTCTCTCCTCCCTATCACGCAACTGGAAGGAGGCAGTAGTACCAAATATTCACAGAAACATTCCATGTGCTCAAATACCCTTACAAACCCAATTTCGTTTCATTTGCTGGGTAAGTTCCCGAGTGATGTAAAAATTTATGGAAGCACCCTCCTCCCTTAAGATTCTACAACTTGAAGAACTGATGGTTCTCAAAATATCATAGAAACATTTTTCGTTATCAAATACCTTCCCACACAAAATTTGTTTCCATTTGCTTGATTAGCTATCCAATTATGCTGAAAATTGTAAAAAAGCCCCCCCCCCCTTACTTTCTATCTTCTCACTGGAAGGAGGGAAGGGTAGCAAATATTCATAGAACTATTTATCGTACCTAAATAAACTTCCAAGCCAAATTTGGTTTCAATTGATCGAGTAGTTTTCAAGTTATGCAATTAAAAAGGTATGAAAACCCCCTTCTTCCTCCCTGTATCTTCACTGGAAGGAGGGGTCTGAAATAATCATAGAACGATTCCTCGTATTCCCCTACCCTCCCATGCCAAATTTGGTTCCATTAGCTTGTTTAGTTCTCCAGTTATGTAAAAAATTGTAAAGTAGGCCCCCTCCCTCCTTCCTATCTCCTCACTGAGAGGAGGGAGGGGTACTAAATATTCTTAGAAATATTTCTCGCACCCAAGTACTCTCCCATGCCAAGTTTGATTTGATTTGCTAGATCAGTTCTCGAGTTATGAAGACTTATTACTTTTATATGAAAGACCCCCTCCCCCCTTCCTGTTTAAGGGAGGGGTCTCAAACCATAATAGGAACCTTCCCCGGCCTCCAATACCCCCACCTATAGGGAACAGACAGACAGCAGACAGACAGACAGACAGACAGACAGACAGAAATTCATTTTTATATATATAGATTCCACTGTGGTCCGAAAGGCCTAAAAGTGGAACTTTTTTCCTAGCGCCTCTGTCTTTCATCTAATCTCTCAAGTGTCTTCAGAACATTTGCTCCTTCAAACATGCTCCATAACTTGAAAGTATCAAAAAGTAGTCAAAGTCCCTTATAAATAAAATTAACATTCTAACTTTTTTATTTCAATAGATAGAGCTTCACGTTATACTACAAAGTTGTAGAGAATGTGAAAATATGAAACTTTGATGAAAACATCAAAACCCTATCTCTTTTCAGAGTAGAACTATGAAGGTTTTATTTTTAAAGTTATTTGCTCTTAAAAGAGATAGGGTTTTGATGTTTTCAACAAAGTTTCACATTTTCACATTCTCTACAACTTTGTAGTATAACGTGAAGCTCCATCTATTGAAATAAAAAAGTTAGAATGTTCAATTTTTTTATAGTGGACTTTGACTAATTTTTGATACTTTCAAGTTATGGAGCATGTTTGAAGGAGCAAATGTTCTGAAGACACTTGAGAGATTAGATGAAAGACAGAGGTTCTTGGAAAAAAGTTTCACTTTTAGGCCTTTCGGACCACTTTGATTCCTGTATGTTAAGTTTTCTTATGCGAAATGAATATTCTATCAATTTCATCGAAAACAAATGAAGAACATTATCAAAACATTAACAAGTCAGATTTGTGAAATTTATCGATCGAACACAAACCTCATTTTCATTTCCTCATCTGAAATTGCTTTTAAAATAACTTAATAAATTATTAAATTACTGTTTAGGGAAAACTAAATTTTGCATGTTTCCTAAATGAAGCATATCATACCCTTAATAACATGAAATATCCTACACATCCTGGTAGTTTTTCAAGGAGGCTGGGCAGATTTGTTTTTTTTTTTTGTGTACACGAATGTGCAATGCACGCTTCGAAATATATTTACGAGACAAGATGAGGTTGTTTTGAGCCAAGTTATACTATTCCATTGAGTTCTATATTAAAATTAATATCAAAACATTAAAATCAATATTATATATTTACCCTAAAGGGTGATACGGTCAAAATTTGGTCAATAGCAACTTGACGTATTTCTTTCAATTTTGCATTTAAAAAACCTGAACACCCCTCATTTTGAAGGTGTGTGTGTAGAATGTTGCTCCTATTTTGATTTTGGAATTCACTCTTCAATTGTCAAAATGCCGTCCAAGGAAGAAGAGCAGCGTATCAAAATTTTGCTCGCACATCGCGAAAATCCTAGCTACTCGCACGCAAAGCTGGAAAAATCGCTAAAAGTTGCCAAATCAACCGTTACAAATGTAATTAAAGTGTTTGGAGAACGTTTGTCGACAGCCAGGAAGTCTGGATCGGGGGGAAATCGAAAAACGGAAGCCGCTGAGACGACAAAGAGAGTTTCCGGTAGTTTCAAGCGAAACCCTAACTTCTCTCTCCGAGATGCCGCAAATAAGCTGGGTGTATCGTGTACAACCGTGCATCGAGCCAAAAAACGAGCCGGACTATCGACTTACAAGAAGGTAGTGACTCCAAATCGCGATGATAAACAAAATACGACGGCCAAAGTGCGATCCCGAGGGCTGTACACTACGATGCTGACGAAGTTTGACTGCGTGGTAATGGACGACGAAACCTACGTCAAAGCCGACTACGAGCAGCTTCTGGGACAGGAGTTCTATACGGCAAAAGGAAGGGGAAAGGTAGTAGATATTTTCAAGCACATGAAACTGTCGAAGTTCGCGAAAAAATATCTGGTTTGTCAAGCCATCTGTACCTGTGGCTTGAAAAGCAGCATTTTCATAGCTTCCGGGACTGTCAACCAAGAAATTCACGTGAAAGAGTGTTTGAATAAACGTCTGCTGCCTTTCCTGAAGAAACACATTCCGTACTGTTTTGGCCGGATTTGGCATCTTGCCATTACGGTAAAAAGGCCATGGAGTGGTACGCCGTCAACAACGTGCAGGTGGTTCCCAAGGACAAGAACCCTCCCAACACCCCAGAGCTCCGCCCAATTGAGAAATACTGGGCTATTGTCAAGCGGAACCTAAAGAAGACCAAAAAACTGCTAAGGACGAGCAGCAGTTCAAGGCAAACTGGCTTTCTGCGGCGAAGAAGTTGGACAAGGTGGCTGTACAAAGTCTGATGGCAGGGGTTAAGCGTAAGGCCCGGCAATTCGGATTTGGAAAAGCGGAAGCCTAACTGAATATTTTTCCTGAATTTTATTCAAATTAAACTTGAAAAAGAAATTTAATTTGATTTTTTAAATAAACGATTTCACCGACTTACACGCGTTTTCCCTTGACCAAATTTTGACCGTATCACCCTTTATTCATATTTAATTTCTTGTCCAACACTTTTTTTTATCTAAGATCAGATAAATTCTGAATAAGATTTAGAGTCTAGAAGAAAACTTGTGTCCAGATTTGGGTATAGACATTCTATTGAAAGAATAAATTCAAAAAGTTTCCTTTCAAAATTATTACTGTTAGGTAATTAGCTACATAAAAATTTCGTAAATATATTTCATATTGATTTGATAAAACTACATTTCAGACTCTATATCCAGTGAAATTGGATGCCGGAACCGAATTCAGAATCAGAATTTTTAAAAGGCTAAAAAACGCGAACAATTATAAAATTCTTCTTTTGTGATTTTCTCCCTCCTCTTCGAAATTAAAAAAAATCCGAAGGAATATTATGATAAATTAGTTAAATATGAAAATAATTTGAAGGGAAACAACAAGCCATGGAAGATAGGATTATTTCATCTTTAGTATCCGTGGTTTTTTAAATTATTTATGTAAAATAACCAGATGGCTAGCAATATTATTGGCATGATTTACAATTGGATTGGAAGTGTAGATGAGCAAAAACTTTAGGAAAGCTTTCATCACCGTGATCTCCGAAAAAACTGTGTTGGAAATGATGAATATGGGCCTAAATCTACCCGGAAAATCAATATTGAGACATAATTTGAATTCAAACACGTTTTTTCTGTTCAAAATTAACCCAGAACGGTTGTTTCTTCATTTCCCGTTATGTTCATCAAGCAATTGAGCTGTTTGGTAAATTATTATAACTCAAGTGTTGAATTCCTTAGTGCTAGAATAAAATATCTTGAAAACCCCTTCAAGTTCTTTGGAATACTAGAAAACGCCTTTAAAAAACAGTTACCTATTCAAATACGTAAAGGAAGCATTTTTATGAAATTTTTCACAAATAAATTTTAAGAAATAATTTAAATTTTTGTATAAAGACATTAGTACTATTCCTACTTCGCACTATTTTGCCTTTTTTATCCATATCATTTATCCGTTGATCAATTGAAAACAAATTGTAGAAGAAAATCCTGACGAATTTCAATAATTTATATTTTAACAAGCCACACATTCGGTTTTGGCAACATTCGATTTTGGCAACATGATAAATAATGATGATAAAATACATCAACAAAAACATAAATTTAAAAAAAAAATAAAGGACTTGAAAATGACAAATGGTTGAAAATCTAATGAAATGAAAAAAAAAACAAATACTAAAATGGCTAAAAATGACAAAAAAAATAAAGTAGCAAATAAATATAACAAAAAAACTAAAATTAGAAAAAAAAATTAGAAAAGTGCCAAGTGCATCAAAAACATTTAAAAAAAATTACCTGAAATGTTCGGAAATTAGCTAAAAATTACGTTATTGGCAATAATTATACTTGTTTTGTTGTGATAATTGAGAAAAAGCTGAGAAAAAACCGTTCGATTTCGGC
The DNA here is from genome assembly GCF_029784155.1 of Uranotaenia lowii. Lineage (NCBI taxonomy): Eukaryota > Metazoa > Arthropoda > Insecta > Diptera > Culicidae > Uranotaenia > Uranotaenia lowii. The sequence continues at coordinate 62,581,650 of NC_073691.1, read as the reverse complement.
AACTTTCGATTTTTAGCAATTTGAGCAATCGAACGGGGTTTGTATTCTTGTTTCGCTCACTTTAGAGCAATTTTAAATAGATAAACCTTTTTAATGCTGAAAAGCATCTGTTTTAAATTTGATAATTATCTAATTAGGTTTTGTTTTACACTGGTACATTCTTGCTGGTTCATTCGTGTTGATTCGCACAAATATCGTTGAAGTTTTTGAAGCTGATAAATAATAATTGTTTGATTACTGGTTTTTCTAAAAATAATCAAAATTACAGAATTAGTTTTTTTCCCATGAACCGAGCAACCTTTTTATATATTTCAAAACTTATATTAACGACGAAACTGGCAGGCTGGGCATTGGGTAATCTAGCTAGTGTAATCGATTTCGATGTTTACTTTTAAATTTGCTGCAATCAACTCAAAGACTTAAATTTAGCGCCTAAATAACTGAACTGAGTTGCATGACTCGCTATACAAAATTTATAATTGAAAGATTAAATTTAAATGATTACAAAAAAAAAGGATACAAAAACGCTCCAGCGAGTTTCAGTCTTCCTCTCCTGGGTAAGCACATTTCATGAAAACTACTGCAAACTACTTTAATAACAATGCAATGTTTTAGAAGTTTTTTTTAAATAAAAAATTTCTAAATTCTCGCGCACTCGAAGAACAACTATCGTGAGCCCTCCAAACTGGACAACGTCTACTTCACGATTTTTTATTGAAATGTTCGATTTTTTAAACAGATTTTTCATTTTCAAGGCGTTTGAGAGAGTGTTCGTCCCGAATTTGAAAAATTCGGGAATTCCCGATTACCGGGTTCCATTCATGGTTTCATTCCCGGGAATTCGCGACATATATGAAATTATTTCTCTTGAAAAGCCTAATAGAATCTGGAACCATTCTTAATGTTTTGCCTTTTTTCAGAAAGGTATAGTTATCGGTCGATTTGGGAGATCATTAATTATGGACCTTTATAGGCACCTATCGAATCAGCTCGACGAGTTCAGACGATGTCAGTGTATTTGTGTGTATTGGTGTGATTTTTTGTAAACTTTGTCTACACGTTTTTTTAATGTAGTCATACAAAACTCATTGAGAATATGCCGATTCATGTGGCAGTATACATTTTGCAGCCATTTGGTGCATTTGTTTTATTCAAATACATAAGTTTAAACGGATTGTATAATACATATAATAGACATCGTTTTCATTAAACGGAAACCCACAACACTTCGAAAAATATATTAAAAAAATCGCGCAGCAGGTAGGCTGATTGTGTTAAGTTGAAAAAACATTATGAAGAGTACATTTTGAACAAATTATGGGCTTGTATGCACGAAAGTTTCGATAATCTATATTTGAATCGAAGTGCATAGATTTTACATATTCTTGAATGTTTCCCGGGATCCCGGGAATTCCTGAAAAACAGGCCACCAGATTTCCCGATTTCCGGGAACGGGAAAATGGCCGGGAAATAGATACTCTAGTTTGAGGGTCGCCTTTGAGTTGTCCAATCAGAGTGAAATTCTGCACAGTTCGTTATCTTGATTATTGAAACCACATGAAAAGCTGAGAAATTTTGGCTTTAAAAACCTACATATACAAAGCTAAGGACCACCCTAATGTGCATCCAGCGCTTATGCCGCATGTAACGCTTATTTTAAGTCGATTGACAGTAAGCTTGGTAAGCTTATGGATTAATCATCCGGTAGGATGAAAGTTCCAGATAAAAAGATGCGCCAATTTATTAAATCAAGGTTATCTTTTCTTTAAAATTTTATGTTATTTAATTTTATTGTCAGCAAAGATGAACAGATGTACTAGCTAAGCCTTGAAAAGTGTGTAAAGTACTAATGACCGTTTTAAATCAATATGATTTTTCGTTAAGCCACCAGATGACTCCTATATTACACCGGACAGAAACTGGTAATCCCTTTTCGTGTACCATTAGCTGTCAAACGGTTTAAAACTGCGTCAAATTAGGTCCAAATCTCATCAGTTTTGGACCAAACCATTTACCAGTTCTCCACGGATGCCGCTGCCTTGGTCGGAATATGGGTCTGCTGGAGTTTGGAGCACTGATTCAGGTTAATAACACCTGTATATATCTATAGAGATTTCGTTCAATCTATACCTAAATGTATAAATTATCTCTTAAAGAAAGTGACGTGGACAACTTACGATTAACATTTAACACCCAGTACCGAGATGGGTATCGAACCCATGTGTTGCATGAATACTTTTCATGCAATAGAGTATTTCCTGAGACAGATTGGGGTTGGGTAACTTTCTGGTTTTGTTTTGAAAAAAGTAGGGGAACATGCCCTATTATGCGCCACCTAAGCGAATCACTGATTTGCTATGTATTCAACGTACACATTTTGTAAAAAACGGGTGTAATCGTTGAAGAAAAGTTTTTTCTACAAATGCCTATGATTTTTTATTACTCAAATTGCTTTAGTTGCTTCAAAAACTTGATTTTTAAAAACCTTATTAAAAGCCACAGAACAAAACTGTGTTGCAAATACGCGCCGCTGTGTATTCAATACGCGCCTAGCAGCCGAACACACCCGAAAGCAGCCGAAGACCGAAAACACACCAATACTTACAGACACTTTGACTGAAAAGAAAACCAAAATGGACTAATCAAAATTAAAAAAAAATGGAAAAGTAGATTTTTTGGGCTGAATTAACGCTCAAAATATGGTTTTAGGCTTTTTGTTCATTTTCAATGAAAGTTGGCCTTTTTGAAAAAATTATGATATTTTCAGCCTACTACGAATGGCGCGTTATAACAAGCGCATGGGCCGTGATAAAACATACCCATAAAAAGCATACCTTTGCGAGTTCGGTATGATTTTTAAGCATAAAATCATAGTTCAGATTCTCCTCTATCGATGTGTCAGAAAATATTGTCTTATTCGTTTTTCTCTGCTGGGTGACACACAGTGGGGCAGGACCTATGAAAGCTTGGCCAAAACCCCTTTTTGTAAATTTCAAAAATTCATCATAAATTTATGCTTTTCAGAAACTGGACATTACACCGATCACAAATCTGTGAAACAAAACTTAAAATTCGTTGTTTCATACAATTATTTACGTTGGTGAAGTTGGGGTATGATGCTGTTGGATTTTATCGCAAAAACAAAAAAAAATATTTTCAATACTCCACTAAAATTTTATTTCTTGAAGAAATAAAAAAAATTAACATGTATGTGTTTAGAATAATATGAAATTTATTTATTTGAGGTTGAAGAATTGAAAAAAAAAAATCGTATTTTTTTTACGAGCATAAACGTATAATGTTAAAAAATTACGAGTTTTCATCATATTGGGACATCTGGAAAACATGTTACCCCACGTTACCCCACTCTCATTTCTACTCGAACATTTAAATGGAAGTCTCAGCTATTCAACAAAACAAAAAGTAGTTGCCACTTTTTGCCTATTCAAAAGTTATTCACGTTTTAGTGAAACATGTTTTTGGACAATTATCGTACTTGTGGAATTGATTTTGATAATGGTTTTTGCTAGAAAAACTTGAACTCAATCGAATTTGAAATTTTAAAATTTAATTTTTTTTCTAAATTTATTTTCCTCTTAGTTTGATAATACTTTATCGGTTTTTAAAAGTTATATTTATCTACAGACAAGCAGATCAGATTCTTTGGAATATGAACTTTCTATGACCTTCTCAAATCCTTTTCGATCAGATGTTTAGTACCTATCTGTTAACTAACTTTTATTCAAAAAAATTTTCTGTAAAATGTAGAGATTTTAAAGTTTTACTCAAAAATAAAATATAAATTTTCACACTCCGAATGTTTGGATATTTAAAAAAAAAAACAATGCAACCATGTTTTTGCTGTCATATTGAGTAACAGCCTACTTGATCCATTTGCTACTTATATAAGGTCCCAATATGAGTTTATGGCTTTATTATCTGAACTTATTTGTTCTATTACCACTGATCACACTGACATGACCCTTAGAACAAAATTCCGTTCAAATTTTTCATATTTAATTTGTATAGAAGCATTCGTTTCATAGATGGAATGAGTTTTGAGCCATCATAATAAACGATTTCTCGTACCCCGAAATCCTCAGAGGTCAAATTCAGTTAAATTTGGTTCAATTTGCTTGTTTGTTCCTTGTCAGGTTCTTACCAGTTGTTAGATCTTTTGTGGTTGCTTGGTTAGTTTTTTGAAATGTAGAAATTTGGTACCATTTCTATGAAATTTTCTTCTTCCAGAAAAGAGATTGGTCTCAAACTAGCGTTAAAATAACATGCATTTCTTTCTTGACAAATTTGGGTCCATTTGCATTATTTATTCAAGAGTTTTGTAGATATTCAGGTAAAATTTGTATGGGGACCCCCATTCTTGTGAGGGGAGGGATCTTAGAGCATCATTTAACTTATTAACGGTCCTAAAAACCCTTACATGATCATTTTCACGCCGATCGACTGAGTAGCTTTCAAGTTGATAAGGAAAATCTGCTGAACAAAGTTATCTAGATCAAATTTTACAACACCCAGATGAAAAAAATTACATCAAATTAAAGATTTCGATCAGATGAACAACTTTTCAGAAGACTTCAAACCAGTAGGATTTCATTTAAAAAAGTTATGAGGTTTTGACCATCGATTGGTCAGGTCTGCCCCACTGTGTGACACCTTATTGAAAGTGTTTTAAAACTTAGATCGAAATGAAGAAAAACCTAAATTGTGAAATTATCACGACACAGAGGCTTTTTAAGGAAAAATTCATACTTGCCATGCCGTATCACAGCATTTAAAACAAATTGGTAATATTTTAGAGGCTTAAAATGTTTCAGAATCTTCAAAAAAAGGGTGGCGCGTACTAGTCACATGGGTCGCCATGTTGATCTTTGATGATAAGCACTGTTCAATGCTTTCTTTTAAAAACTTCTTTAATTTCTATTATTTACATACCTTCATGTCTTAACTTGTTATGAATTTACAATTAATTGAATAAAGAATTTATATTCTACTAAACAAGATGCGCTTGCAAAACCACTACAATTGCATTGCCAATTTTGTTTAGTTACTTTCTGGACATTGAACATGCGTAATGTTGTACTACCACGATATGTCGAGAAAATGTAAACATGAGAAATCAGCTGTTCGTTTGACGAGTGGGGAAATGCCTCATACATCGCGAGACACCAGCAGTGATGTCAATTGAATTTATTGTTTTTCAATGCCAAAAGACATGCCCCCTTTCAACACCTAAAATCTTTTTGTCTAATAAGATACAAAGTTACGATCTTCCATAAAGTTGCTCAGCGAGAAAACTTCTCTAAAGAATTCATAAATTTGGCACAAAAACAATTAGCAGGCTCGGTTCCACAGAAGAATAAAAAATTATGCCGATTTTCCAGCACAAAATATTCAATTTTCCCAAACAAACCTAAAAGTTCGAATTTACTCATGTAAACGTTACTTGAAAATTATGCAAAAATATCATGGATGAGATTTGAATTAAAAACAAAGCTTTTTAGACCCTAGAGTATAAGAAATTAAAAAATGACCCCAAATCGACTCAGTCTATTGCACATTGTAGCCCAAAGCTCGAGCCAAAAAGTGTCAACTCAAAACACACGATTGGACTAAACGTTGCTTTTTCTGGTACAATAAAAAAAACAATAACAAAAAATAGGACAGCGGGCTTAGTGCGAAATGGTTTTTAGGGTTTCATCTATAATACGTCGGCAACTTTGATCAAATGCATCTGTATGAAGGAAGAAATATGTGTATAAATTAAATTTTATGTTGATAATTGGTGTCTCTTTCAATTCTCGAGAAAACGATTTTATTATAAAAGCTGTTCGAATTGGCGAACTTCAAAACGTTCGCGCTAAATGCGCCTTTTAATCTTTCTGGAATAATTTGAAAAAGTTTGGATTGAAAGAATCTCCAGGTAACTCTGATGTGTCTAATTTTAGCGCTGATGAAATAAACTTTTTTTTTTCACAGTAAATTTTACTAGTTGAACAGTTTTATAGTCCCACACGGATTTAAATTTAAAGTTTTTGAAAATTATGAAATCATAAACGCAAAATATCCTTTTTAATGGAAAGTATCAAAAGTCATTCCAATTCGATAAAAGTCAAATCAGAATAAGTATTTTAAGTGCAATTTAAAATTTTTTCGAAAAAATAGTCAAATGCAAAATAACAGAATATTTAAACCAAAGTAACATCTTATATGAGTTTCTAGCCGGGTTTCGTTCTTTTCACAGCACTGAAACTGCGTTGATGAAGGTTTATAACGATATTGCCTGTGCCTAAGATTAACAAAAAGGACTGCTGTATTTCTTATGATAGACTTTGCCAAGGCTTTCGACCGTGTATTTAGCATGATCTTTCATGGAATCGTCAGGTTAATACTAAAAGCTGCAAGATTCATGGTTCGGTTAAAAGACCAGCAAATCTGTGAAATCAACACAGAAAATCGTTCCAGTTTCGTGGTAGCTGGACAAAAAGATTGAGAAAGCGGAATGCTTCCAGTATCTTGGTAGCCAGATTACGCCTGATGGTGGTACCAAGAAGGACATCGAAACCCGGATCAGAAAAGCCCGATTTGCGTTTGCTAGTCTCCGAAACATCTGGCGCTCACGCCGGATCTATCTACGAACAAAAATCCGAATCTTCAACTCAAACGACAAATCCGTATTGTTGTACGGGTGCGAAACTTGGTGGACATATTCGGTGGCGACGCGAAAACTGCAAGTATTTGTGAATCGCTGCCTGCGGAACATCACCCGCACAATTGGATCTCGAACGTGGATCTTCATCGCCGGTGTCATCAAAAGGCGCTAGAAATTGAGATTCGGGAACGTAAGTGGAGATGGATTGGGCACTAGCTGTGGAGAGATGAAAACGGGATTTGCAGAGAGGCGCTTGACTGGAATCCAGATGGTAAAGAAGAGGCAGGCCCAGAAGCTCGTGGCAGCGTAGTCTAGCCGCTGAAATACGCTGATGAGAACCTTGGCTGCATCCTTTTCTTCTAAGCCAACGTTCATGAGATCGAATCCCGGTCGTGACATAACCTGGCACACATAGTATGATGAAGGTTGGCGGTTTTAGCATTAGTAAAATGCTAGCCGGGTATACCTTGGAATTGTACGTTTCAATGATGCAGCAGATGCATGTGGATGGATCTTTTCAATGGAACTTATATTGCACTTTGAGATCCTACCTAGCTATGTGTAGGCTCGTAGTGCTACCAGTAAACAACTGCAACTTCAACCAATAGTGCAGGGGTGTCAAGTAGCATAGCAAAGTAAAAATAATAACGCGGGGTAATACCACAATAGAGCTACTTAATGGTCGCAGTGGACTCTCTCCCCAAAAAGAAAAAAAAAGACTTACTGTTCGGGCTCGGCCGATGGGGGGGTTCGGTATTCGAGGGTTTTCTTCCCGTCTCTTAGGCGACGGCATCCACCAGCAGCAGAAACTTCAGGTAAGTCGTCTTCACTTCACACCAACAGCTGATCACCCGTTCGGGGGGGAATTTAGTTTGTGCTATTCGGGTCTGTTCGCGAGATAGCACCAAACAGTACTCGCGATCGATTGTATTGTCACTGCACTTTGACTTTCGGAACTTGTATATTGAAGTCGCTTGATTGGACTTAAATTGTTGATTTATTATTAGTAGAAGTAAAAATCCGTGCGATTCGTTTAACGTTCTAATCTATTCTGATTATAAAAAATGGCTTACATACTATTGTGTGAACTCTCTCCGCGATGTTCGCTATGTTGCGAGAGAGAGTTGATCTTATGCTAAGGTACGATCACAAATAATGGTGTTTACGAGCAAATGGATTAAAGTGTCAAGTGAACATAGATTAAGACACATATTACAAACAAAAACTTAGATGCTATTTCCTGATCGGTACAGTACCGATCACTTACCTTAACAATAAACCATCTGGATGTGGCCACAAAACTAAGATTGTTTAAGGCCTACGTTTTTCCTTTGTTTATTTATAGCGATTTCATGTTCACAGATATGAACGCACCAAATCAACTGCTGATTTTGAAAAATTGTATATAGATATTAACTTATTCATGAATCACATACTTAATACACGGTCGAAAGCCTTGGCAAAGTATATCATAAGAAATAGAGCAGTTTTTTTTATGTAAGGCACAGGTAGTATCGAGTTGCCTTGAATTCATGTCTGCGATATGTTTTCAACTTATCTCGTTTTTCTCGAGTTTTTCACTTACATAAATTTCTCATTGGATGTTTTTTCGATAATTTCTATAAGTACCGATCATGCATGATAATGCATGAAATCCTCAACCCCGGAAAGCCACATTATCTGAAAACCCTGCTCATTCCGCTTAGCAATTCACGCGCTAGAAATATTCTAATTCCTTCACATAGTCCATCATATTATGGTAAATCATTTTTCGTTCGGGGTATTGTTATTTGATTTGGAACAATCTTCCAACTACTTTAAAACTTCTTAACGAGAAATCAGAGTTTAAAAGAGGGTTACTAGAGGAATATGAATTTGTTGTACTTTTGATGTTCAACTGAATTAGAAACAAAATCCACCCAAGTTTTCGTTTTGAGCTTCTGTACGTATATTTTTTTAAGGATCAAAACCTTTTTTTGAATGTGTACATTTAAGCCGGTAGGCACATATAGAAACACTTTCCGGTATTATATTTAACCTGGTAGTAAATCTCTTTCTTATCAAACCAAAACTCATTGAACAACCTATATAGAATGTAGTTCACCAGATTAGCCACCTTTTCAAGCGAACTAACGTTATCTCCATTCTCTTGTTTCTTATTTCAGGTTCAAAGATTCCAAGAAATTCATGGATGAATCAGCACCGGAAACAGCACAACAGTTCGAGAAAACGCCCGGTGTTATCGGAGATGGTGGAGCAGTGGTGCCGTTTCCACAAATTACCGCCGCCAGCTCTATTGGACCTCCAGGGAAGTCCCTCCGATGATGCGAAACGTTATCCGGAGAACAGCTCCGATTTATTGTGCTTGTTGTGTTGTAACATCGAACCGTAAATAATTTATGGTTCTCGTCGATTTACTGCTGCCGCCACCCACCGATGGACACCGCCGTTTTTCCAAGAGCAGCTCACCGCAGTGACGACTTTAAGGCTGTTTAGAATCACCAGTCGGAGTGTGATAAACCGGGTGGACCTGGCCTCTCCACACGCACCCAGTAGCAGCTTCAGCCCCATTGCAAACATCAAATGTCGTTTTTCTTCGGGGAAATATTTCCCACGTGAGTGCGTTACAGATAGGACCGTGTCCGTTCGTGTACGGTCAGGATTTCTGGTCCTTCCATCGCTAGAGACGACGTACGATATGACATCCAATGGATTGTTCAACCAAGAGCAATGGCATTTAAGTTTTGTATTTAGCTAGCCAACCCGGGAAGGAGGGTCGGTCGCACATATGTTGGAATCTGTTCCGACCGATCAAACATCCGGTCAGGAATCCGACACGACATGAGCAAACCGTGTGCAGTGTACACACAAACACGATTTTTCCATTAACTTCCAGCCTCCGGCATCCACCACCAGGCGACTTCCGCGGACCATCTTCTAGACTAGAGGGTTCATAAGATTAAAGACCTTCCAGGACCGATCTCTCTCCTCGAGGGTGATTCCGGTGGCTATCAGAACGGACAAAGTCTAACACCCTCAGAGCTTCCAGGGAAAGCTGGGAATCGCTGTTATTGTTGTGTTTTCTTCCTAGAGAGCACGCTTGGCATGTGCGGCTTGCTTCCGGAAAAATGTGGCAACAACAGAAAACACCTATTCGCTCGCTTGATATTGAGACCCATTGTTCGTCGGGCAGTTAGTTTGGATTAGCGTTCGTTCGGTGTTCAAAATTAATTTCTCAGGCGCTGTCAGCGTGATTAATTTTACGAGTAGAAGTTTCGCCATATTGAAAACATGATTAACAGAAGAGAAAGGATCAAGTGACTAAGGCTATATGCCTATTGCTCCTCCTGTTTGAGATGCCGAAAAAGACTAAGGCAAACTTTTCTCCAATAAAACACACTGACATTTTAAGTCAACTTCCCGAGGCACATCATTTCTAATAACGCTAATGGACCCAGGCTGCAAAACTTTCGGACCCGATTCGATGAGTTCACTAACTTATGTCGACAACATCAGAGCCGAAAAGCCGAAATCTGCCGCAGTCCTCCAACAACGGAAAAAAGAGAAAATTAATTACTTTTTTCCTTCGCTGAAAGAAGAAACCCCTTTTGCCAAATGGGTGCGAGTTTCTCTTGAATTCAATACAGGCGGAAAAACGAGCAGTTAATAAAGGTTTTTCCTTGTTGCTCTCACCCCCGTGCCATTATTATATCGGAGGAGATGATTGATTTTTCAAGGGTTTCATTAGACCAAGGGTAAAATGAGAATAAGGCAAACACACATATTTCGGGAAAGGAGATTCGTTAACCGAATTTCCCAGCTCGCTTGGCCCTGTCATAATCCGAAAAACGTGGAATATTTGACCCTGCGCTAGGGAAAGGTTCCGGAGATCCGAGCTTGCTATTATCACCGGGTCTCCGTAGCTTTTGCAACAAGTTAAAAATTATTAGGATTTTTAAACCCCGCGCATGCTGCTCAGGAGGAAACGACCTCAAGGTCATTGTTTCAAGTGCCTGTGGGCGAAAGAGTGCTGCCAATCTGTGACATAGCTAATCGTTGCAAACGACAGGCCCCCATAGAGTAAAATAATGAGAAAACTTTCGAACGCGTTCGTCTTCTGACGGAGTCTTCGACGATTGAAACTTTCCCTTTTCCTGTACGATTTGGTATGTTTAACTTATTTTGCATAATTTAAAAATTATCACAATTATCAGATTTAAATTTATTTCGTATTGTCTAAAATAACAACATTAGACTGCATTTTTATTTAAAAGCATTTTTTTTTTGAAGTTTTTAGTGATAATCATTTATTTCAGCTTTTGAAAGTCACCTTCAGTGTAGACTCAGCATACTTCAGAAACGAAAACACATTCTCTTCGATTAACATAAAATACCACCATTCGAAAACACAATGAGGCAAGCAATATCAGTAAATACATGCAAACTTTTACGGCCACCGATGCAATAAACGAAGCATAATCAATAACAATCAATATGTATCAGTATAGAATGTGCCAAACAAATCAACAACAAACACACCCGAATGAATGCAAAACAGCGAGGCAAATGTTTACGATGCCCTCCTAGTGTTTGGTTTTTTCCCTTCTAATAAACAATAGCTACCTATATAACAGGAAATTGGTCGAAGATTCTTTTATCCGGAAATAATAGCCAGAGTGCGAAAATGCGACGATGGAAATCATAAAAAAGGAATGTTTTGAGTTACTTACCTATAGCCAATCACTGTTAAATTTAAGCTGCCGCCCTACGTTCAAATTCCATAAAAATACACAAACACAATCATACCAAAACAGACCCAAACACACGCAAGTCAATAAAAAAAAATACACGTAGGAAAATATCGCACTGCACGTGCTGTGTGCGTTGCTTGAATTCCGAAACAATTCTAAGAATTTCTGAAGGATGGAGAAATGTCGTTAGGCGATATGGTAAATCGATTTTCGTTCCGGGTCCCGTTTGGGATCATTAGTTACGTGTTTTGAAATAGGTTGATAAATAGGTAGGTTTGTAGAAGAGTTCGCCGGAAAACTCATCGACACCAAGACGACGCCATATGTCCACACTGAGCCAATTGAGCTGATAGCTTTCGATTGATGGCGCTCCGAATCCGAATATTTAAAAGAAACAAACATAGAAAATGCAGCACTAAACTTTCCAACCTTTTGCACGTTCAAATGCCCCCTTTTCAAACCTATAGACAACACGTTAAAAATTGAATAACATTTTTTTCGGGTAACGTATGGAATTAAGTGACAAGAACAAATCCCTCCCTTTATCGAACAAAATCAAAACAAACAAGCCCTGACAAATGATATGTATTGCTTGCCATCTCGAATCCAAACTTTAAAGCAAAGTTAAAATAACACACAACAAACTGCAAATCTAAAGAAACTAGACAAACAAACGAGAAATAATCATACTGTGGAAGTCTCTTCGCAAAACGAATAGTTATAGTAGCGTGGTATACATATGTATATTTTTTCGAATGTTCGTTTATGATCACTCAAACACACTTGTTATTACATGCAGTTTTGAATTGTGTAACAAACAATGCGGTTCTAGGAATCATACAAAACAAAAGTAGAAAACTTTTGCCCTACCCTAAACTTACCAGAGCTTAGCACACATCCCCCCCCCCCCCCCCCCCCCCATCTTTACGATCCAATCAGTTCAATTTTAAACGAGGTATTCGCATTCGAAACCAACGGAGGAATGTCACCAAATCTGCAAGAGCACGCCGAGTGAAGCTTTTGTTGAATCTTTTAACGAAAAGTTTAATTGAGAGTCGTACAAGGAGAAAGAATCTAAACATCTCTCTTTTTTTAGGTAATTCTCAAGCCGGTCAATTGGAAACATTCACTTTCAGGATTAACTTCAATCGATCGAGAAGCATTTCGAAAGTCTGTCGATCGTCAAGTTTCAGAAATCCCTTTCGGTTCAGAAGCTTACTTGAGACATAGTTCATTATTTCACGAATTAAAAAAGCTAACTGAGCTTAATTTGGAAAGGAGATTTCTCTAAATTTCATGAAAAACCGCTCTGGCTCGTTCAAACAGCTCTGGCTCTGAGCTTTTTCGTCTTCGCAAGGTACAGTTCCACCAATGTTGTCAGTCTGGAGCAATCCGCGTCTGACATTTACTTCAAACTCTAATAATCCATTTTTGAACATGGATGTGATTATCGCTTAATTTTGCAATTTGGCTGTTATGATCCAAATGAAGTACTAGCCTTCTTCAATGTTTCCACGTACCTGAACCACCATCAACTTCTCTTGAAAGTTGTTTGATCTTCACTCGGAAGCTTCAATTTCGAAAACCGGAACCTCCATTAAACTGCAAAATTCACTGACCCGTTTTTAGGACTTGTAAAGTCATTAAAAAAAATGGTCTTCTCTCAAAGAAGATTGTCAGGAGAGGGGTAAAAATATTTGACAATATTTGAACATGTCATTTCGTTACGATTGCTTTCGAAGGCTCCTTGGATAGCTTTTGAATTTGCGCAGTTCAATACTTTATGCAACTACAATGCAATATTTTCTGAAGAGCAAGTTCACTGGTGTTGGGAAAAAGTGGTAGAAATTTACAGCACTGTTTCTATTTCAGCCGTATGTGATAGAAATATGGCTATTTTTGCATCACAGCAGGCGAAACTACAACACGTGTTGTTAAAAAACTTGAAGGCCACAGATCTTGAAAATGTTTTTGCATGCAAAATTTTCAAAATGTGCTTAAAGTGACAAAATTTCTACCACTTTTTTCCCAACACCATTGAACTTGCTCTAACACCTACAAAAAATAGTATGTAAACACCACTCTAAAAAGTCAGTTTTCAAATCAAATCGATTCATTGTGCCAGAATCTCTCCAACAGTATCGAAACTCTCAATTACTTTTTTATTGATTTCGAAAGCGTCACACGGCAGATTCACGGGAAACAAACTGGTATTGTTGAATCCCTTTTGATCGCCTGTCAGCCCACTACAGAAAAGATTGAAGGAATTAGGGCCGTGGATCGAAACTATTTAGACCCTAGAGAAAAATGATCGGTTGCTTAAACAATTTTGAAACCCGAATAAAACCAAAGGGGCTGTTCAGTTATCCTTTCTCCACAGTGTGGTATCCCTCCTTCCGTACAGACAAAGATAGCAATGGTGCCACTGACACAAACCAAAGTCGAAAACCGGAAAACAGCCGGCTTCGTCAGCAACTCTCGAGATTGGAATTATTGATCCTTTATATAAAGTTTGTGAATTAACAGCTATGAGAATACACGAAATCGTTGAAAATTAACTGAAGGATAAACACAAATTAAATCTAGCATTTTTTTTAATTTTTAAACGTGACCATATATAAACAAGTAACATCACTAAAAAAAATGAAATATTTATATGTAAAAGTGCGTGCATTTGTATTTGTATTTTGTCTCTTTGAAAGAAATACTTAAAATATATTAGAAGAAAAAAAATTAACATCTCACAGAAAATCGAGAAAACAGCAGTAGGAATCCAACTCTTTGAAAAGAAGAAAAAAATGTATGAGTGAACCCTGAAAAGAGCAGACAGTTTCGAGTTAAGAATTGGTGAACGAAGGAAACAGCGATGATGGTGATTACTACTAGAAAAAAAACTAAACCTACTATAGATAATAATAATTCACAACTACAGCTGCAGAAACAAAAAAAACCGAAAAAATTACACCTACGCAAATGCAATGAAAAACAAAGCTATCTCTCTCTCTCTATCATCATAGCCATATTGAACGAAAAAAAAAAACATTCACATACATACACGCATACATGTTTAAGAAGAAATAGAAGTGAAAGTCGATTAAAAGAAGCAACTGTAAGCAGATAAAACGCGAAAATAGCACCCCTAACAATACACAGCCAGCCGAAAGAACGAAAGAAAATAAACAACAAAAATCCATAGAAAAACCAAAACGAACGCTGACGAACAATAGACGCAAAATAGATAAACAATGAAATTAAAGATAAAACAACAAAAAACACAAAACTAAATCAGCTGGGACGAATTCATCACCAAGTAGACAACCTTACATCACTGTTCAGCAAAGAACGAAAAAAAAAACTCGGCGTAGCGTCATGTCTCGGCATCAGGTGTGTGTGAGAGACAAACTCTCACAGCAGCATAACAATGCAATTGGGGGTACGCGAAAGGCAACTGTCCAAGAAACAGCGATAGTGACAGCGAGGAGAATTAAAATTGAGAAGAAACAACACACTCACACACCCATAAACACACACACACATAATATTAAATTTAATATTAAATTATATATGAACATGCAAGTAAAAACAAAAGAAGAAAAAAAACAAAGAAAAGCAAGAAAACAGCAGAAAATATTTAAGAGTAAATTGTTTAATCTAGTCTTCAAAGGTAATTAAAAATAAAAATAAAACATTTAAAACAACAGTAATGGTGAAAAACAACAGCAAACAGCAGGAGAGGAGGAGGTTGAGAAGAAGAAAATGAAATAGAAGAAAACAAGTAAAATCTGAAAAAAAACAAAGAGCAAGAAAAACTATTAAATATGAAATAAATAATTTAAAAGAGATAAAAATAAAGGAAATGAAACATCCTAAAATTACGCTATTCGGCCTTCCACATCAAGGAGGCTTTGATTTCCACGCTCTAACACAATCCGAAGTTGCCCTTTTCACTAGAGGAATTTTGGTTTTT
Source organism: Uranotaenia lowii (assembly GCF_029784155.1). Taxonomy (NCBI): domain Eukaryota; kingdom Metazoa; phylum Arthropoda; class Insecta; order Diptera; family Culicidae; genus Uranotaenia; species Uranotaenia lowii. The sequence continues at coordinate 62,566,265 of NC_073691.1, read as the reverse complement.
CAATGCGTGGTTGTTGATCTTGATTTTCAAGAGCAAAGAATAGCAACAGCTGAAAAGCTGAAGGTAAGTATAAGCCAATAACTGTGTGTGTTTAGAAAAATAATTTTAGCGATCAACATTTCAACTATGAAGTTCGAGGTTCAAAGATTCAGAACAATTCAGATACAAAACGCAGATTCAGAAATTGATTCAGAACGCTGATTCAGAACGCAGGTTCAAAACACTGATTCATGAACGGCGATTCAGAACGCCGTTCAGAACGCATACAAAAAACGCAGATTCAGGATTCTGATTCAGAAAACAACATCAACATTCAGATTATGAATTACATATATGAATTCAAATTCAGATTGGAATTCACATCGCACTCAAATTTAGATCGCAGATTCAGAACGCTGATTAAAAACGCAAATTCAGAACGCAGATACAAAACGCAAATTCAGAATGAAGATTCAGAACGCAGATTCAGAACGCTGATTTAAAATAGAGACTAAGAACGAAGAATCAAGATTCAGAACTCAGATTCAGAATTCAGATTCAGAATTCAGATTCAGAATTCAGATTCAGAATTCAGATTCAGAATTCAGATTCAGAATTCAGATTCAGAATTCAGATTCAGAATTCAGATTCAGAATTCAGATTGAGAATTCAGATTGAGAATTCAGATTCAGAATTCAGATTCAGAATTCAGATTCAGAATTCAGAATTCAGATTCAGAATTCAGATTCAGAATTCAGATTCAGAATTCAGATTCAGAATTCAGATTCAGAATTCAGATTCAGAATTCAGATTCAGAATTCAGATTGAGAATTCAGATTGAGAATTCAGATTCAGAATTCAGATTCAGAATTCAGATTCAGAATTCAGATTCAGAATTCAGATTCAGAATTCAGATTCAGAATTCAGATTCAGAATTCAGATTCAGAATTCAGATTCAGAATTCAGAATTCAGATTCAGAATTCAGATTCAGAATTCAGATTCAGAATTCAGATTCAGAATTCAGATTCAGAATTCAGATTCAGAATGCAGATTCAGAATTCAGATTCAGAATTCAAATTCAGAATTCAGATTCAGAATTTAGATTCAGAATTCAGATTCAGAATTCAGATTCAGAATTCAGATTCAGAATTCAGATTCAGAATTCAGATTCAGAATTCAGATTCAGAATTCAGATTCAGAATTCAGATTCAGAATTCAGATTCAGAATTCAGAATTCAGATTCAGAATTCAGATTCAGAATTCAGATTCAGAATTCAGATTCAGAATTCAGATTCAGAATTCAGATTCAGAATTCAGATTCAGAATTCAGATTCAGAATTCAGATTCAGAATTCAGATTCAGAATTCAGATTCAGAATTCAGATTCAGAATTCAGATTCAGAATTCAGATTCAGAATTCAGATTCAGAATTCAGATTCAGAATTCAGATTCAGAATTCAGATTCAGAATTCAGATTCAGAATTCAGAATTCAGATTCAGAATTCAGATTCAGAATTCAGATTCAGAATTCAGATTCAGAATTCAGATTCAGAACTCAGATTCAGAACTCAGATTCAGAATTCAGATTCAGAATTCAGATTCAGAATTCAGATTCAGAATTCAGATTCAGAATTCAGATTCAGAATTCAGATTCAGAATTCAGATTCAAAACGCTGATTCAGAAGGCAGATTCAGAATTCAGATTCAGAAATCAGATTCAGAATTCAGAATTCGGATTCAGAATCCAGATTCAGAATTCAGATTCAGAATCCAGATTCAGAATTCAGATTCTGTAAATTTTATTTTTCGGCATATCGGTGAAAAGTAGTTCTGAAATTGATAAAGATGGATAGAGAAGTGAAAAGAAAATTTACAGATGTTGAAAAGAGCGAAAGAGCATTTTTGCGAGGAAACTTATTAACGTACACCATACTTTACCCTGCAACATTTCATTATTTAGGAGAAGTAGTACCGGGATAGAGGTGGCACTACCTTAACCTAGACCGTTGACCCTAATGATTAGCACTCATATAGTGCATTCATGCCGTGATAACGAAATATCAACACGGCTAGCGCATCGATGGAACCATTGGGCGCATCAGGGAAGCTTTCTGGAGCTTAACGTACGCCATATTTTGCCCGTCCGGGGTATACGTGTTCACCACATGTAGACTTCGGACCAACCAGATTTAATTGTATAGGTTAAGGTAGTGCAGCCTCTATCCCGGTACTACTTCTCCTAAATAATGAAATGTTGCAGGGTAAAGTATGGTGTACGTTAATAAGTTTCCTCGCAAAAATGCTCTTTCGCTCTTTTCAACATCTGTAAATTTTCTTCTCACTTCTCTATCCATCTTTTTCAATTTCAGAACTACTTTTCACCGATATGCCGAAAAATAAAATTTACAAAATTAGTTAACGGTGGTTAACTTATCTTAGAATTCAGATTCAGAATTCAGATTCAGATTCAGATTCAGAATTCTGAATCTGAATTCAGATTCGGAACGCAGAATCAAAACGCAGATTCAGAACGCAGATTGAGAATCCAGATTCAGAATTCAGATTCAGAATTCAGAATTCAGATTCAGAATTCAGATTCAGAATTCAGATTCAGAATTCAGATTCAGAATTCAGATTCAGAATTCAGATTCAGAATTCAGATTCAGAATTCAGATTCAGAATTCAGATTCAGAATTCAGATTCAGAATTCAGATTCAGAATTCAGAATTCAGATTCAGAATTCAGATTCAGAATTCAGATTCAGAATTCAGATTCAGAATTCAGATTCAGAATTCAGATTCAGAATTCAGATTCAGAATTCAGATTCAGAATTCAGATTCAGAATTCAGATTCAGAATTCAGATTCAGAATTCAGATTCAGAATTCAGATTCAGAATTCAGATTCAGAATTCAGATTCAGAATTCAGATTCAGAATTCAGATTCAGAATTCAGATTCAGAATTCAGATTCAGAATTCAGATTCAGAATTCAGATTCAGAATTCAGATTCAGAATTCAGATTCAGAATTCAGATTCAGAATTCAGATTCAGAATTCAGATTCAGAATTCAGATTCAGAATTCAGATTCAGAATTCAGATTCAGAATTCAGATTCAGAATTCAGATTCAGAATTCAGAATTCAGATTCAGAATTCAGATTCAGAATTCAGATTCAGAATTCAGATTCAGAATTCAGATTCAGAATTCAGATTCAGAATTCAGATTCAGAATTCAGATTCAGAATTCAGATTCAGAATTCAGATTCAGAATTCCGATTCAGAATTCAGATTCAGAATTCAGATTCAGAATTCAGATTCAGAATTCAGATTCAGAATTCAGATTCAGAATTCAGATTCGGAATTCAGATTCAGAATTCAGATTCAGAATTCAGATTCAGAATTCAGATTCAGAATTCAGATTCAGAATTCAGATTCAGAATTCAGATTCAGAATTCCGATTCAGAATTCAGATTCAGAATTCAGATTCAGAATTCAGATTCAGAATTCAGATTCAGAATTCAGATTCAGAATTCAGATTCAGAATTCAGATTCAGAATTCAGATTGAGAATTCAGATTCAGAATTCAGATTCAGAATTCAGATTCAGAATTCACATTCAGAATTCTGATTTATAATTCAAATTCAGGATTCAGATTCAGAATTCAAATTCAGAATTTAGATTCCGAATTCAGTTTCAGAATTCAGATTCAGAATTCAGATTCAGGATTCAGATTCAGAATTCGGATTCAGAACGCAGATTCAGAACGCAGATTCAAAACGCAGATTCAGAACGCAGATTCAGATCGCAGATTCAGAACGCAGATTCCGAACGCAGATTCAGAACGCAGATTCATAACTCAGATTTAGAGGGCAGATTCAGATCGCAAATTCAGAACGCATATTCAGAACGCAGATTCAGAACGCAGATTTAGAACGCAGATTCAGAACGCAGATTCAGATCGCAGATTCAGATCGCAGATTCAGAACGCAGATCCAGAACGCAGATTCAGAACGCAGATTCAGAACGCAGATTCAGAACGTAAATTCAGAACGCAGATTCAGAATGTAGATGCAGAACGCAGATTCAGAACGCAGATTCAGAATGCAGATTCAGAATGCAGATTTAGAATGAAGATTCACAACGCAGATTCAGAACGCAGATTCAGAACGCAGATTCAGAACTCAGAATCAGAATTCAGATTCAGAATTCAGATTCAGAATTCAGATTCAGAATTCAGATTCAGAATTCAGATTCAGAATTCAGATTCAGAATTCAGATTCAGAATTCAGATTCAGAATTCAGATTCAGAATTAAGTTTCAGAATTCAGATTCAGAATTCAGTTTCAGAAATCAGATTCAGAGTTCAAATTCAGAATTCAGATTCAGAATTCAGATTCAGAATGCAGATTCAGAACGCAGATTCAGAACGCAAATTCAGAACGCAGATTCAGAACGCAGATTCAGAATTCAGATTCAGAATTCAAATTCAGAATTTAGATTCAGAGTCCAGATTCAGAATTCAGGATCAGAATTCAGGTTCAGGATTCTGATTTAGACCGCAGATTCAGAATTCAGATTCAGAATTCAGTATTCGGATTCAGAACGCAGATTCAGAATTCGGATTCAGAACGCAGGTTCATAACGCAGATTCATAACGCATATTCAGAACGCAGATTAAGAATTCAGGTTCAGAATTCAGATTCAGAATCCAGATTCAGAATTCAGATTCAGAATTCAGATTCAGAATTCAGATTCAGAATTCAGATTCAGAATTCAGATTCAGAATTCAGATTCAGAATTCAGATTCAGAATTCAGATTCAGAATTCAGATTCAGAATTCAGATTCAGAATTCAGATTCAGAATTCAGATTCAGAATTCAGATTCAGAATTCAGATTCAGAATTCAGATTCAGAATTCAGATTCAGAATTCATATTCAGAATTCAGATTCAGAACGCAGATTTAGAACGCAGATTTAGAACGCAGATTCAGAACGCAGACTCAGAACGCAGATTCAGAACGCAGATTCAGAACGCAGATTCAGAACGCAGATTCAGAACGCAGATTCAGAACGCAGATTCAGAACGCAGATTCAGAATGCAGATTCAGAATGCAGATTCAGAATTCAGATTCAGAATTCAGATTCAGAATTCAGATTCAGAATTCAGATTCAGAATTCAGATTCTAATGAAGATATTAACCACCATAATGTTTGTATGTTACTTTAATTTGTCGGCCTTAGCGGTTAAAAGTTATGTCCTTTTTAGTAGGGACATCTAAAGATTATGAATTTTTATAGGTAGATAGATGGTTAGATGAAAATGAAAGATGTTGAAAATGAGCGGGTAGAATTTATTTTGAAGCATATCATCACATATCGAATTTTTGTTCCTCACGAGCCTACTACTATGAAGCGGTAGATACAGATAGAGTTGCATCTACCACCACACATTAGTAGGCCAAGCGTGGTCCGCCCCACAAGAGAAAACTTGCAGTGCAGACGAACAAAAAGATGTGTGTGATCGTTCAGATATACTCCCTTTAACTCAGAAACGCAACTGTATCTGTATCTACCGCTTCATAGTAAATAGTAGGCCCGTGAGGAACAAAAATTTGATATGTGATGATATGCTTCTAAATAAATTCTACCCGCTCATTTTCAACATCTTTCATTTTCATCTAACCTTCTATCCACCTATAAAATTTCATAATCTTTAGATGTCCCTACTAAAAAGGACATCACTTTTAACCGATAAGTCCGACAAATTAAAGTAACATAGAATTCAGATTCAGAATTCAGATTCAGAATTCAGATTCAGAATTCAGATTCAGAATTCAGATTCAGAATACAGAATTCAGATTCAGAATTCAGATTCAGAAATCAAATTCACGATGTTTTTTTAACGACTGTTACTTGAATTTAAGGTGATTTTTTCGGCTTTCAGTCAGTTCAAATAGCAAAAACGACTATTTATTTAACGTTTCAACGTTTCAATCCATATAGGATTGTCATCAGGGACTGTAAAATTTATTGTGTGTAAACAAAATTTCAAAAGGACTTCACAAAATTAACCGATTCTTACCTAAAATGTGTCGTATTTCTTGTCAGGTTTGATTCGGCTGATCGGGTAAAGCTGTCATTTGTGTCTGTTACAATATTTTGTGATAAATTTGTGAATCTAGTGTTTTTGTAGTGCTGTTCGACTTACTGTGTAAAATCCGTACTTCCTACTATTCTCTTGATTATATTTCCGCAGCATCGATTTTCCACAGTCACTACTTTTCACTTTTTGTTTTGCTTTGATCTGTTACAACTAGTCTGTGCTATTGTTTTTTGAATGTTGTTGGATTTGTGTTTCTGTGTTGGTGGTTTTATGTTTTTGGTTTATTTTTCGTATGTGTTCGATGGTAACAGACACAAAATGACAGCTTTACCTGATCAGCTGAATCAAACCTGACAAGAAATACGACACATTTTAGGTAAGAAACGGTTAATTTTGTGAAGACTTTTTGAAATTTTGTTTACACACAATAAATTTTACAGTCCCTGATGACGATCCTATATGGATTGAAACGTTGGAACGTTAAATAAATAGTCGTTTTTGCTATTTGAATTGACTGAAAGCCGAAAAAATCACCTTGAAATCAAATTCAGAATTCAGATTATTTTTTTTGATTCGGGATTCAGATTCAGAATTTGGATTTAGAACGCAGATTCAGAATTCGGATTCAGAACGCAGAGTCAAAACGCAGATTCAGAACGCAGATTAAGAATGCAGATTCAGAACGCAGATTCAGATCGCAGATTCAGAACGCAGATTCAGATCGCAGATTCAGAACGCAGATCCAGAACGCAGATTCATAACGCAGATTCAGAACGCAGATTCAGAACGCAGACTCAGAACGCAGATTCAGAACGTAAATTCAGAACGCAGATTTAGAATGTAGATGCAGAACGCAGATTCAGAACGCAGATTCAGAATGCAGATTTAGCATGAAGATTCAGAACGCAGATTCAGAACGCAGATTTAGAACGCAGATTCAGAACGCAGATTCAGAACGCAGATTCAGAACTCAGATTCAGAATTCAGATTCAGAATTCAGATTCAGAATTCAGATTCAGAATTCAGATTCAGAATTCAGATTCAGAATTCAGATTCAGAATTCAGATTCAGAATTCAGATTCAGAATTCAGATTCAGAATTCAGATTCAGAATTCAGATTCAGAATTCAGATTCAGAATTCAGATTCAGAATTCAGATTCAGAATTCAGATTCAGAATTCAGATTCAGAATTCAGATTCAGAATTCAGATTCAGAATTCAGATTCAGAATTCAGATTCAGAATTCAGATTCAGAATTCAGATTCAGAATTCAGATTCAGAATTCAGATTCAGAATTCAGAATTCAGATTCAGAATTCAGATTCAGAATTCAGATTCAGAAAACAGATTCAGAATTCAGAATTCAGATTCAGATTCAGAATTCAGATTCATAATTCAGATTCAGGATTCAGATTAAGAATTCAAATTCAGAATTTAGATTCCGAATTCAGTTTCAGAATTCAGGTTCAGAATTAAAATTCAGACCGCAGATTCAGAATTCAGATTTTTTTTTATTTTTTTTTTATTCAGGATTTAGATTCAGAATTTGGATTTAGAACGCAGATTCAGAATTCGGATTCAGAACGCAGAGTCAAAACGCAGATTCAGAACGTAGATTTAGAATGCAGATTCAGAACGCAGATTCAGATCGCAGATTCAGAACGCAGATTCAGAACGCAGATCCAGAACGCAGATTCAGAACGCAGATTCAGAACGCAGATTCATAACACAGATTCAGAACGCAGATTCAGAACGTAAATTCAGAACGCAGATTCAGAATGTAGATGCAGAACGCAGATTCAGAACGCAGATTCAGAACGCAGATTCAGAATGCAGATTCAGAATGCAGATTTAGAATGAAGATTCAAAACGCAGATTCAGAACGCAGATTCAGAACGCAGATTCAGAACGCAGATTCAGAACGCAGATTCAGAACTCAGAATCAGAATTCAGATTCAGAATTCAGATTCAGAATGCAGATTCAGAATTCAGATTCAGAAAACGGATTGAGAATTCAGAATTCAGATTCAGAATTCAGATTTAGAATCCAGATTCAGAATTCAGATTCAGAATTCAAATAAAGAATTCCGAATCCAGATTCAGAATTCAGATTCTGAACGCAGATTCAGAATTTAGATTCTGAACGCGGATTCAGAATTCAGGTTCAAGTTCATGATCTAGATTTAGAATGTGATTGTTGTCCTGGTTTTTTTCAGTCCCTGGGCGCTTAAGAAAAATTTGGATTAAAAATCTAACTTAACTCAACTGGTTAAAAAATCTAGCTGAAAATTTTGATAATTTTGTTAGCAATAATTACGAGATATTTTTAATAATAATTTTTGACTGGGCTAAAATCAAAGCAGAACGTGATGCCTTTGGGCTATTCTTCAGTTAAATTCGATACGATTCTACATCCCATTCCAAAGCTGACCTTAACTGATAAAGAAAACTTCACCTGGCTTAAATCCGATAATAGAAAGCCATCAAACTCGTCCAATGAATTTTCCCGAACTTTTCAACACACGCGCTCATCTCTATTCAAATGAACTATGCAGCGGGAGATTTGTTTCGAGAAAGTTGCGTGTCCTTTGCCATAAAAAATCGTATTATCGGTCCCACATTTTCCCCCTGATTTACGGCAGGTCACGTCCTGGCCCAAATTAAATCGACTTTGAAACTGCTTTTATGGTTTTCACTGAAAACTTTTCCCAATTAGAGCGTTCAGGAGTTTTAAATTACTAGCTGCGGCAACGCCTCTTACCTTTACGGGATTCACAGTGTTTCTGGAGTCGATATTCGGAAGGTCGGTTACGGCAAAAAGTAAAATGTCTTTAGCTAATCCTGTTAGCTCACTCCAAACTGGGTGCAGAAATTTAAAACCGTCTAAGCCATTTTGGATTATCAGTACATACGCAGTTCTCTTCACCAACAGGATGATGGCGAAGGATAATTTTGCCTGCTAAGCAGCAAAAAGCAATACAAACTTTAACGCCTTCAGGCCCGCCTTAGTTCGTGCCATCGGAAATCCGGATGTGCTGGTTTGTAGGGACACTATAAGGAGGATCTGATCCCACGTTTGCATATGTAGCTATTTGATGTTAACAAAAGGTGGGTGAATCGAATCTTGTGGTTTATCATGTGAATTTTCAAGGCTTGGTGTAAAATAACTATTGAAACTTAACTAAACTTCTAAATATAGTTTAATAAAAAAAATCATTAGGTAACAATAAGTTATTGCTGTGTAATGCAAATATTTTATCTTGAAGTTATGAGTATATTTGAACAGTTAGCACGAAAAATCTCAACCGATAACAGGTCGGAAAACGAGTAGTAAAGATAAGGGCATAAAGAATTCTAGGCAAAATTGGCATTTCTTTTTTTTACGAAAGTACGCAATGCCAAAATTAATTTTTAATGCGGATCTGACAATATGCCTATTCTCAAATGTTCTTACCATCATTAATGAATCCTTTAACATTCATTTTCAACTTAATTCTGTCAACCTCAAAATTTCCCAAAACCTAGGAAATGGTTAAAAAAATTGCCAATACGTAAAAAAGGAAAAAGTTTGGATTTAAGCTATCTCCACCCAATCAGCATACCATGTACGTTTTCCGAGGTATTTGAGAAAATTGTGAAAAATCAAATCACTATATTTTTGAATAAAATGAATCGGGATTTCGATCCAGCCACAGAAAAACTACAGGTCTCCCGAAACGACATGACGATATTCACGTTACTGTTGACAAAAAAGGACTTTTTACTTTACTGATGACAATTTTCTGCAAATCTTCATCACACTATCATTCCACAAAATTTGAGCTTTCTAAAGATTGTGTGGCCAGAGATACAGTAATTCCACTGTAATTCTACGAATATCGGACTTTTTGGTCTCATACCATTCAAACTTCAATATCTCAAAAACTTCGTAATTCTTTTTATTGAAATTTTGCAGAGTGATTTATTAAATTTAAAGTAAACATAACTGAAGTTTTTGAAAAGTTCTATAGATGCGATCAAAAGTTACGCGATGTACAATTTTCAATCTGGTTTTGAATTTTAATGGAATGAAAGTTTGAAAAAGTCGAGAGGGTAAATATGGTTTTAAGACTGAAAGTCTGAAATATTTTTTGAGCTGACGTCATACATTTATTGTCTTCACCATGTAGTTTTTTTTTATTCGCTTAGATAGAAGAAAACAAAAAAATCCTTAAACTGTATAGATAGATGTACTGTAGGTACTTAATCATGTAATTTTCAATTTTCTTCAATTTGAAAAATTTCTACCATGTTTAATGGTTTAACAGGTCTTGGTCGTTCTAAGAAGTTGAAAAAGATCTTTGGTTTTCAAGTGTTAAATTACCTTTATAGCAATAAATTGAAATTGTAGTGTAGTCAAATTCTTCTTATGACTTCAATTGGTCTAACTTTCTAATCTTTCTTTTTAACATAGTCACCAATATTTCACAAAACAAATTCAATATTTATATACAAAATAAGTGTTGATGCCGCATAATATCCACTTTGAATTTAGGTTCTGGCAACGAAATGTTCCTCATAAGGATTTCATTTTGTATTTATAATATTTTCAAAATCGGAGGAAAGTCGTCAATGTAGAAACAGGTCAAAATATTCTGTTTAAATATGAATTAGAATTTCAAAATAGGAATTGAGGTTCTTAATCACAGTAAAAATTCTTTTGTACGAATTTATTTCACCCTCAATTTTCCATCATTCAAATATGAATTTTGAAACTTCAGATTAATAACCTATATTATGAAATTCTAAACTTAATAATTTTAATTTAATTTTGTTTGAATTCTATCACATTAAACATACATACATGTTTCAGTATGAAGGAATTGGTGTTTTGTGATAGAGATTTTTACTTCATATCCAGAACTTAAAATCATCATTCACAATTATAACAAAAAGAAACAAAATTCATTTTTTTCCGAGATGTAAATAATTTAAAAACTGATTTTGACTTTTTTAGAGGTACTGAATGTAAATTTGTTTTTTTTTTATATCAGCTCTTGATTTTGGTATAAATTTTGAAAATTCAAAGTATAATTTGTGCACTTTAAGCAAAAGTGTAAAATTTCAAAAAGATTTCGAAAAAAAGGTTTTAACTTCCATATAGATTAATGTTTCACTGTTTTTAGCAACATTGACGTTATTATACAATGGATTGCTTTGAAAATTGGCTCACTGGAGTTTTGAGGGAAGGGCAATCGATTTCAGGTATCGAAGATTGTATAAGAGTCCAACGAAAGGGGTTTAACTTTTTGGCAACAATTGCGTTGTTATGCAACGATTGAGTCGAAATTTATACACGGGGTTTTTTGGCACGATCAATTGATTCCTGATTTCAAATTTAGTAGCAGACGACAGAAGAAATGATCGTCCAATATTTTTGCAATTATTACTTAACAGTGCATTCAAATATGCATCCGGAAAATGCTTGGCAATTGACTTTTATGCAAACTGTTCATGACATATTCCAAGTTGAAAGCGAAACGGAGTTCGTATGGGATCAGCTAGTATATACAGTGATACATCGATATAAAGCAACGAATTTTTTTTCGTTGCTTTATATCGAAGTTACGTTATATCGAAACACTACTTAAAATGGTCCTTTGGAGCATCGATACCGCATGGAATACCGAGACCGCTGAAAAAAATGACTTTTTGCTCCCATATGTTTTTTCGTTGCCTTTTGGGTCACCTAGCATCAGTGTAAAATTTGAGATGATTTGGAAGAAGAAATTTTTGCACATTAAATCATCCAGAAAATTCAAATAAGCTTGAAATGAAGTCGGCCTTTAATTTTCAGTTTTGACTATTGTTAAGCTTCATTTTTTGCTTACATGACAAGCAGCTAAGAATTTCATGAAAAAAGTTATAACCATTTCAAAATAAAAAATCTGAATCCATTGAAAAGTATTCAAAAAATGGCAGACTTTGCTTGCTAGAGCTGTTAATAATTGCATGAAATGCAAAGGCTTTATTAGTCAATAAATTCTCTCGCAATGCAAAGCAGTTTTTTGAGATTTTTTATTTCCATCCTACTGTTACACAGCTTTCAAACAAGCAGTCAAAAATGATATAATAAAAAATATGAATTTTGAAAGAAAAATTTCATAAAACATTGAATAACTTTTCTGGGGAACAAGATACGTTTGTGCTTTGTTCACATGAAATGTACTGCAAGAATCAAGGAACATTTTTCATCCAAAGTTATATTTTTAGGAACTTTCAGAACACCTCTGGCGATTTTTGAATGAAAAATTAGGTTTTCCCATACAAATTTCCATACAAACTTAAAACTCGTCGCGCTAATTCAGGACTGGATGGATCGCTTCCAGAATTTGTATGGCTATTTCTGGCAGCAAAAAAAAACCAAAAAAAGTTATGGGAGGTGTAAAAATTTAAGAATTTGAAATTTCCATACAAAGCTTGCAGCGGTCTACTGTAAGTGATTGATCAACTTTCAGCAATCATAAAAACTTATTTGAATAAAAGACTACATGCCCTAACCTCACTTCATCTTAAGCAACTTATCTGTAGGCATGGCCGTAGGAACGGGGAGGGTTTTGGGGGTTAAACCCCCCCATGAGATCCAAAAAAGCATACGAGGTTTTCTACTCTACACTCAAAATTTTAAATTCAGAACCAAGTTATGAGTAAGGTTAATTTAAAGTAACAATCTAGATAAAAAACTGTTGTACCAAAACCTCGAAAATCCATTCTAGTTCAAAATTCTGCTACACTGTTTCAAAATTTTCTCACTTTTTCAACAAAATGCTGGTCTGAATATTAAATTTTGAATTAAAATTGACACATTTCAGAGGTTCTGAATCCTGATTCCATAATTTCCATAATAAAAATTTTATTCCTAATTTCGTATTTCGGATTCTGTCTCCAGTTCAGGTTTCTTGATTTTCCGTTCAAATAATTATAAGTAATAAGGAATGAAAAGCTGCTGGAAATCCTGGTTCAAACTTGGTTTTTCATTTCATATCAAATTTAAATCATTTGGTTTTATATTCAAATTCGAAGTTCTTAAACTTAATTCTTACACAAAATTCAAAAATTTAAAGTTTTGAAATGACAATCCAAAAATGAAAAGTCAAATTCAGATCTTTGTTAATTTATATTTTAATTCTGATTCACAATACAGATTAAAAATAAATAATTTATATAATCTTCACCTAAAAAATTTACACAACATTTTATGATCTCCCAGTGTGTTGTTCAACATTATTAACACATAAGGGACACCATAATTCGGCATTTTATGTTTCAGAAATCAGTTAACAAAATTCTGCTAATTTAATACAGATATTTGAGTAACGGGAAGTGTTGTGTTAAATTTTGTAGAATGAGGTTTCATTACCAGATTCATAACGTTTGAATCATGCTTTCTAATGGAGCATACTAGCGGCAAGCGAAAAACGAGATTTCTCGTATTTGGTCTACAATGTGTTAAAATTACAGTTTATTGAAGCCAAATTTCATACATAATTCATTAATTTGGTTCAAGTTTGCATCAAGAATATTTGATCTGATGATTTTTATCTCTTACTTTCTTTTTGGAAATTTGGTTTATTTGCATCAAAGGTTGAAATCATTGAATTTGCAAAATAGTTTGGAAGATTGGGCTTGTTTATTATAAGTTTTATTTTTTAAGAAAAAGAAAACTCTCCTAAAAAATGCTTATCTTATGCCCAAATCAACAAAATTTGATCTACCAGACTCTTAAACAAATTCAAAGATTTTAACCATCGATGAAAGCAAATTTAGCTCACCTTTTAGGTTTAGGGCCAATTTTCAAAAAATACGATTTAATATGTAAGCGTTTAATGTCAAAGTACTTAAAAATGAATAATCATACATGTAGTTACAAATATAAAAGTTTTAATTTTTTTTTTGTATTCGTGATTTGTTGGCCAAAAAATCATGGGTAAAAAATCAGTCACCCAAAATCCCCCCCATGAGTCGGTTCTTCCTACGGCCCTGTCTGTAGGTGCAAATATAGTCATTAAGTTTTGAAATGGAGATACATGCTCTAGGCTGGATTTTCAATAGCACAAAAGCGACTATCACAATACTGAAAGTACTGGAGTTACATTTTCAACGCTTGCGCTCATTCGCTTTTTATGCCTCTGAGAATTTACCGCATGGCTCAGAAACAACATTATTATATTTCTATGACAAAAAAGTATTGAAATTAAACATATTTATTCAAATTAGAAACATTTTTAAAAGTTACGTTATATAGAGGCAAAAGTTGCTTTATATTGGATTACGTTATATCGAGGTTGCTTTAAAAACAGGGAGAGAGACAGACATGTACGAACACGCAAAACTCTTCACTGGATCATCCGATTTGCATGATTTGCATGCGATTTTTTTTTGTTTTGTTCGTCTTCACGCGAAGAATAACGCAACGGAGAGATAATTTCGAAAATGTTTTTGTGGAATTTGAATATCAATTTTTAGTTTTTATTCGTATCAAATAAAAGTCATGGCACCCAATTCCCATTTTTTTTTTCATTCGAATCACCCAGAGTAGGAAGGCACCAAAAGCAATCAAGGCTGCTAATGTTCATCCATCTATCTATAGGAAGTTTTGGCGCCCATTTTCATTGCCAGTGTACTTTTCACGTGGCACCAGTAAAATGGATACTTGGATATGCGGCGTGGCGTAGAGGATAGCCTTCAAGTCTTCTAAGACAGGGGGTATGAGATCGAATCCCGGTCACGGCATACATAGTACACTTTTCGGTGGGTTGGTGGTTTTAGCATTTGTAAGATGCTAGCCATCATATCCTCGAAAGAGGTATGATTAGAGTTAAGAAAAAGGAATCTCTTCGGGGAAACATCATGTTTCATTGAGATCCTGTATGTGTTTGTGTTCGCTTAAAAAAATATATATATATATGATTGTCTCTAAGGGGTGCTGCAACTAGCCGGCAAGAAGCATATTTACGAAATTTGTTTTTTGTTGCATCGGAATCAAGGCAATTCTAATATTTTCTGAGATGATTGTTCGTGCACTGTTAATTTTTTTTTTGAAATGTCATATTCTTTTAGCAACTCAAGCAATATGGATGTAAAATTTTTGATAGACTCAAAACATTACCATTACCAAATCATTTTTTATATAACTTATAAAGAATCACCTTTATTTATTTTTGTTTGATTTTAAGAAGATGTTAGGAATTTATCCAGTCAGTTTGAGAATTGAATGTTATCAATTTTGTGATTCCAAGTAAATTGCATCACTATCATAAGAACGGATTGGAGGATCAGGAAATATTGAAAAATGCACACTACCTTTTATGCTCAGTGGTTAAAAGGA